>NC_091981.1:159757237-160062737 GCF_044704955.1 Pristiophorus japonicus | reverse complement strand
CTGACATTTTTGTGGGTGAAGTATTCAGCCAGCCGACAGACAGATTTTGAGAGCTTCTCTGTTTTGATTAACAGTTACAAATCAGAAGTACTTTGGAAGCACACTTGTTTGAACTGCCAGAGTCCAGATGGCTGCGCCTACAGAGGTAATAGGGCATTTGGGGGAGTTGCAACATGACCATGAAAGTTTCAGAGCGTAGGTGGATCGGCTAGAAATGTTTTTCACCGCAAATAATATAATCAAAGTCCCAGAGAATGAAAACCAGAACCAGGTGGTGTTGGAACGAAAAAGAGTGATTTTCTTAACTGAATCAGGGCCCGAGGTGTATGAAACCCTGATAAATTTGCTTGTGCCTGATAAGCCAAAGGACACAATGTTGAAGCAGATTCTAACTAATTTAGAGTAGCACTACAGCCCCGTGCCCTTGGAAATTGCTGATAGTTATTGTTTCGGAATACGAAATCAGAAGGCCGAAGGAAATATCAGTGAGTACATTGTAGCATTAAAAAAGCTGTCTCTTCACTGCAATTTTGGAGACTTTCAGGACCGAGCATTGCGTGACCGTTTTGTTTGCGGGATGAAAAATGATGCGATCAGAAGAAAGTTATTGACAATGCCTAACTTGACTTTTGATTTAGCTTGTCAGACAGCTGTGTCAATGAGAATGACTGACCAATATTCCCAAGAATTTCATACTATTTTCAGTCGTCAGACAACCGAGGTGAATCGCCTGCAGGTTCAAAGTAAAAGGCGGTTGGGCCCCAAAGTCTCAGAAACTGGCAATGGTAACAGAACATTGAAGTCCTGCTATCAGTGCCTGGGACAACACATTGCTCAAAGTTGTCGATATGTGAAGGCAGAGTGTTTCTTCTGCAGGAAAACTGGGCATCTTGTGAAGGTATGCCGACTGAAGGGTAAACCAGCTTTCAAAGCTATGAATAGAAATCCCCAGAGACTACTATAGCATGGAAGAAAAACAACAGGATGAGGAGATGTTAGCGCTAAATGTCAACAGGAGCACAAGGTTAATGGACAGTGATTCAAAAAGTATCATAATCCACATAGATATTGCAGGAATCAAGATACCCATGAAAATCAACACTGGTGCATCCGTGAGTGTAGTACCGGAGTCGCTATACCTCGACAAATTGCGTGATTTTCCACTGGAGAAATCCAAGATAGAGCTGCGAGGTTACTCGGGAGAGAACATTCCTCTCACCGTTCAGGTGAAATACAAGGATCAATTTCAGAGCTTGCCTCTAATAGTAATGGCAGGAGACAAGCCTGTCTTACTAGGAATAAATTGGTTGGGATCACTGAAGCTGGACTGGAGTGAGATTTTACGTGTTGAAAGGATGACATCAAAGGATGATGTCATAAAGAATTATCCAAAGGTGTTTTGCGAAACAGGCAGTCCAATCCAAGGCTTCAAGGCGAGTGTCAGGATACAGAAGGACGCTAGATCGGTTTACTGCAAGCCACGTCCCGTACCATATGCACTCAAGGAGAAAGTTGAGCAAGAACTCAAAAAACTAGAGACTGAGAACATTATTTCTAAGATAGATCGATGTAATTGGGCTACACCCATTGTTATTTTACCTAAGTCCGATGGTAAGGTAAGATTGTGTGGTGATTATAAATTAACCGTAAACCAGGTTCTAGAGGGTAATGTCCCCAATACATTGACAAATGTAGAAGATTTGTTCACAACACTGACAGGTGGTCAGATCTTCTTAAAGTTGGATCTTATGAATGCCTACTTACAGCTTGAACTAGATGAGAAGTCCAAGTTATGTTTGACTATAAATACTCATCTAGGCCTATATCAATTTAATAGGCTACCATTTGGAGTGTCTGCCGCCTCTGCCATATTCCAAGGGGTGATGAACCAGATTTTGCAAGGTATTGAAGGGGTAGTATGTTATTTAGATGACATACTAATTTCAGCACCAAATAGGCAAATTCATAATAACATATTGAATGAAGTCCTCAAACAACTAGAGATGCACAGAGTACGAGTGTCTGCTCGCAAGTGTGAATTATTTCAAAACTCAGTGGAGTACTTAGGGTACAGAGTAGACAAAGATGGTTTACATCCAACCAAGGAAAAGCTGGATAGAATCAGAAATGCACCTACTACCAGGAATGTCACTGAACTTCGATCATTTTTGGGTCTTTTGAACTATTATGGGAAGTTCCTACCAAATTTGGCTAAAGTATTACATGCACTGAATGAACTATTGAAAAAACAGGTCCATTGGAAGTGGTCCGAAGATTGCGATACAGCATTCAAGGAGTAAATTGGTAGAGAGCACCATGTTAGTTCACTATGACGTATCCAAGGAGATCAAGCTAGCATGTGATGCCTCTCCGTATGGAGTTGGGGCAGTGATCTCTCATGCATTACGAATTGAGGAGGAGAGGGCAATTGCTTTTGCTTCACGCACTCTGTGCCAGTGAGTGTAATTGTACGCAAATCGAAAGGGAAGCTTTGGCATTAATTTTTGGGGTCAAGAAGTTCCACAAATACTTGTATGGTCATAAATTTACCATTGTTACAGATCATAAGCCCCTGACAGCAATCCTCCATCCAAAGTCCCCAGTTCCAACATTAGCTGCAGCCCGAATGCAGAGATGGGCTTTGATTTTGTCAGCATATAAATATGATATTGAATACAGACGATCAGCTGATCACAGTAATGCTGATGTTATGTCTAGATTGCCTTTTGCATCACAAGTTACACCCGATAGGGAAGAAGTGTTCTATTTTTCATACATTAATGAACTGCCAGTCACAGCTGAAGAGATTGGTAGAGCAACCAAATGTGACCCAGTTATGTCAAAAGTGTATGATTATATTGCAAATGGATGGCCAAACCGGGTAACAGACAAAGATATTCCTCCATTCTTCATTTGTAGTAATGAATTATCAGTCGATAAAGATTGTATCATGTGGGGTGGTTATACCAAATAAATTCAAGTTCAAATTATTAGGAGATCTCCATGACCAGCACCTGGGAATGTGCTTGACCAAGAGTTTTGCATGCAGTTTCTTATGGTGGCCATGTCTTGATAAAGATATAGAGTACATCGTCAGTCAGTGTACGACATGTCAATTGGTAAGCAAGCAACCACCATCAGTACTATTACAGCCATGGAAATGGCCTCCCAGGGTGTGGCAAAGGCTACATATCGATTTTGCTGAACTAGAAGGACAACAATTGTTCATTGTAATTGATAGCCATTCGAAGTAGGTCAAAGTGTTTCCAATGTGGAAAATAACAACGAGTAAAACATTAGACATTTTACGAAGATTATTTTCTTGATTTGGCCTTTCAGAAGAAATTGTTTCTGATAATGGACCACAATTTCATTCAGAAGAATTTTCACAGTTCACGAGCAAAAATGGTGTGAAACATACCAAGGTTCCACCGTACTACCCTGCTTCGAATGGTGCAGCAGAGCACACTTTATAAATTGTAAAACGTGCCCTCATCAAACAGATGTTGGATCCAAATCCAAAGAAACGACAGTTGTCATTGGATCACAAATTGGCTAATTTCCTAATTATGTATCATAATACTCCTCATACAACTACTGGTAGAACATCAGCAGAGTTGTTTCGCAAATGACAGCCACAAACCAGATTTTCGTTGTTAAAACCAAACTTGGCACAGTCCGTAGAAGAGACACAATGAAGGCAGAAAGAGAATCATGAGAGAGGTAGAGTAAAAGAGAGAAGTGTGAAATTAAATCAGAAACTGAGAATGAAGAACCCTCACCAAAAATGGTTAAAATGGTTACTAGGAAGAGTGGTGAAGATATGTGGTCCTCACACATATTTGGTCAAGATGTTTGATCATGGACAGGTTAGGTTTGTTCAAATTGATCATATTTTACCTACAGATGTGGAAATAGTTGAAGGTGGGAATGATTCAATTATTTCTGATTCATCAGATAGTTTTGATACACTAGTAGCATATCCTACATCCAATGTACTGGAATCAAATCCAAGAGAAAGTCAGAATTTAAGTCTGAGTCCAAGTCAGGTAGACAAACAGTCTGAAGTTAGAGAGAGTTCAAATAGAAATCAAGGGAATCCCTTGGAGGAAAACTTTCCTCAGGATCAGCCTCAAATGACTTTAAATTCAACACCATGTTTGGAAGGTTCTGTTTGAGTGCAAAAGTATCCTCTTCGAAACAGAAAATAAGTGTTTAAGCTTGATTTGTAAATATGGCAAAATAAGTCCATATCTTTTTTTATGTATAACCATGCAAGTTATGTAAGATGATTGTTTGTTATAATAACTTCTTCATTAAGGAGGGAGAAGTTTAATGTTTGTAGCTCCACACTGTGGACTCCTGTGTTACTGCAGCCAGTGCTGTTTATAATAAAGAACCAGATCACCTGACAAGAAGGGGACTTCTGGAATGTTCTGCCATCTAACAAACTGTGTGTGCTGTGTGCTCTCTGGAAATATCACACCGTTGGTGACGGCTCCTTTGTTAAAAATAATGGGTAGGGACCAGAAGGATTATTACATCCAAAAGGTCAAAGCACACTCTAAGACAGAGCCCAAGTGGAAAGGAAATGGAAAAGCTGACAAACTAGCCAAAACAGGGGCAGGAGAAGGGACACCTTGGGACCCATAATCACTGTGGACAGATTATGGCTGTAACAGGCAGAGAGGGGCCCAAAGAAGTACCATTGCCGCCTGATTTAAAACAGGTTCAGCTGTGAGATGCAGACCTTAGAGCAGCGATTAAAGACAAGATAGACAGGAAGTCTGTTGCGGAACCTTTGGGAACTGTAGAAGTAGCAGTAAGGCAGGGAATGCTGTTTAAAGGTGACAGTTGGATCGTGCCTGGGCAGTGCAGGGAAGAATTCTTGCAGCTAACTCATGCGGGTCGTGGGATGGTGACCCGGGCTTAGAAGCGATGTAAGGGATTATTGTCAGAATTGTCTGGTATGTGCCGCAAACACCCAGACTCCCACTGGAGGAAGGTTCCGTGGGGACACACGAGGAGGGTAGAGGGGCCATGGCAGTCTACACAGATAGATTTCATTGGGCCACTGCCCACCTCAGGCAGAGGCAATAAATATTGCCTGGCATTAGTAGATCTTTTCACAAAATGGGTAGAGGGCTTTTCCTTGTAGGGTGGCCAATGCAGTAGTCACAGCAAAGATTCTAGTGCGAGAAGTATTTTCTCAATAGGGACTGCCCCTGATAGTGGAATCAGATCAAGAGAGTCATTTCACTGGAGCGGTAATGCAGACCACCCTAAAGCTGTTAGGAATACAGGGGAAATGACATGTGGCGTAAAACCCCCAATCGTCAGGTCCAGTAGAAAGAACAAACCAGACCTTAAAAAAGAGGCTTAGGAAGGAGATATGAGATACCCCGAAGAAATGGAATGAGATCCTACCCGAATACTGATGAACCACTGAGCCAGTCTCTCTAAGAGTACAGGATACTCCCCACATGCACTGATGACAGGGAGACTTATGAGGACCCCGACCCATATACTAGCACCAGTCCTGACCAAAAAGCAGGTTAAAGAGGTCACACGGGATAGGTTTGTCAGAGATCTGTGTGATACTCTGAAGGGACTGCATTGGGAAGCAGCTAACAATATCGGCAGGCAGCACCAACAAAATAAACTGCTGCTGGAACCCCGGGTTACACAGGAATGGAAGGTAGGAGATCAGGTAATGGTCAGGAATTATGCCAGCATAGGGGCATTTGAACCGTTGTACAAAGGACTATATAGCATTGTAGACAAGGCGATCCAGCTGCCAAACGAATAAAGTGGTTTCATATAAACCAGTGTAAGCTGTACAACCCTGGATAGAAAAGTAAAAAGCGGGCGAAGGCCCAAGGAACTATGATGAATTTGATCAGTATAAGTCTTCCACCCATGCTGTGGGATGATAAGAGACAGAGCAATAAGGCAGAGTGGTCGGGTACGGCGACCTAGGGTGCCCTGGATGCCTCCTCCGTCTCCACCCCCGAGCCTCCGAAAGCCCAAGCATCGGGATAAAAGAGGGAAGCAGTGATCGTAAAAAGATGTTATGTAAATATGTGTATAACCGAAGAAGGACCTGTGAGGGGGAGGCCCCCACAGAGCAAAAATATTTCTTTCATTTTGTCTTAATAGGAGCGATTCGAGCCAGGGATACGAGATGAGGTGGAAGTTGTGGATAGGCCTGTGGATGGCCATTATTATTAAAGGATTGGGAGATCTGGGCGACACCGAGACATTCCTTACATACAGGTGTATGGGAGGAACCGGCCCCACTGTAACTCCAGGGGGAGCCATACAGAGCAACAAGGGCACAGATGCCTCTGCTCACACTGGGAGTTGGCCAGGGTGGTTCAGGTCAAATTCAAACAAGTAGTCCAGACAAACCGAGGGTAAACTTGGGGAGGTATCAGTGTCCTGCCCAAGGGTAAACATCATGATCAGAAAGTTATGGGTGAGAGAGGGTGGATGAGTTTGTCTGGAATGTAAAGGGATTGCCCCCATGGGAGGATGGTGATGGTTACAGAAAACAGACAGGGGAAAAATTTATGTATCCACAGAATGGGAGAAATTTGGTAATAGCTCAAACAGGCGAACCACAGGAACAAAAGAAGGGGCAAAATTGTGTTGGGAGAAGTGGTGGAAGGAGGAACAAGGGATTTATGTCTGTGTAGTTAGATCTAGCCACAAGTGCAGGGGAGGTGTGGCGATTGTTTTTAAATGACAGTGTCAGGATTCCGGGTCAGGAATGAATTGGGCGCAGGGTTTTGATTCCTGTGTGACCTTGAACCCTCCAAAAACAGTCAATGTAACCAAGCCGATCGCGAGCAGATTAAAACCTCTTCCGAAAATGCTGGAGATTCCAAACCAAGAAATTCTATGTCCTGTCCTAACACCCGGGCCTAAGAATGGGCTGGCATTAATCCCAATGGGGAAAATGTTGTATCATACTGTGTATTACGAAGTAGCATCGGTTATTCTGAATTTAACAGAGTTACAATTACCCCAGTGGTGCCCGCCAGAAACGGAAAAGTTATACGAACGATTGTTAAAAGAAATGTTGAAACAATTCTATCAGAAGAATTATGGGGATGAAAGTCAGGAGGAGGCGTACAAACCGAGATAAAAAATGGGACCGATGAATGATATAGCGACAGCATTTAATACAGGGATATCACTGGTCAATAGTGCAGACAACACACAGTTGCAAATCCAAGTGAATACCTTAAGGGACCAGTGAAAGAAAATACTGGAGGTGGGTAGTGACATAGCGGGTAACGAATTACAGGAGGACTAGGCAATGACAATTCATTTGAAAGAGATGGTAGCTGAGGTGGAACACTCGCTCAGACCATCAATGCTTTAATCAAGGAGGGTAGAAACGCGTCAGATCAAGCTGTTCAGAATGACGTGTGTGTCATGTACAGAGCTTAGTTGTTAAATGAAGAACACAGTAATCTAGAGGATTTAAAACAAGGCCTCGTATTGTCATGGGTCAGTAACAAGCACCTAAAAGCTTTGAGTTTCTACAACAATCTCCTCAATTCGTGCCAGCTGTGGTCAGCCTCCGAAGTGTATCCAGTCCTGGTTAGCCGTGGTCAGAGTAAACAATCCATAATGGGGATAAGGCTTAGAATACCGGTGATGGATCAGGGTACATGTGAAGCATCATAGAACCTTCAGTATGTGGTGAAATTGGGAGACTCAATAAACGGTGCTAGTCTGGAGGGATGTCAGAAAGGAGGTACACATGTGATACTGTGCCCCTATCATCTGAATCCTTTCGACCGGCCGTTATGTGAGTTCAAATACGAGGACGGGCAGCCTATAAGCTGTATCATGGAAGTGACGGCTCTCGACCATGTTCCACCACAGGTTGCGTACAAGGGAAACGGGACATACTGTGTCACCACCAGCGAAAGTCGGTAAAGAGTATACCAGGACACTTGGTGCCCAGTGACAGATTAGAACATAAGAACATAAGAATTAGGAACAGGAGTAGGCCATCTAACCCCTCGAGCCTGCTCCGCCATTCAACAAGATCATGGCTGATCTGGCCGTGGACTCAGCTCCACTTACCCGCCCTCTCCCCGTAACCCTTAATTCCCTTATTGGTTAAAAATCTATCAATCTGTGACTTGAACACATTCAATGAGCCAGCCTCAACTGCTTCCTTGGGCAGAGAATTCCACAGATTCACAACCCTCTGGGAGAAGAAATTCCTTCTCAACTCGGTTTTAAATTGGCTCCTCCATATTTTGAGGCTGTGCCCTCTAGTTCTAGTCTCCCCTACCAGTGGAAACAACCTCTCTGCCTCTATCTTGTCTATCCCTTTCATGATTTTAAATGTTTCTATAAGATCACCCCTCATCCTTCTGAACTCCAACGAGTAAAGACCCAGTCTACTCAATCTATCATTATAAGGTAACCCCCTCATTTCTGGAATCAGCCGAGTGAATCGTCTCTGTACCCCTTCCAAAGCTAGTATATCCTTCCTTAAGTAAGGTGACCAAAACTGCACACAGTACTCCAGGTGCGGCCTTACCAATACGCTATACAGTTGCAGCAGGACCTCCCTGCTTTTGTACTCCATCCCTCTCGCAATGAAGGCCAACATTCTATTCGCCTTCCTGATTACCTGCTGCACCTGCAAACTAACCTTTTGGGATTCATGCACAAGGAGTTCCACTATTTGAAGGGGCTGCTCCTGAAATTCTGGCTGCACTTCAGTCCCACTCTCCTGATCTTTGGGCACCCTGTGCGGAGGGGAGCGGGTAGGTCCGAAGGCCTCCTCGTAGGACTGCTCCTGGGCACGGCCAAGGGTGCCATCAGCCGGTCCAGGCAGCGGGCGGTCGAGGGGGTCGTTCAACCTGACTGCCTGCCTCTCTTCCGCTCTTACATCCAGTCCAGGGTGTCCTTGGAGATGGAGCACGCGGTGTCCACCGGTACGCTCGCGGCCTTCCGCGAGAGGTGGGCACCGGAGGGACTGGAGTGCATCATCACGCCCGGCAACCAAATTTTAATTTGATTTTACGTTTTAAAGTTTAATTTGTTTTAATTGCCGGTGCTTTTAGTGTCCCCCTTCCCTTTTATAGGGGGCACTGGGGAAAATTGTGATTTTAGTGCCAAAAAAAAAAAAAAAAACACAAAAAAAAACACACAAAAAAAAAACCAAAAAAAAAGGGGGGAAAAAAAGGGCCTTGAAAATGTCTGGAGTGTCACCCAGGTCGGGTGGCACCGTTTATTGTTTTTTATGTTTTCACAGGTGAACTCAAAAGAGTTTCATGCACAAGGACCCCCAGGTCCCTCTGCACCTCAGCATGTTGTAATTTCTCCCCATTCAAATAATATTCCCTTTTACTGTTTTTTTTCCCAAGGTGGATGACCTCACACTTTCCGACATTGTATTCCATCTGCCAAACCTTAGCCCATTCGCTTAACCTATCCAAATCTCCTTGCAGCCTCTCTGAGTCCTCTACACAACCCGCTTTCCCACTAATCTTAGTGTCATCTGCAAATTTTGTTGCACTACACTCTGTCCCCTCTTCCAGGTCATGTCTATTGTAAACAGTTGTGGTCCCAGCACTGATCCCTGTGGCACACCACTAACCACCGATTTCCAACCCGAAAATGACCCATTTATCCCTACTCTCTGCTTTCTGTTCACCAGCCAATTCTCGATCCATGCTAATACATTTCCTCTGACGCCACGTACCTCTATCTTCTGCAGTAACCTTTTGTGTGGCACCTTATCGAATGCCTTTTGGAAATCTAAATACACCACATCCATCGGTACACCTCTATCCACCATGCTCGTTATATCCTCAAAGAATTCCAGTAAATTAGTTAAACATGATTTCCCCTTCATGAATCCATGTTGCGTCTGCTTGATTGCATTATTCCTATCTAGATGTCCCGCTATTTCTTCCTTAATGATAGTTTCAAGCATTTTCCCCACTACAGATGTTAAACTAACCGGCCTTAAACTATCTCAGACCACAAACACATAAGTATCACAGTCAACAGTACTTTACCAAACCTCCAGGAATACATATCGCATTTTGGATACGATATCCCGCTGTTACCCAAACATTTGACCGAGCTATTAAAGGACATCGAGCTATCCCACAAACATTATTACACGTTACACCAAAAGAATGAAAAGGTAAAGGAGGAAATCGAGAAAATGATTGTCCCATCACGATGGGACTTGGGACTCAATATTGAGATCCCCCCTGGGTTCGAATCGTATCACACGCACTAGTAATTGTACAGTTGGTAATAGTGTTGTAGCTATTTATCTTATCCTGTAAGTTAAAACAAAAGACGAGGGAAGGGAATCTTGAAGGGTTATTAAAATGAACCAAGGCCAAAGTGGTTGTAGATATAAAACTGAAGTCAGATGGATCAAGGTCGAACATTATGTTGTTGTAAAAAGCGTTGGTTTGTTGGGAAAGATACTGTTTTCTTGTACAAAGAGATGTAATCTGGAGTTTTGACTGAAGACTGCAATACACCCAAAAAGGCTCATGGAAAAGAAGAAGTCACCGAGAGTAATGTATTTGAGGATATAATAAGAGACATACATTAAAGGGGGGGGGGGAGTGTAAGGTTTACACACTTTTACAGAAGGCACAGAAAGAGGCCACAAACTAAAAATGATTTAATACAAGCTTTTGGGATTTACTGGACAAAGGGAGAAAAAGAGCACCAGCCTGAGGCAGGTGGTGACTCATCACCAATTAAGAACAATCTCTGCAGTCGAGAGCCAAACATAGAAACATAGAAACATAGAAAATAGGTGCAGGAATAGGCCATTCGGCCCTTCTAGCCTGCACCGCCATTCAATGAGTTCATGGCTGAACATTCAACTTCAGTACCCCATTCCTGCTTTCTCGCCATACCCCTTGATCCCCCTAGTAGTAAGGACCTCATCTAACTCCTTTTTGAATATATTTAATGAATTGGCCTCAACAACTTTCTGTGGTAGAGAATTCCACAGGTTCACCACTCTCTGGGTGAAGAAGTTCCTCCGCATCTCGGTACTAAATGGCTTACCCCTTATCCTTAGACTGTGACCTCTGGTTCTGGACTTCCCCAACATTGGGAACATTCTTCCTGCATCTAACCTGTCTAAACCCGTCAGAATTTTAAATGTTTCTATGAGGTCCCCTCTCATTCTTCTGAACTCCAGTGAATACAAGCCCAGTTGATCCAGTCTTTCTTGATAGGTCAGTCCCACCATCCCGGGAATCAGTCTGGTGAACCTTCGCTGCACTCCCTCAATAGCAAGAATGTCCTTCCTCAGGTTAGGAGACCAAAACTGTACACAATACTCCAGGTGTGGCCTCACCAATGCCCTGTACAACTGTAGCAACACCTCCCTGCCCCTGTACTCAAATCCCCTTGCTATGAAGGCCAAAAGGCCATTTGCTTTCTTAACCGCCTGCTGTACCTGCATGCCAACCTTCAATGACTGATGTACCATGACACGCAGGTCTCTTTGCACCTCCCCTTTTTCTAATCTGTCACCATTCAGATAATAGTCTGTCTCTCTGTTTTTACCACCAAAGTGGATAACCTCACATTTATCCACATTATACTTCATCTGCCATGCATTTGCCCACTCACCTAACCTATCCAAGTCACTCTGCAGCCTCACAGCATCCTCCTCGCAGCTCACACTGCCACCCAACTTAGTGTCATCCGCAAATTTGGAGATATTACATTTAATCCCCTCGTCTAAATCATTAATGTACAATGTAAACAGCTGGGGCCCCAGCACAGAACCTTGCGGTACCCCACTAGTCACTGCCTGCCATTCTGAAAAGTACCCATTTACTCCTACTCTTTGCTTCCTGTCTGACAACCAGTTCTCAATCCATGTCAGTACACTACCCCCAATCCCATGTGCTCTAACTTTGCACATCAATCTCTTGTGTGGGACCTTGTCGAACGCCTTCTGAAAGTCCAAATATACCACATCAACATGGTTATGCATAGAAACACTGGGGTTCATACATTTCAGAAAAACCCACAGAAGAGCCCGTTTCCTGAGGCATTGGGACCACTTCTGTGGGAGGTGGGACCTATACAAGCCAGATGGTTTGCATCTCAACAGCGCCGGAACCAATATCCTCGCGGGGTTGCTAGTGCTGTTGGGAAGGGTTTAAACTAGTTTGCAGGGTGATGGGAACCTGAGAGTAGATTCAATAGGGAGGGGAGTAAAGCTGGAATTAGAAAGCAAAAATAAAGAAAGTGAGTTTGAAGGAGAGAGGAAACAAGCAGGAAAAAATGGTAAAAAAAAATTTAAAGGCACTTTGTCGAAATGCACATAGCATTCGTAACAAAATAGATGAGTTGACGGCGCAAATAGATACAAATGGGTATGATCTGATAGCCATTACAGAGACGTGGTTGCAAGGCAACCAAGACAGGGAATTCAATATTCAGGGAAATTTGATAATCCGGAAGGACAGACAGAACGGAAAAGGAGGTGGGTAGCTCTTTTGATAAAGGATGGAATCACTGCAATAGTGAGAAATGATATTGGCTCAAATGATCAGGATGCTGAAACAGTTTGAGTGGAGATAAGGAATAATAAGGGGAAAAAGTCACTGGTGGGCGTAGTCTAAGGGCCCCCTAACAGTAGCAACTCTGTTGGTCTGAGTATAAACCAGGAAATAGTGGGAGCTTGTAAAAAGGGAAAAATAATAATCATGGGTGATTTTAACCTCCATATTGATTGGACAAATCAAATTGGTCAGGGTAGCATTGGAAGAGTTCATAGAGTGCATAAGGGACGGGTTCCTTGAGCAGTACATAACGGAACCAACCAGTGGGAAGGCTATCTTGGATCTGGTCCTGTGTAATGAGATAGGATTAATAAACAATCTCTTAGTAAAGGATCCCCTTGGAATGAGTGATCATGGCATGGTTGAATTTCAAATTCAGATGGAGGGTGAGAAAGTTGGATCTCAAACCAGCGTACTAAGCTTAAATAAAGGAGACTATGAAGGTATGAGGGCAGCGTTGGCTAAAGTGGACTGGGAAAATAGATTAAAGTGTTGGTCGGTTGATGAACAGTGACATACATTTAAGGAGATATTTCACAACTCTCAAGAAAAATATATTCCAGTGAGGAAAAAAGGGTGCAAAAGAAAAGATAGTGATCCGTGTGTAACTAAGGAAATAAAGAACGGTATCCAATTAAAAACAAGGGCATACAAAGTGGCCAAAACTAGTGGGAGGATAGAAGGTTGGGAAGCTTTTAAAAGCCAGCATAGAATGGCTAAAAAATTATTAAGAAAGTGAAGATAGACTATGAAAGTAAACTAGCATGAAATATAAAACAAATCGTAAGAGTTTCTATAGGTATATAAAAATGAAAAGAGTGGCTAAAGTAAATGTTGGTCCCCTAGAGGACGAGACCAAGGAATTAGTAATGGGGAACGTGGAGATGGCAGAAACTCTGAACAAATATTTTGTATCAGTCTTTATGGTAGAGGACACTAACAATATCCCAACATTGGATAGTCAAGGGGCTATAGGGGGGGAGGAACTTAGCACAATCACAATCACCGAGGAGATGGTATTCAGTAAGATAATGGGACTAAAGGCAAATAAATCCCCTGGACCTGATGGCTTGCATCCTAGGGTCTTAAGAGAAGTAGCGGCAGGAATAGTGGATGGATTGGTTGTAATTTACCAAAATTCTCTGGATTCTGGAGAGGTCCCAGCAGATTGGAAAACTGCAAGTGTAACACCCCTATTTAAAAAAGGGAGGCAGACAAAAGCAGAAAACTATAGACCAGTTAGCCTAACATCTGTGGTTGGGAAAATGTTGGAGTCCATTATTAAAGAAGCAGTAGCAGGACATTTGGAAAAGCATAATTCGATCAGGCAGAGTCACCAGGGATTTATGATGGGGAAGTCATGTTTGACAAATTTGCTGGAATTCTTTGAGGATGTAACGAACAGAGTGGATAAAGGGAACCAATGGATGTGGTGTATTTGGACTTCCAGAAGACATTCGACAAGGCGCCACATAAAAGGTTACTGCACAAGATAAAAGTTTACGGGGTTGATGGTATTATATTAGCATTGATAGAGGATTGGCTAACTAACAGAAAACAGAGAGTCAGGATAAATGGTTCATTCTCGGGTTAGCAATCAGTAACTAGTGGGGTGCCACAGGGATCAGTGCTGGGACCCTAATTATTTACAATATATATCAACGGCTTGGAAGAAAGGACCAAGTGTAATGTAGCCAAGTTTGCTGACGATACAAAGATGAGAGGAAAGGCAATGTGTGAGGACACAAAAAATCTGCAAAAAGACATAGACGGGCTAAGTGAGTGGGCAAAAATTTGGCAGATGGAGTATAATGTTGGAAAGTGTGAGGTCATGCACTTTGGCAGAAAAAAATCAAAGAGCAAGTTATTATTTAAATGGAGAAAAATTGCAAAGTGCTGCAGTACAGCGGAATCTGAGGGTACTTGTGCATGAAACACAAAAGGTTAGTATGCAGGTACAGCAAGTGATCAGGAAGGCCAATGGAATCTTGGCCTTTATTGCAAAGGGGATGGAGTATAAAAGCAGGGAAGTCTTGCTACAGTTATACAGGGTATCGATGAGGCCACACCTGGAATACTGCGTACAGTTTTGGTTTCCATATTTAAGGATATAATTGCATTGGAGGCAATTCAGAGAAGGTTCACTAGGTTGATTCCGGGGATGAGAGGGTTGATTTATGAGGAAAGGTTGAGGAGGTTAGGCCTCTACTCATTTGAATTCAGAAGAATGAGAGGTGATGTTATCGAAATGTATAAGATTATGAGGGGGCTTGACAAGATGGATGCAGAGAGGATGTTTCCACTGATGGGGGGAGACTAGAACTAGAGGGTATAATCTTGGAATAAGAGGCCGCCCATTTAAAACTGAGATGGGGAGGAATTTCTTCTCTCAGAGGGTTGTAAATCTGTGCAATTCGCTTCCTCAGAAAACTGTGGAAGCCGGGACATTGAATAAATTTAAGACAGCGATAGACAGTTTCTTAACCAATAAGGGATTAAGGGGTTAGGGGGAGCGGGCAGGGCAGTGGACCTGAGTCTATGATTGGATCAGCCATGATCGTATTAAATGGCGGAGCAGACTCGAGGGGCCTTATGGCCTACTCCTGTTCCTATTTCTTATGTTCTTATGTTTTTATGTTCTTATGGATTGATTGGCCGGAGAGGGAAAAACAATTCTCTCTGGATACTTCCAGGATAACAAAAGGACCCCACAAGGTGTACATTTTTAGAGAACGGGGTACTTAAGATAAGGAGTTACCTTTTGCCCTGTAGACTCTGTGTGCAAATTGGGGACATCCAGGCCCATCATCGTAGTCCGTCAAACGGATCACCACAAACGAATTGATCCAAACACATTAACTGAAACCTCAGCTCAGCGGGTGTTTTATTCATAAAATGGCTACATATACATGAACTGGAAGCGGCTCGGAGCGAACGAAAAGGAACGGAACAAACACGAAAGAAATGGAAGAGAAGAGAACATCGAAGAGGAACAACCAGTCACGGAACCAACGACCCCGAACCTACAATCTACGCTTACAGCTACTAACCGGACGGGTGATTGTATGCCTTCGGTCAATTCTCTCAGAAGTCTTGTTCTATAGTTTTAGGTAGTTTTTGTGTAATAAAACTGACAATTGGGTTAAGCCTAAGCTTTGCGTCATGTGTAGTCCTTTCCTGTAATTCTCTATGTCTATGTCTAAGGTAGAGTGTAAAACGAACACCCAACAACAGAAGGACCTGGGTGTCCTTGTGCATAAAACACAAAAAGTTAGTATGCAGGTACAGCAAGTATTCAGGAAGGCAAATGGAATGTTGGCCTTTATTGCAAAGGGAATGGAGTATAAAAGCAGAGAAGTCCTGCTACAACTGTACAGGGTATTGGTGAGGCCACACCTGGAGTACTGCGTTCAGTTTTGGGCTCCTTATTTAAAGAAGGATATACTTGCATTGGAGGCTGTTCAGAGAAGGTTCACTAGGTTGATTTCTGAGATGAAGGGGTCAATTTATGAGGAAAGGTTGAGTACGTTGCGCATGTACTCATTGGAGTTTAGAAGAATTATTGAAACATATACGATACTGAGGGGGCTTGACAGAGTTGATGCAGAGAGGATGTTTCCACTCGTGGGGGTATCTAGAACTAGGGGGCATAGTTTCAGAATAAGGGGTTACCCATTTAAAACCGAGATGAGGAGGAATTTCTTCTCTTAGAGAGTGTTCTTTTTTGTGGAATTCTCTGCCCCAGAGAGCTGTGGAATCTGGGACATTGAACATATTTAAGGGAAGATAGATAGATTTTTGAGCGATAAGGAAGTGAAGCGTTATGGGGAGCGGGCAGGGAAGTGGAGCTGAGCCCAAGATCAGATCAGTCATGATCTTATTGAATGGTAGAGCAGGCTCGAGGGGCCAAATGGCCTACTCCTGTTCCTATTCCTTATGTTCTTATGTAAAGGAACTTACCTTAGGTCCGGCTGGTCCAGTTGGTCCAGGATGTCCAAAAAAACCAGCGGCTCCCCTTTTTCCAGGCTCACCCTGGAAAACAGCAAGAAAATCCCAGATTAATAAACTGTTCCAGTTACAAACACAAATCCACTTCAACACACTTACACAGCACTTCACCTGAAAGCAGCAGAAGCTTTTCTCTACATTGTTGTCACTCCATGCTGAAATGTACTTTGGATAATCCTTTCATACTGTATCTCTCAAACGCTGTTTGTATAATGGTTTAGTAGGGTGCGGGGACACACCTGCTCTCACCATGCATCCCTCATGTAGCTGGGTGAACTTGCCAGATTTGCTAAAGCTAGCTGCCAGGAAGCCCCTTTTTTTATAATGGGGTCCTCCCAATGACCAGCCTTAACAAATCCAAGAAATTTACCTTGGGGATGCCACTGACTGTACAAGACACATGTGACAGGAGCCAAAGGCCAAAGCTCCGCACTAAATCCAATATAAAAACCGTCCCAACTTATCTTACAGTTCGTGCACGAGCCTTCAAGTGTATCTGAAGGACTGTCAAGTCCCAAACATTTGAAATGAAACTTACTTCATTTTGGCTTAAAACTGTAACAATCCTTATATCTTACTCCAGGCAGTAAATGGAGTTTGGAATCTGTCATTTTTTGTGAACACGAATCTCACTCCTAACACTTCTCTGATGTTGACAATTTTGTAGCTAGTTGAGAAAATTAGATTTGATAAGTACATTGCTCAAGTTTTTGTAAATGTGACATTTATTTGATCGTGTCAGATACAAAAGAAACACATTTGCAAGTTTAGAACAATGAAGGGAAAATATGACAACAAATAAAGAGAATTGAATTCACAGGGTAAAGGAATAGCATTTTTTTTAAAACTGATTATTATGGCTCCCACTCCCATATGCTCAAACTAACATATAGGACAGTCGTCATGCTGTGTATTGTGGCTGTTCCACAATGAAGCATCAATTCAAATACTGAAAAAAGGCAAAAAAGGACAGTAATTTTCTTCTTTTGGGACTGGTGGACCTATAGCATGTTTCATCATTTTATGTTTCCATTTCAGAACTCCTACATCCACAATGTTTTTTCCTTTTGTTCAACCAACCCCTTTTTCCTTATGTGGCCTCTCCCATGGCCTTTCACATTCTTAGCTATTTGCACTTTTGTCCTTTTTAATGTCTTTTCATTGCCTCACTGAGATGATCTTTTATATCATTAAACAGTTCCCTGCTTGTCTATTATGTAGTTTGTAGGTCATTAAACCTTGAATTTCTTCTCTGTGACTAGAGTATCTGTAGTCTGCTAATTGCCCTTCTCCACACACACCCATTCCTATTAAATTGTTTGTTTATCTTTTAGTTTTCAGTGCTGATGAAGAGTTATGCCCAAGATAGTAACCCATCCTTTCTCTTCACTGATGCTGATGGACCTGCTGTACATTTCTAGCATTTTCTGGTTTTGTTTCAGAATTCCTGCATTTGTAGTTATGTTTTCTTTTTGTTCGAAGTGCAGCTAAGGAACTGATATCAAGTCAGCTGTGCAAAGAGTTGGACCAGATCAAGTGATGATTTTCTTGGGGAAGTAAACAGTATTGTCACTAGTTACTAGCTTCCAGAGCAGGAAGCAGTTGGTGAACTTGGCATCAGGTTTTAAGACAAGTGTTCCTTAACTGTGTAGTACAAAGATAATTGAGCAGTTACATGATTATCCTGTAAAGACAGTAGAGACAATATTTCTCTGCTTTGTACCTGGATAACACTTATTTTACAGGTGCAAAGCAGAGTTAAATGGTGCGCAGACCTTTGCTGCCAGTGTCTGTGTTTTTTGTGTTGGCTTTGTACTTTTGGAGTTTCCCAATCCTGGAAGTTAGGCAGAGTGTTTGTGACTTCTCCAGGTGCACGCTGCCTGAATTGTGCCCAGGTAGATGGTAGGGAGGAAAATCAACCTAAATCTTTCAAATATTAATACTAAATTAGTATGTGCAACTGAAAATAGATATTCACAGTTTTGTCTTAATACTGATTTCTGTTGTAAGATTCTTTGTACATAAAATAAATCAATTATGCATGCACAATGATAGCCTGATTTCTACGAGTAAATTTTATGAATTTTATTCCTGGCACAGAGTTTCACCTGTCGGGAGCATATATTGGGAAAGCTGGAGCAGGGGTACTGGATGACATAGAAACATAAAAACATAGAAAATAGTTGCAGGAGTAGGCCATTCAGCCCTTCGAGCCTGCACCACCATTCAATATGATCATGGCTGATCATTCACCTCAGTACCCCTTTCCTGCTTTCTCTCCATACCCCTTGATTCCTTCAGCCGTAAGGGCCATATCTAACTCCCTCTTGAATATATCCAATGAACTGGCATCAACGACTCTCTGCGGCAGGGAATTCCACAGGTTAACGATTCTCTGAGTGAAGAAGTTTCACCTCATCTCAGTCCTAAATGGCTTACCCCTTATCCTAAGACTGCGTCCCCTGGTTCTGGACTTCCCCAACATCGGGAACATTCTTCCCGCATCTAATCTGTCCCGTCCCGTCAGAATCTTATACGTTTCTATGAGATCCCCTCTCATCCTTCTAAACTCCAGTGTATGACTCCTTTGGCATCCACTTTTAGGGGACACCTTGATCTGTCACTTGCTTGTCCAGATCCTGAATGGATCGTTGATGTCAATGTTATTCTCAGAGGTGTCAATAGTCAGGGTTGCAAAGAGTTTCCTTGGTCTCCTAGGAGCCATCCTTCTAATTTCCCTTCTCCTTGAAATAAACCAGGCACAGAGATGCGCTTTAAAATAAAATAATTGTGACTGCTGCCTGGGAAGTATTAATCTGCATGATTTAATGGTGCTGATCATCTGGCCACTGATGAATTCAAATCCCTATGGCTTATGAACAGCATTGAATTGTGTCTAGGGACATGGGTAACATTAATAATCCCCTGGACTTTGGGTAATCCTATATGTGCAAAAAAAACATTGCAGTGCTCTGTCACTCTGTTTTTGCTTTTCCATGGAAAAAGTGAATAAAGTACTTGCCCTGGTGAACAAAGCACTAGTTCCTGTTTGATGGATCAGTGCACTATAGGCATAGAAATTGAAGACAGTTGTTATGTTGATCACTGCTCGTGAAAGTTGTCTGCAGGTCAGATTGCAGCAGATGGCACAATATCATCACGACCTTCCTGGTGAACCTTAGCCTGAGATGGCAGTTATCTTCTGAAAGTCCCAAGTAGCTGCACCTGGGTTTGTAAGCATGACTTAATGGATGAAAGTTGGTGCAGGCAGACCACTGCAGGTGCGAATGAGCCATATTGACATCTTCATCTTTTGATTCCAAAAAACCATGACTAGAGGAGCTCTAAACGTTGTACCCATTTTCACAATTTTGTTTGCATCAATCAAAATTCCAGCAGTTCAGCTTTAAGAAATGATTTTATGAAAGACCAGAGCATGATTGGCCTCTAATGCCTATTTTAAATGACTGAACAAGCACAATACATGTGAAGCACCAGCTCACTAGGATGACATTGACTGTACAAATGAAACTCTCGGCTTAAAAGGCAGGCTGGAAAATAACATGCTGCGCTAGTCTAGGGGAGAGCTGGCAAAAATGGAATTCACACCAATTCCCTGGCCTAACACATTGCAATTGTGTCAGTCAATCAGATAAATGGTCTCAGTATGTTAAATATTTTAGACACCATAAGAGAGAATGTAAACCTTTAAAGCCTAAATGGATAAGAGGCTTACCTGTTTTCCTGGACCTCCTTTAATGCCAAATCCCGCTGGGCCAGGTAGCCCTGTACCTCCCACTTCACCCTAGCAAAATAAAATGAAAATTAATTCTATTTAATAATCATGAATTAAGACACACCTAAACTAAAAGTAGCTTGGAGAAAAATTGCGCTGCCCTTTAACAACTGTGGTGAGAGCAACGTTACGTCTTGTACTGCGTGTGTACTTCGTCCAAGCTCCTCATATTAGGACACTGGAAAAAGTTAATGCTAGTTTAATTTTTCTGTCTTAGGAGTTTTGAAAAAAGTATTTCAAGAGAGAGCATCAAGCACCACACAAAAGGTACCCAACTGGTACATTTTTTGAAACGTGGCATTACAATTGAACTAATCTGCTCAGCATTATGCAATTAGGGATTGGGAGAGTTAGTACTGTTATTCTCCAGACAGCTGTATTGTAATGAAAACCCTACTATTGAATGGATTCTCCCTCTAAAAAAAGTTGCCCAAAATACAACGGCTTTGTTTTCTGTTCTATTTCCTTCATTATTGATAAACAGGTAATAAAAACCCCAGCACAGAAAAAGACACATAAAGACATGGATATTTATAGAATGAAATATATAAGTTGCACCTCATAGGTAGAAATAAAAAGAAAAGCTAAAGAAGGAAAGAAATATATACAGAAATATTATGGTAAATTCAAATGGTGGGCATCATCCAGTTTCCCCACCCATGAGGCAACATGCTATGTTCCTTCAATAAACCCTCCTCCCATACCTGCTTGTTGCAAATCAACATAAGTTTAAAAATAAATTTAATTTATAAATAACTGAATTGTTTTGGGGTAAATTACTTTATCTAGAGGGACAAACTCAAACATCATTAAATCATTACATAAATGAAGAAGATTTACACTTTCAAACTAAACAATGAGCATTTGTCAGCCAACAAGAGACAACCACAGATGTAAACTGAGAGAGAGGGAAACTTATACACATGGACAGAAAGCAAGAGTGAGGGAGAGAGCATTAGTTACACATAAAAAGAACCATTGACACACATTGCAAATCAGAAATTCAGGTATACGCTGTCCAGATTTTCCAAAGGTGTAAGAGGGAGGAGAATCACCACGCTGGGATCCAATGTCACTGAGCAGCACTAAGTTTTCTCAGGTAAAACACAGATTAAATGCAGTGAAGAGCTCTCTCTGTAATGTGGCCTCATTTAATCATCAAAAGCACCTTCCCTACTACAGGGAAACAGTGTGTGTATTTCCATTTTCCACACTATATATAAGTATGCTCTCTGAGGAGCATTTGATCAAATTACTGCCGAATTCGAGGGCAGGTCAGTGAAATGAACCCATATCCAGTAGAAAGAATGCTGAAGCTCATTTCCTTTTGAAATTTTAACAGCTGAGAAAGCTATCATTCACTCTTTCTGGTTTGAATCAAGCCCAAGTGCCAAATATGAATGGACAGTGTTCTAGAGTATACCGCTTCTCGGTTCTGCAAAAGTCAACTTACGGAAAATGTGCAACCACTAAACATGAGGTTACTAAACAGAACACACCTTTAACATCTAGTTTGAAGTATTAATTTTAACATTTCATCTGATCATTTAAGGTTTTCATGTTGAGTAAGAGTGAATGGTAACATGAATCATACAAAACACTAGCCATACATAAAAACAAAGGTTTTATTCTTTCCATACATCTACTGTACCACAACAACTCCAAGCTGAGCAATCATCCTGTTGCTAAGTCTATAACTGTTTTGTGTGGGTTGTAGGCATCTGGAAACATACATGCAGGATGCAGAAGAAAAGCCTTTAAAGACATTTCTATAAAGTTTTAAAATACTCATCCACAAGCCATGTGTACTAAAACTGGGAATTAGATGATGCTGAATGAAAGCTGTGTTCCAAATCCTGCTTAAAAATAGCAGTGGATAACTACACTGAGCCATATTCAGCTGGAGAGCCAGGTCCATTCCCTGGTCTGGCACTAGCCGGGCAGTGGTGGCAGATGGGGAAGGGCTTATACAGACACTGTGAACTCTTAGTGAAAAGGCTGCCAGCTGTCTATGGAACCCAACAACAGCATGAATCATTGGCTTCAGGAAAAGAGGGGAGCACACAGAACAGATGGGCACAAATGTTACTGTACCTTTTGTCCCTTTGATCCAGGATCGCCAGGGATTCCAGGAGACGCTGCTGTTCCTCGCTCTCCTGGTCCACCCTGAAAAAGGATTAAAATGTGGATTTAAGGTCACATATATTTTCTGTTATATAAAGATTTAAAAACAGAAAAACTATAGTTTAGAAATTGTGTGTGTGATATTAGCAGGTGAACAATTAGCATGCCCATATGATATTCCTCTATCCACCATCGTACTACAGATGTTGAGCCATTTAAAGGTTAACTCCACAGTTAAACTAGTGAATAGATAAAAATAAAATAAAATTCTTGAAAACATTTGTCGGGGTAAATGACTGATGTACTTATCTCTTGACAGTGTACTGCAATGACATGCCTGCAACACAATCTCACAGACGTTCCTGTCAACCAGTTGCACACGGATACTTCCTTATCTGTACACATCCCTTTGCTTTTCTAACAGTATCACTATGTCAAACACATACATCCTTGACACATCTTTCTTCTTACTTCAATATTTCACCACTGTCACTGATGGAGATGGTACCATGACATACTTGCATGCTGCATGTTCTTGCACTCTCTTTTTAGGCAGCACAGTGGCTAGTTGCCTAGCTATGGCTGAGCTCAAAAAATGTGTCAACGTCCATCATTATCCTTTGCTTTCAGGCCGAAGAATCCCGTAATAGAGGTGAGAGGCTGAAAACGGGAGGAGGGTGCCCATATCTGAAGATGGCAGCTCGACTTTAGGAACTGATCGTGGGCATAGTGAGCTTTGCGGTCCGTGTTGGAGAGGGGCTCGGAGATGGGGAACCAGAATCTGCAGCTTCATGGCCATTCTTTTTCTTCTTCTAAGGAATTAGGCCTTCACTCAGGTAGTTTGCCAAAAGGCAATTTACCTGCCATCACTACATCATATCTTGGCGCATGAAATATGCTCCATGCAGTGTGCTGTCAGTATTCAATGCTATGTGCTTCTAAGGGCATCAAGAGAAGCAGCAGCTCACAGGGCCAATCACATTGCACTACACTGCATCTCTCCTTCCACACTTCGTAAACATCAGACTAGGAATATCCACTCCGAAAAGAGAAACAGAGATGGAGTTTGAGTATGGATCACCAGGTGAAACACACAACAGCAGTGAAGAGCAGCAAGTGCAGGAGGCCTCAGAGAGAAGCAGCACAAAGTAACTCTAATTGCTGCCATCTGGGTCATAGGAACAGGAGTACGCCGTTCATCCCTCGAGCCTATTCCGCCATTCAATTAGATCATGGCTGATCTGTATTTTAACTCCATTTACCTGCCTTGGTTCCATATCCCTTAATACTCTTGCCTAACAAAAATCTATCAATCTCAGTTTTAAAACTTTCAATTGACCTAGCCTCAACAGTTTTTTTGAGAGAGTTCCACATTCGTGTGAAGAAGTGCTTCCTGACATCTCCTCTGAACGGCCTAGCTCAAATTTTAACATTAAGCCCCCCTCTTCAGGACTCCCTCACCAGAACAAATAGTTTCTCTCCATCTACCCTTTCAAATCCTTTAATCATTTTAAACACTTCAATTAGATCACCCCTTACTCTTCTGTACTCATGGGAATTCAAGCCTAGTCTATGCAATCCATCCTCATAATTTAACCAGGACCTACATGTAAAAGACAGCTGCTTTCTGAGCACCAGCTATTCACTAAGTTCTTTGTGTGTGAGCAAAGAACCCTGGATAATAGAAGGTTTAACAAATACTTTGCCTTGATAGCATTTCCCCTTTAAATGAAGAAGACTAATTCAGTCAATTTTAGGTACAGAATTAGAGTAACTTCCACAACAATCAGACATATTTACAACAACAATAACTAAGTATCTCACAACAGTTTTTCTTGAAGCACACACATTTATAGATAACATTGGGTTTATTCATGAATATATCATAAATTGCCACAAAGGCATAGACAGATTAGTACATACTTACTTTAGGACCTTGAGGTCCTCTTTCCCCTAATCCTTTTGGACCCCTTTGTCCAGGAAATCCTTGGTCTCCCTGTCATTGAATATATTTAAGTTAATTAATATATATTTGTTTAAATTTGATAGTTACTGAATTGTAAAGGAGTGCATTTTAAAGTGTGACTCACTTTATACATTTAGCTTAAAAGCTACCAGATAATGGAGAAAATGACAATTTTATAATGAGCTCTTTATAGTTCCTGAAATTGTTATCTTCAAACAATGGAGCTAAATTATTCAGCAAAATATTGCAGGGGTGCAGACTTCCTCTGAGTGCAGCAACAATCCAATTTCTGGATTGAGCAGAGGACATTTATCTGAGCTGTTCACTTCTTGTTGTCAGCTCTGACTCTCTGAATGGAATTAGGTGTGGTACAGTGGAAGAGCAGAGGTACTTGGAGGGATAAAGCTTCACTGGACATTAAAGGCAGCACCTTAGGTTGATAAGGTTGTTAAAAAAAAAAGCTAATAGAATTTAAGTGTTATCTCAAGAGGTGTAGATTATAAAAGCCAAGAGATAATAATGAGTTTACATAAAACATTAATAAGACCTCAGTTAGGCTATTGCGTGCAGTATTGGACTCCACACTATAGGAAGGATATTGAGCTTTCGAGAGGGTACAATACAGATTCTCTAAGATGCTGCCTGGTATTATGGGGAAATATAAATACAAAGAGGTGAAGGCAATATGATGAAAATGATTTAAATGATGTAAAGATAGGAGAGGGTAGATAAAAGCAGACTGTATCTAGTAGTTGAGGGGTCAAGAGGGGCCATAGATACTAGATTGAATGTAAGAGATTTAGAACAGAGGGTAGCTATGAGGCCGTGGAATTCACTCCCAGGGTTAGTGGTTGAAGTAAATATGGGCGATAGCCGGAATCTCAGCACTTATATGGGTGCTAATGTGCCGAAAGTCCGGCCCTATGTTAACATTCAAGATTGGATTGAATAGGTGGATGAAGGAACAGGTGTTGGAGATATGGGTGGGTAAATAGAAATATTTGCTTGCGTAGAGGCTAAATGGCAACATGGGCTGTTTGGCCTATTTGGCCTATTTCCGTGTTGTAACATCTTTATATTCCTATGCATTACATCTTATTAGTGCATTACATCTCATTAGTATGGGCACTTACAGATTCGCTAGCCTCAATATCTGAAAAGTACAATTAGCGACCATGATGGGATTTGAACTCCAATCATTAGTCCAGGCCTCTGGATTATTAGTCCAGTAAGATAACCACTATGCTACCGTACCCGCTATTACATGCGCCTGCAACACCTGAGGTGTTGAGGGGGCTGAAGGGAATGGGGGGATGGGAATTCACAGTCTTTGTTATTCAAAATACAAGGGGGCCAAAATTCACCCCCGCCGGAAACGGGTCGCACCTACCATTTTTCTTGTGTTTTGGCCGCCGCACTGGATGTGGCGGCCCACCTTGCGAAATTCAGCTCCTTGGTTTTTTTCCGAGCGGGGCGGAAGTCGGTCATAATGGGGGCAGAAGTGGGGGCGGGAGCGGAGTATCCATCATAATGAGGGCGGAAGTAGAGACGGGACAGATTCTCTGCCACTTTCAGTCATCAGCACCAGGCTGGTGACGTCATCGTGCTGGCGCGTCAAAACGTACTTCCCCTTCAGTTAAATGGGAGAGCCGCTGCGAGCTCTGCAGCTTTTTAAGTTAGGTCCACTGGGTCACCAGGGAGGGTTTCGGCCAGGCCAAAACCCGGGGGCATAATTGTTGGGCCAACTTGGCAGTCGGCCAACAAAAGAAAATAAGATGGCGGCCGCGGCAGTGCGCCCTCCCTTTTAATGGAGGCCGCACCGCCATTTTTCACACACTGCAAACACAGTACATCAACAGAAAACACTGTCAGGGGCACCGCGCGGCAGACGGAAAATTTTCTGCTTGCGGGGCAGGACATTGGTGGTGTGCTCTTTGATGATGCACTTAGGAGGGTTCGGTAGCAGCAGGATGGAAGTGGGGACCATCGGAAAAATCACCGGGTGGGAGAATTTCGCGAGCGGTGGCTATTCGACTACAAATTGGCGGCCATTCGACACCGCCGCATGGCCGCCACTTTCTGGCGGTATCGGGCCTTGTCGGGAGGCTGAAGTTCAGCCCCAAGTACTCATGCTTCTAGTGCTGGGGATGGTCTAATCCATGAAAGTAAGAGAATGCCATTTAACTTTGTACCTTTCCACCAGTTAAACCTTCTCCTGTTGGACCTCTTGGCCCAGGGGGCCCTAATCGGCCTGGGTCTCCCTGTAAAAAAGCAAAATGTGAAATCTTTAGAACTTCAGAGCATTGTTAATTAATGGGCCTAAAATGGAGGTCGGAAGCTTCCTTCGTACGAGCGCCTGTGACCCTATAAAAATCTACGAATCTACCTGTTGGTCTTAGCGTAATGTAAGTTCCTGGTCAGAGGCCTAGATTCGCTGCGCATTGCATGGGGACCTGTCTTCAAGGTACGCAAGTCCAAGCTGGAGTCACGTGGGCCTGGACAACCAATCACGATGCAGTATTCTCATTCATAATAATGGGAATTCTGTTTGTGCCAGTTCCCATTACTATCAATAAGAAAACATCCTAAAACACCCAAACATAGCATAATAAATACATAAAACATCTCACATACTTAAAATTAATTGAAATTAAATGTAATTAAATGTTTTAGAAAAAATATATCTTTTTGGATTTAAAAAAAGATGTGTTTTAATATTGTTAAAAATAAACTTACCTTAATGGACAGAGTACACTATAAAAATGTGAATTTAAATTAAATTTTTAGATATTTTAAAACTCTTGCGCTGGTAAAAATAGGCTATGCGCCTGCTTTCACCAGGTGTAAAAGCTTGAAGGAGATTCGCTGGGCATGAGTTGGGCAAATAGCCCAATCTCTGCCACGCGAATGTCCTCCTCCCGGGGAAGCGGAGGATCTGTCAAGAGAAATCTTGAAAGATCGGAAATGCCGGTTTTTGCCGCATGTGAATCGCGCCCTGAAAACCAGTTTGCGAGGCCTTGGCGGGCCTGTGCACACTTCGTACAGATCCGGTGAGACCGGAATTTTAGCCCCAATGTCTTTGCATTTTATATTTTTTCTGATATTTATTTATTTTTTCCATCGCATCTCTGTGCTTATCACGCACTTCGCACCATCTCTGAGTGAGAGGGTAGGCAGGTGACTTATTTTTCTGTTTTTCTACCCAACATTTTTGTTTTAATCTTAGAGTGGAATGGCTGGTTCAGGCAAATAGGCTGATTCTCCCATTAACTGAAATCCTTAAATGTGCGACAAGTGGAATAGCTTAGTACAGGATTAACAAATACCCCACTAACTGCAATATATAGTATACTAGAGGTCACAAGGCTTGCCTACCATATTCTCCTATCTTATTCAAAAGGCAAAACATACCCACCTGTAGACCAAGATACATTGAGATTTACTTACAAGTAGAAGTAACACACAAAAACAATAAAACAGCAATTTACTGAAAGTACAATATTTAAATCAATAAAGATAGAATGAAACTGGGCTAAAAAAAATGTATTTCATACATAGTTGAATAAGCAACAGGGGCCTGAAATTCCCATTGAAGCCTAGGGGTAAGTGGGGTGGATCTTTAGCCAGGGATAAGAAAGTGCAGCAGAATCTGACTCTGCTGGGATTCCATCCAGTTTACAGCTTTACGAGAAATTCTGGTGGAGGAGTGTGGGCAAATCTTCTACCTACATTGCCCCCACATCAAGGGCACATGTCTGAGGGATTCTCCAAGCTACCCCAGGAGTTCCACCCAGTATACCCTCAGCTGGCTTCAGCAGGAATCATGCCAGCTAAAGTCCCAGGAAAGGCCCCAAAACACTTCTAGCCAAAGGGAATTTTAGAAAATACTCCCATAGCTTCCTGAGGAATTGAAGACTTCAACAGGTAAATTTTTGTTGGGCCCTTACTGGGCCTCCTGTCCTCCATTGGAGTGCCGTGGTGCTGTTCTGACTTTGTTGCTGATGGATCATGGCAGGGGCACTGATACGCTCTGACTAACATGGTTCATCCACACCTAGTATGCAAATCACTCTGCCTTTGTTATTAGGACAGGGTCTGGTCATCTGCACCACAGTCTGCTCCACTAAACTTCTATTGGCTGAGTCCGCCAATTCGAACTTTGGTGTCCAGGACTTTTGGATGAAACAGTCTTCTTTTATGGATATTCATGATGCAAAGTTGTACATAGATAATGTGGGTTCCCAATCCTCAGAGTTCAGAGTACTGATTTTCCCTTCCTATGCCCATGGGGAACTATCCATCACCTGCACGCAAAGGTCAGGAAAAAGGGAATAGACATAAGATACAACAGCCTAGAAATTCAGCCATGCAGCGACCTTTTCTAGGGCGCTACCTGGCTTACTGAGCTCCCAATATCACGGGCAGGAAGCAAGCGTGCATTTCCAGCTGGACATGGTAACCACATTGAAGGTTGGCATGCAGGTACAGCAGGCGGTTAAGAAAGCAAATGGCATGTTGGCCTTCATAGCGAGGGGATTTGAGTACAGGGGCAGGGAGGTGTTGCTACAGTTGTACAGGGCCTTGGTGAGGCCACACCTGGAGTATTGTGTACAGTTTTGGTCTCCTAACTTGAGGAAGGACATTCTTGCTATTGAGGGAGTGCAGCGAAGATTCACCAGACTGATTCCCGGGATGGCGGGACTGACCTGTCAAGAAAGATTGGATCAACTGGGCTTGTATTCACTGGAGTTCAGAAGAATGAGAGGAGACCTCATAGAAACGTTTAAAATTCTGATGGATTCAGACAGGTTAGATGCAGGAAGAATGTTCCCAATGTTG
The DNA here is from genome assembly GCF_044704955.1 of Pristiophorus japonicus. Lineage (NCBI taxonomy): Eukaryota > Metazoa > Chordata > Chondrichthyes > Pristiophoridae > Pristiophorus > Pristiophorus japonicus. Next base: position 160,033,405 of record NC_091981.1, on the reverse strand, counting down.
GGGAAGTCCAGAACCAGGGGTCACAGTCTAAGGATAAGGGGTAAGCCATTTAGGACCGAGATGAGGAGAAACTTCTTCACCCAGAGAGTGGTGAACCTGTGGAATTCTCTACCACAGAAAGTTGTTGAGGCCAATTCACTAAGTATATTCAAAAAGGAGTTGGATGAAGTCCTTACTACTAGGGGGATCAAGGGGTATAGCGAGAAAGCAGGAATGGGGTACTGAAGTTGCATGTTCTGCCATGAACTCATTGAATGGCGGTGCAGGCTAGAAGGGCTGAATGGCCTATTCCTGCATCTATTTTCTATATTTCTATGGCCCCAAGTTTCCACATGCGACAAAAAAGGCGCCCCTCAGAGCTGGGCGCCTGTTTTTCGCGCCGAAAACGGCACGTGAAAAAAAACGCGGTATTCTCGAGCTCCTTGCAGCTCGATGTCTGCTTGGCGCGGCGCACAGGGGGCGGAGCCTACCACTCGCGCCGCTTTGTAAGTAGGAGGGGGCGGGTACAATTTAAATTAGTTTTTTTGGTGCCGGCAACCCTGCGCGTGCGCGTTGGAGCATTCGCGCACGCGCAGTCTGAAGTAAACATTGGCACTCGGCCATTTTTAAAAGTGCTGCAGAAAAAGTGAAAATTTGTTTATTGAACCCTTGCAAAGACTTGCATTTTAATTTTCTTGATATTTCTGTGTGTGAGGGAGTGCTTTTAGCAGCACTGCTGAATAAATCACCTGCTGAATTAATGTTGGCTCTTTAACCAGTGTTACTGCAGCAACTGTGCATTTTAATTCAGCCTTTACAACTCGTTACCGTTTCAATCTTCACCACTCATTCTGTAATTAAAGATAGACTGTGATAAACGGGACACATGCACTTGTTTGAGACTATTCAAATTCTTTGTAGCTGTTCAATTTTTAACATTTTTTAATAAAACCACATTGCCCTTCCATGATCAGCACTGAGGCTTCTTGCTGCTTCTTGCCCCTGCCGTCGGGACCGACGCCACACCGCTGTCTGAAAGGCCTGCCTGAAGCACTTTCACACAGGTAGGAACATGGTTTATTTAATCTTTACTTTGCTTATAAATTTTTATTCAGGTTGGATTTATTTGTATAATATTTGTATAAGTATAACTAAGGATTGATTGTAGAATTTAATGACTTCCCTTCCCCCCCTCCCCCCCACCTCGTTCCCGACACCTAATTTGTAACCTGCGCCTGATTTTTTAATGTGTAGACAAGGTTTTTTCAAGCGTACAAAAATCTTCACTTGCTCCATTCTAAGTTAGTTTGGAGTACGTTTTCACTGTGGAAACTTTCAAATCAGGTGTCAGTGGCCGGACACGCCCCCTTTTGAAAAAAAATTCTGTTCAAAAGTGAAACTGTTCTACCTGACTAGAACTGCAGAAAACTTAAATGTGGAGAATTCCAATTTCTAAGATACTCCGTTCTCCACCAGTTGCTCCTAAAAATCAGGAGCAAATCATGTGGAAACTTGGGGTCTATGTTTCTATGTTTCTAACCATATTGGATAAGGTAGATACGTTGTTGGCGGTAGCGCACATGGGTAGCATTTTAAGTGCAGAATAATTTATTTTGAATTAGGGATCCAGATCACCAACAGAATAAACCTCAGAACCAGTGGTGTGATCTATGCCATGATAATTCTTTCAAGTTAAGCTATCCCTTTGAAGCCTTCTCTCAAATCATATATTATGAGATGGGGTATGAATGCCCAGGCGTTAACACTTCCTGCAAACATTTTACTGCAATGATTCAGCAGTCAAGAGTAATTAAATTTGTATTTCACATGGTCCGTTTATCTGCACACATTAAAGCAACTGTTCTTATTGATTAAGGAACTTTTGACTGAATTAATTTTGGAAGAGGTGCTACTGACAGAAGCAAACAAAATACATCCAGGTTGGGCTTCTCCCACTGCCACAGTCTGCCTGTGCAGCCAGTCACCACTGCTACAGAAATAATGGGCTTCACCCAGAGATACAGCTGGATAAAAACAGATAAACTGCTTAACATAGCCATTGAGCATCTCTGCTGAACGGATACTGTGTTTTAAGAATGAAATGACTCCCTGATTGTTTTAAAAAGTAAATTGGCGAAAAGCACCACCAGGAGTGACCATGGTGGGAAGCAGATTGTGTGTGAGGAGTACCGGAGCCCGGGACTGAGAAAACAGGTTGTACTGGGGAACTTGGGGGTTGGGAGGCGAGGAGGAAAGCGGGGAGCCTGGAACTGAGGAACTAGGCTCTGCTGGAAAAAATTAGGAGAAGGAATTGTTTAACAAGTAAACAGCCAGTTAACCAATGAAAAACAGCCAGCAGGCCCAGGAGTGACTGAAGATGCAAGCCATGCTGGTGAGAACAGACATCGTGGGGGAAGTGGCCATCATGAAATATTTAAGAGGCCGACCTCTCTAGGAAGCATTGTGCCTTATCTAAATAATCTGGGTGAGCTGTCGGCATCTGTCACGGCTCCACAAGCTTACGAACGAACTTGAAGTAGTTGCGCATGTGCTGTCCCAGTGTTTTTTTTGATGGTTCCGATTGGGTAAAACTCTGCTGTGAAGCCATTTGCTGCAATTGATCATTGCTCCGTGAAGAAGCTGTCACAGTCATCTCGGAAGTACTTATTTTGTATAGGTTCATGTCGTCTGGAGTAGTTTGGAAGCCCAGTTTGAAAATGTTTTAAGTTAAATGATTCCAAGTGATTGGGAACGGGAATAGGGAGAGGGGCTGAAATGTAGTGAACAGGGAGTGGGGCTGAAATGTTCGGAAACAAGTGGGGCTGAAATGTTGGGAACAAGGAGAGGGGCTGAAGTATTGGGAAAATGGAGCAGGGCTGAAATATCGAGAAAACAGAGCACGGCTGAAATGTCGGGAACAGGGAGCAGGCGAAGCAGAAACATCATCAAAATTTCCAGATTAATGTGCATAATGTTTCTGCGCAGCTTCTGGTCATTGAAATCAGCTTTCGGTTCGTTGGCAGGAGTCACTCCGTTACCTAAATGGACCTGGGAAGGCACAGTATCATCTAGAGTCGCGAAGAATGGACCTTAGCAACAGAGTTTAGACTACATCAGCGCCACCCAGTATCAGGAGGATTGAAAGGTACACGTAACGGTAAGCATGGATGATACTCAGGCATTGTACCAAGGCATGACCAATGAATGACCCCACCCATTACACAATTAAGATGCAGGAATTAAATATGGCAAACAGGAAGTGCAGAACTTCTCATATATAATAGAGAAATAATTGGTGTCTGTTTCTTTACCTTATCACCTTGCAAACCAATTCCTGTGATACCTATTGGTCCTGATGGTCCGGGGGGGCCAATATCACCCTGCAGAAACAGAATGTAAAACTGTCTTCATTTTATTTCAAACATGTTTTCCCTTACTATTCAAAAACTGAAGGAGTTCCAAGTACTGCTTTTCAAAAATTAGATTGAGTGATGTCATCACAATAAAGACAAGCATGAACCATTTAGGATCTGTTTGAGTCTTTTCTGTAAGTTTTCCCTCTTTCATCCGTCATTGTGATACTTTGACTATTTCACTGCAAATTTAGTGGTAAATTATTTCTTGTGTTTTGGATTCTTCACTTTTTTTCAGTTACTTGCGTAATATAACTTGGAATCTCCCCAGTATCTCTCCCTTAGTGGTGATGTTGATGACTTTGAGATTTTAGAGATGGGCTAAAGGATTATTTTTCATAATGAATGCTTTTGATCCAGACCCTCACGCATATTGGGCAATCGTGGGTACATTCCTCATGATACTCCAACCATTAAAATGATCCTTTGAGAATGAGGTTATCATGCTAATTTCATGTTGATGTGGAATGGTTTTGGATGTGCATTTACAGAAAATGCTAGCCAGTAGTCTCTGGCCGCTATTGGCCAGCCACCACTTTCCACCTGTTGCCTGTTTCTGGTGGGCAACTGACTGGCAGTATCGACATGAGGCCCAGGAATTAAAATACCCTGAGGCTTCAAACTTAGGCCCACAAGTGTGTTTTGCACTTGCTTGTCACCACTCATCTGAAACCCACTGGGAGTCAAAATATACCCCAGAGTGTTAGCAAGCTATTGAAATATGGGAAGTGAGGCCCATTCTGTCCTCACAAACATACACATTCAGCAACTGTTGCTGAATAACGATCAGGGTAGGGAATTTGGGTTAAATAGTTCCCTCCCTAGTACAACAGTGTTGAGACCAATCGCAGTGCCTTTGCTGAGATTGAATAATAGAGGATTTGGTCTGTGGTCTTCCTAATCAAAATGGCTCCGTATAACACAACATAGTATGTTCACCCACTGAGCCATCTTGAAAGCTCTTATTAGGCTTTTAACAACATTGAAAGAAAAGAATGACCATATTATTTCTACCTTGACACCTTTAATTCCAGTTCCAGTAGGTCCCCGGGAGCCTTTAGGTCCAAAATAGCCGATGTCACCCTATAAATGTAAATTATGTGCAGAATCAATACATGCAATAAAATTTAGACTTAAACAAAAACTGTGCAATACTATCTCTAAGTGTTCATAAAGGTTTGATTTCTGCCTGACTATAGGGTTATCAACCCTTCAGCTTTGTGCTGGTGTCTCCAGGAATGAAAGATTAATCTCCTGGACACTGCTGCGAGCAATCTAGGACACACATGAAAAAAATTGTGTTTATTTTTAATTTCTTTGAACACTTTCATTTATTAGTCATTAAAAATTTTGCAGATGGAAAAAAAGGCTGTTTGATTGGGCAGGATGGTTAGAGGTGAGAGGTCATCTGATGAAACCTCCAGGAATATGTTCAACCAGTATTGGCAACCTTACCTGACTATGAAGTAGTGCAAAATACTGTTGTGTAAACCGACCACTCTGAATGCCACTCACAATAATTTGGCAGGTAAAGATAACCATCCTAGACTAGCTGTCGCCCAACTTTTCACATTGGCCCAAATTTTCCCATTGCCAAGCATGCGGGTTTGGGGATGGGTCAGCAGTAAAAATCCCAGAAATAGCAAGCGTGTCGGGAAGCCGCCATCATCCCACTGCCTCACGCATTTAAGTCGGGCGGCTTTGAAGGTGATATGAACCCAATCGGCAGAGGCGGGCGATCTCAGTGAAATCATTAAGTGCTGTTGAGAGACACTTAGTGATTTTAACGCCAGCTTTTGAGTTTTACTGGGAGCACGGGATTCACGGAGGTTGGTTACCTCACCTGTGAAGGGGAGGCAGAAGCTCAGTGGCCTTGGCGAGTTCATTCATTGACAGCTGGAAAAGCAGATAAATACTGCAACATTACACCTCATTACTTGCCTCATGGAAAGGCTCTTGTTGACATTTTGTCCACAGATTTCAGTGTCAGCAGTTTGCAGGTCATTTCTGAAACCTCAGATGCCAGCCTTACCACATTGCTACTCACTATCGCAACATTGAGGGATTGGGCCTCTGATCTCCACTTTACCTGCCATCTACTACATCAGCATGGGTGCCACTGATATAATCTCACCTTGGTCCTCAGAATCGGACCAAGATGAGCCCCAAAACCAATTCCACCAGCCACACCAGCAGCAGTCACAACAGCAGCCTTCTCCTAAATGACCAGATGCTCCACAGGGGAGAGGGGGCACCACAGGGCTGCAGCATGCCAGAGGCGATACCCCCAACACAGGGTATACAGGCAGAGAATGAGCTTCCTCAACATGACTGAGCAGCAGTGCTTCAGGAGGCTCAGGCTATCGTGCCAGGTCGCTGCAGCCATTTGTAGCTTGTGGAACAAGACCTGCTGCCCAGCGGTCCTAGTGGACACCCCTTACCAGGGGCAGTCAAAGTCACCACCGCTGTCAACTTCTTTGCCTCAGGCTCCTTCTAGGGTTCCGCCACAGATATTTGCAGGATGTCCCTGTTGGTTGCCCACAGATGCAACACCCAGTAACCGATGCCATGTTTCACGTCAGCCAATTATATATTTACCGCTGATGAAGCCTGTGTTACTGAGCGGGCGCTCAGCTTTGCGACTCTAGCTGGCTTTCAACAGGGGCAGGACATCATTGATTGCACACATGTGGCCATGAAGGCACCATATCATCACTTAGGAGCATTTGTGAACTGCAAGGGCTTCCATTCCCTCAATGTGGAGCTCCTCTGCAACTATAAAATGATTATGCTAGTGTGCACCAGATTCCATGGCAGCTGTCATGACTCTTTCATGCTGCACTAGTCCACCCTCTCTCAGCTCTTCACACCTCCAAACCGCAGCTGGCTGCTTGGAGACAAGGGTTATCCACTGAAGCAGCGGCTCATGACACCCCGGAGGAGGCCAAGTACTGAAGCCAAGGAGCACTTTAATGAAAGCCACATCTCCATGCGATGTGTCATAGAGCAAGAAATAGGCATGCTGAAGATGTGCTTCAGATGCCTTGACAGGTCCGGAGGAGCCTTTCGGTACGCACCAGCCAGGATCTCCAGAATCATCATCATCTGCTGTGCACTGCACAACACAGCGCATCCTCTGCCTGTATACCCTGTGTTGGGGGTATCGCCTCTGGCATGCTGCAGCCCTGTGGTGCCCCCCTCTCCCCTGTGGAGCATCTAGTCATTTAGGAGAAGGCTGCTGTTGTGACTGCTGCAGCTGCTGGTGTGGTTGGTGTAGTTGGTATTGGGGCTCATCTTGGTCCGATTCTGAGGCACCCATGCTGATGTAGTAGATGGCAGGTAAAGTGGAGATCAGGACAATAATGGACACGACTCTAAAACATTTATGTGTGTCATCAAAATAACTGAAACTTATAACTAACATTTTCTGATACAGCCATGTTTATAGCCTTGTGTATCTACCTTTGTGCCAGTTTTGTTTTTCGAGTGCTTCTACGAGGTGATACTCTGTGGCTTCAGTAGAGGTAGTTGCAGGCTGCTCACATCCCTGCTGCGACTCGTCAGACACTTTTGGCGGACGCCCTCTGGGTTTTGGGCCCCGCCAAAGTCTGCTCCTCCTGCACCTGTGCAAGGGAAGACTCGGCCATCGGGATTCAAGGAAGCCTGTGAGGCTCTGACTGAGGGGGAGGCAAGGGGGAGAATTGGGAGCACTCTGAGAAGAGCCCCCACTTCCATGTCCCCTTTCACCATCATCCCTCTCATGCTACTGCACCTTGCTGCACAGCAGTGCGGCTTTGAAGATCCAAGTCTGCATTTACATCCCTCCTTGAGAGGAGCTCTATGAGCATCTGTCATCTATTGTCCACAGCTAGCATGTGCTCATGTGAGTGGCACATTTGCTGCTCCATGCAGATGGCCAGCCTTTCCGTCGAACAGCACATTGTCATGTATGTAACCACAATGTATTACGGTATACACTCAACACAGATGCACACCTTGACCACAGGGGGTGAACTTGTGGGAGACACTCCTTACCTGATCACTCAGGTATATAAAGGGAGGTCCCACACAGGGTCATCACTTCTGGAGTGCTGTAATAAAGAGTTAAGGTGACTGAGTGGCCTTGTCCCTGGAATGTGCCTCGTGTGGTTTCATGCTGTAGAGTAAGGACTTTACATTGGCGACAAGAAACGAGAATTCACAACCCACGAGAATGGCCACCGGTAGCACAGATGAACGGTACTGTGTTGGGGAAGACTGGGACAATTTTGTTGAGAGGCTTCAGCAGAGCTTTGTCACGAAAGACTGGCTGGGGGATGCAGCGGCCGACAAGCGTCGGGCTCATCTTTTGACCAGCTGCAGGCAAAAGACTTATGCGCTCATGAAGGACTTACAGGCACCCGAAAAGCCATCGGACAAAACCTTTGAAGAGCTTAGCAAGTTGATTGGGGAGCACCTCAAGCCAGCGAGCAGCATACACATGGCTCGACACAGATTCTACACCCACCGACGTTGTGAAGGACAGAGCATACCAGACTTTGTAGTGTACCTCAGGCGCTTGGCCAGCCTCTAAGTTCACAGATGCCTACAGGGGAGAGATGCTAAGGGACTTCTTTATCGAGGGGATCGGTCATGCAGGAATTTTTTGCAAGCTTGATCTTGGAAGCGGCGGCATTGTTGGGTCAGACTTTCATGGCGGGGGAGGAAGAGACGAAAATGATTTACGCGCACAATTCTGCCTCCAATGCGGTGATGGATCAGGGAGTCAATGTCCTCAATGCTACTCAGAGCCCCGCGGGCAGGCAGGGGCAGTCCGACATTCAACAGGCAGTAATAGACCCCAGAGTAGGACCTCAACAGAGACAATGGCAGGCTGAATGGACATTCACGCCATCACAGTGGACAATGCGGCCCGGGATGGGGCCTTTGACAGCTATCCCACCACCAGCGTCTCTCGAGCTCCCAAGATCTGCAGAGTCGCCTCCCCAGCTGCTGTGAGTTGTGCAATCACTGGAGGGTCACTTCCGGTTCTCTCCCTCTCCCTGTTGTACTGGGCTCTCCTCTCCTGCAAGGAGGGAATGAAGAGAAGTTTGAGTGAGAATAATGAAATAGTGTAAGGAATGGATGGGTTACATCTATAGAGAGTGATTATGAGGGAGTGGCATGACATTGTCAAATGACCTCCTTCTGTGGTGTTATATGCTTGCGGCCAACATCTCGCCGTAGGCAACTAGGCTCATACAGCAGTGCCTGGTCTCCAGTCGTCTTGGACCCCCTTGTCACTGGACCAAGACCTTACTCAGCTAAGCCCGTGTGGTAGCTGGTGTGCAACGGCCACCCCATGTTAAAAGAACTCACGCACAGGCATCTTCTACTCTGTTAACATGAAGTTCGGGACCTGAAACATCAGGACACTCATGGACAACTCCAACAGCGAGAGGCCTAAACGCCGCACCGCCATAGTTGCCCGAGAACTTAGATGCTTTGATATCGACATCGCCGCCCTAAGCGAGACCCAGCAGGCAGGGGAAGGCCAGCTCAAGGAACAAGGTGGAGGTTACGCCTTCTTCTGGAAAGGGAAACCAGAGGCAGAATGCCGCCTTCACGGAGTCGACTTTGCCATCAAAAACGAGTTGGTCGACCACCTCAAAGAACGCCTCATTACTTTTCGACCCACCTTATCCCGGAATCAATGCGCTACAATCAGTGCGTATGCTCCAACACTCAATACAACAGATGAGACCAAAGAGGGTTTTTCCTCCAACCTCGAAAAATCCCTGTTCCGCGTCCCCGCGGACGTCAAACTAATCCTCCTTGGCAACTTGAATGCCAGGGTCAGCAAAGACACAGCTCTCTGGGGAGGCGTGATTGGCAGAGAGGGAGTAGGGAAAACCAACTCCAGTGGTACCCTACTCCTGACAAAATGTCTAGAACATGAACTTTTCATCACCAATACCTTGTTCCGCCAGAGGGACAAATACAAGGCATCGTGGCAGCACCCTCACTCCAAATACTGGTACCTGCTCGACTATATCATCATCCAAGCCAGGGACCGCAAGGATATGCGCATCACCTGCGCCATGACGTGAGCCGACGACTGCTGGACGGATCATCGCCTAATCCGATCCATCATCGACATCAACATAGCACCAAAGCGGAGGGGCAGCAGAAGCAGTGTCGCAAAAAAGTCAATGCCGGGGCACTTAAGGACCCAGCTAAGAGAGCCCTATACAGCCAGCGCCTCACAGCTAACCTGGCATGCCTTGATGACCCTGAGACGCAGAATGCCCATAGCGCTTGGTCTGCCCTCCAGGTCTCCATAACCAGTGTCTGCAAAGAGACACTTGGTCACTCAACCAAGAACACCAGGACTGGTTTGATGAGAATGATCAGGTGATCCAAGAGCTAATAGATCGCAAGCGCAGGGCATTTCTGAGCCTTAAGCAACAACCCAACTCGGGAGCAGCAAAGCAGCCTTACAGACGGCTCACGACTGACGTCCAACAAAAAACCCGAAACCTAAAGAACAGGTGGTGGATGAAGAAAGCACAGGAGATATAGCAGCTGGCCGACAACCATGATGTGCGAGGATTATTCATCGCAGTCAAGGCCAGCTACGGGCCAAACTCCCAAGGCCCCATCCCACTGCTGACCAAGAATGGGGAAACACTCATCAAGGACACTGAGGCAGTCAGGGCCCGCTGGAAGGAGCACTTCGAAGATTTCCTCAATCAAGACTCTGCCTTTCACTTGAGTATTCTCGACTCCATCCTGCAGCATGCTGCCCGCCACCATCTCAGTAAAACCCCAGCACTGCACAAGGTAGAAAAAAACTATAAGACAGCTTAAGAACAACAAGGCTACAGGAGCTGATGGAATCCCTGCTGAGGCACTAAAGTATGGCAGAGAGGCGCTGTTGGCGCGAATACATGACCTCATCTCTCTCATCTGGAGGGAGGAGAGCATGCTGGGAGATCTCAGAGATGCAGTGATCGTGACCATCTTTAAAAAAGGGGACAAGTCCGACTGCAGCAACTACAGAGGAATCTCCCGGTTATCAGCCACTGGGAAAGTTGTCACCTCAACCATCTTCTCCCTGTGGCCGAGGAGCTCCTCCCGGAGTCACAGTGCGGATTTCATCCCCTACGGGGCACAATGGACTTGATTTTTGCAGCACGACAGCTGCAGGAAAAATGTAGGGAACAGCGCCAGCCCTTATACATGGCCTTCTTCAACCTTACAAAGGCCTTTGACACTGTCAACCATGTGGGTCTATGGAGCGTCCTCCTCCGTTTTGGATGCCCCCAAAAGTTCGTCAACATCCACTGTCGGCTCCATGACGACATGCAGGCCGTGATCCTTACCAACGGATCCATCACAGACCCAATCCACGTCCGGACCGGGGTCAAACAGGGCTGTGTCATCGCCCCAACCCACTTCTCAATCTTTCTCGCTGCCATGCTCCACCTCACTGTCAACAAGCTCCCCGCTGGAGTGGAACTAAACTACAGAACCAGTGGGAAACTGTTCAACCTGCGCCATCTCCAGGCCAGGTCCAAGACTACCCCAACCTCTGTCATCGAGCTACAGTACGCGGATGACACCTGTGTCTGCGCACATTCAGAGGCTGAACTCCAGGACATAGTCGACGTATTTACTGAGGCGTACAAAAGCATGGGCCTTACGCTAAACATCTGTAAGACAAAGGTCCACCACCAGCCTGTCCTCGCCGCACAGCACTGCCCCCCAGTCATCCAGATCCACAGCGCGGCCCTGGACAATGTGGACCATTTCCCATACATCGGGAGCCTCTTATCAACAAGAGCAGACATTGATGACGAGATTCAACACCGCCTCCAGTGCACCAGTGCAGCCTTCGGCCGCCTGAGGAAAAGAGAGTTCGAAGACCAGGCCCTCAAACCTGCCACCAAGCTCATGGTTTACAGGGCTGTAGTAATAACCGCCCTCCTGTATGTCGCTGGAGAAATATCACCAACGATGTCTCCGCAAGATCCTACAAATCCCCTGGGAGGACAGACGCACCAACATTAGCATCCTTGACCAGGCCAACATCCCTGGCATTGAAGTGCTGACCACACTTGATCAGCTCCGCTGGGCAGGCCACACTGTCTGCATGCCAGACACGAGACTCCCAAAGCAAGCGCTCTATTCAGAACTCCTTCACGGCAACTGAGCCAAAGGTGGGCAGAAGAAACGTTACAAGGACACCCTCAAAGCCTCCCTGATAAAGTGCAACATCCCCACCGACACCTGGGAGTCCCTGGCCAAAACCGCCCTAAGTGGAGGAAGTGCATTAGGGAGGGCGCTGAGCAACTCGAATCTCATCGCGGAGAGCATGCAGAAAACAGGCGCAGGCAGCGGAAAGAGCATGCGGCAAATCTGTCCCACCCTCCCTTACCCTCAACGACTATCTGTCCCACCTTTGACTGGGACTGTGGTTCTCGTATTGGACTGTTCAGCCACCTAAGGATTCATTTTAAGAGTGAAAGCAAATCTTCCTCAATTCCGAGGGACTGCCTATGATGATGATATATGCTATGGTTGCATTAGGATGAGGGTGAGTGTGAGGGGTGGTTAGTCAGATGGGGATGTGAGTATGTACATAGAGAGAAAGAGATGGGGTGGACCTGGAAGATAGGTTGGTGTGAAGAATGATGTGCAGATGTAGGCTTGGGAAGGCAGAGTGATGGGGATGTGTTGACAGGCATTTCAGGATGAGGGTGAGTGTGGCAATGCACTCACCTTTCCTGACCTCAGGAGATCATTGAAGCGCGTCCTGCACTGGATCCAGGTCCTCCTCACCATATCCTGGCTGCTGCAGACCGCCTCAGCAATATTCAGCCAGGTTCTTTTTGTTGCTTGTTGACATCTCCTTCACCTATCAGCGGGGAAGTGGACCTCTTGCGTGCTCTGATTTCCTCCACCAGAGTATGCAGAGCTGAGTCTGAGAAGCGTGGTGCAGCCCTCTGCCTTTGGCTATCCATCCTTCCAAATTTATAAGAGTACTGTGGCCTTTCTTTGTCAGGTTCCAACCTCCTCCACCAACCTTCAAATGAGTTGAGTGCAAGGCTGCTGTAAATAATGGCGCTGGAAATGAGTCATCGATAAAGTCATCAGACCCACACCGTTTAATAGGGCCGGGAAACACGCATGAGTCTTTTAATTGGGGCCATTAAGTTAAAGTCGCTCTGAGCAACGCGCTGCTCAGACATTGCAATCCCGACCCGCTATCAGGCCCACATGCACCTGACCCAACTCCAAGGTAAAAATTACGGCCATTGTTACCAATCCAGGAGAATCTCAGCAACTGCAAGTTGGCATTATTGTCTGATCCCACGGTAATATTTGAAGAGCAAAGAGTTCTCCCAGTGTCCTGCCTAACATTTCTCCCTCAACCAACACTACCAAAAGAGATTAACCACTTATGTATCTCATTGGTGCTTGAGGAACCTTGAATTTGCGTTTGCGTACATAAAAAGTGACCACACTTCAAAAGTCATTCACTGACCCGACAGCATTTTGGTATGCTATAAAGATGTTAAAGGCGCTACTGCAATAGGTACAAATTCATTCTTTTTTTGTATCTTTCGTTGTACCAAAATTTCCAGACAAGCAGAGGACTGAATGTTTGATTGCTGTACAATGACTTTAGAATATAACTTTAAAACAAAGTTTCTCACAACTGTATTTTGATTGTGGTATCTTTCCACATTGCACCAAGATATTTTCAGTAGATCTAAGCTAGTAAGTAATGGCCTGAGATATTCCAATCACATGACACCTTCAACCTTCGCCGTCTCCAGGCCAGGTCCAAGACCACTCCAACCTCTGTCGTCGAGCTACAGTACGTGGATGACACCTGTGTCTGCACACATACAGAGGCTGAACTCCAGGACATACAATAAGTACTAACTGGCTCTCAATGTCACATTGTTTCGTAAGCCAGGTTCAATTTCTTGAGTCTGAATAACCAGCATTTGTACAAATTGCTGACAATTGTTACAAAATCCACAGCTCCTAAAATTGATAATATAAAAAATTTTTCTTGCCAAATTGTGCAACTTTTAATTCTTACTTCTGGTTGTTAAACAATAATGAAGTAAATACAGTGCAACATTACTTTAGTATTAAAGCCCTTTAAATAGAACACATAAATTCTCAGGCAAATCCATTATTGCAGTGTTGTAGATTTTCCTGAAATCTTGGAAGTGACAGTAATTGGCCCCATTGAACGAATTATGAGTGGAAGAGAAGTTAAGTATCAATAAATACTGAGAAACAAAACAGGAAAGAGGAAAAATAATGGAGAAAGCAAACAACTGTGTGGAATGGTTGAAAATCCTGGATTGTATCCAATAAAAAGCAATATTCCTTTCCAAGTGAACATTATTTATTATTTGGAACTTCTGTGTTTCCGATTAAGATCCCATATATACTATTCATTTATTTTGCAGCTTCTGGAACATTCTTTTATAAACATGAGTTCTTGTCTTGTGAACCAGATTTATTTTCGCCTGTAAGTACAGGAGACAACAGTGAGTTTTTTAGTATGTTACAGTTTTATCTCTCTACAAGTCTTCCCAAGACTCACACTCCGCCTGGTTAAAAGCACAGAGTCAACTACTACAGAGCACAAGAAAGTGATCAATGAATTCTAAAAGAACATGACTACAATTTCACTACAGAAAAATAAATCTGAAGTGCCTTTATGATACACACAGCAAACAGAGGAATTCCTATGCACTATTCCCCATCCAATTTTCCCCGTTCCCTGGTGGAGAGTGTTGTTTCCCTATATTAAAGCAGCTGCGATCATAAATTCAGCAGATTGGGGTGTGGCAAAATGGGTTTTTGCTTGTACTGCATTTTTAACTCATATTCGTAAAATCAGCGTGTGAGGGGTTAAAGCAGTATCCCTCAAAAGAGAACATATTGGTTCAGTTCCAGACAAGCTGACTGTGGCTTTTTCATGAATTCTAATAGATAAGTCTGGGGGCAATAGAAAGCGAGAGGAGAAGGTGTGGACTGGTGCTTGGGATGGGAATCCCCCATCGATACACGACTGGCAGGATAGTCCGCACTCCAGAGGTCTGCCCGCCTTTCTCTGCCACATTCCCAGGCCATAGGAGCCGCCTTCTCCCAGCTAAATTTCTCATGCTTCCCTCCCCCTCTGCTATTCTGCTGTAACCATTTACACATCCTGTGGACCCATCTTTTGCTTCATTACTTGTTCCATTACTACTTCCTTTTGCCTTGCACCATCATCCCTCTTATCAGTTAATCACTCCTGCCCGCCACCTTATCACAGACCTTCCCCTTTGTTCTTTCTTCTCCTCTCCCCACCCTCCTTTCCCCTGGCTCTGTTCTTGCTTAAAACCGTTAGGGGGTTATTCTTGTGGAAGGGTGAAAACAGATGCCAAATGGATGCTGTGCTTGGTACACTGGTAATAAAGAATGAAACTGAGTACTGTGTACAATGAGCAAGTGTGACCTTAGCTCCTTTAATAAGACTCCAGAGTGCAGGTACCTCGTGGGTGGCCTGCTTATATACCGTGCTCTCAAGGGATGCTGGGATCCCTTGAGACTCCAACAGATAGGCCCTATGCTGGTCAGGTGTGATGCAGGTTACAAAGGGTTAAATACATAACATCACTCCCCTGTGAAGTCAACAGTACACTTATTTACAAGGAGAGACGATCTGGGGCTTTTCGCTCCCTTGTCGATCGTCTCGGTACAAATGCGGGTATGGGTGAGTTGGTTAGTTCTTCACTGGGCTGTTGGGCAGCCGGCCTTGCTGGGCTGCTAGGGATGATGAGTTCGGCTTCGTGGTCAACCATGATGTCAGTTGCCACTTGTGTGTGTGTTGGAGGATCAAAGTTGGTGGTGTCTTCTTCGGGTTGTTTGTAGCTGTTGGTGAACCGCAATTTGATTTGGTCCAAATGTTTTCTGTACGTTGTCCATTGGCCAATTTGACCTGAAACACCCTACTCTCCTCTGTGGTTGTGATGGTGCCAGTGAGCCATTTGGGATCATGTCCATAATTGAGCATAAACACAGGATCATTGATCTCAATATCGTGTGACAAATTTGCGCGGTCATGGTACACACTTTGTTGATGCCGCTTGCCCTCCACGTGATCATGGAGATCAGGATGGACAAGAGAGAGCCTTGTTTTTAGTGCCCTTTTCATGAACAGCTCGGCTGGGGGAACCCCGGTGAGTGAGTGGGGTCTGGTGCGGTAGCTGAGCAGCGCTCAGGACAGCCAGGTCTGCAGGGAGCCTTCCGACACACGTTTCAAGCTTTGCTTGATGGTCTGAACTGCCCGTTCTGCCTGGCCGTTGGATGCAGGCTTGAACGGGGCAGATGTGACGTGTTTGATCCCCTTGCTGGTCATGAATTCCTTGAATTCAGCACTGGTGAAGCACGGCCCATTGTCGCTGACTAGGACATCAGGCAAGCCGTGCGTGGCAAACATGGCTCGTAGGCTTTCAATAGTGGCCGTGGACGTGCTTACAGACATTATTGCACATTCAATCCATTTTGAGTAAGCGTTCACTACAACCAAAAACATTTTGCCTAGAAATGGGCCCGCACTGTCCACGTGGATCCTCGACCACAAACTTAACGGTGCCTCTCTGGCTGCATTGCTCAGTTGAGAGCAAGTGTTGCACTGGCGCACGCATGACTCTAAATCTGAGTCAATGCCAGGCCACCACACATGGGATCTGGCTATGGATTTCATCATTACAATGCCTGGGTGGGTGCTGTGCAGTTCGCATATGAACATATCTCTTGGGCAAGACCACGCGATTGCCCCACAACAGACAGTCCGCCTGCAGGAACATTTTGTCTTTGCGCCTGTGGAACGGCTTAATCGCCTCCTGCATCTCCACTGAGACACTGGATCAGCTCCCATGGAGGACACAGTTTTTTTACCAAGGACAGTAAAGGATCCTGGCTGGTCCAAGTCCTGATCTGGCGGGCTGTAACGGGGGACTTTTCATTCTCGAATGCCTCCATGACCATGAGCAAGTTCGCTGGCTGTGCCATTTCCACCCCGGTGATGGGCAATGGCAGTCGACTGAGAACATCTGCGCAGTTCTCTGTGCCCGGTCTGTGGCGGATTACATAGTTGTATGACGACAGCGTGAGCGCCCATCTTTGGATACGGCCAGAGGCATTGGTGTTAATCCCTTTGCTCTCAGAGCATAGCGATATAAGCGGCTTGTGATCAGTTTCAAGCTCAAACTTGAAGCCAAATAAGTACTAGTGCATTTTCTTTTACCCCGTAAACGCACGGCCAGAGCCTCTCTTTCAATCATACTGTAGGCCCTTTCGGCCTTGGACAAACTCCTGGACGCATAAGCGACCGGTTGCAAGGTCCCCAATTCATTAGCCTGTTGTAACACACACCCGATCCCGTATGATGACGCATCACAAGCTAGCACTAATCTTTTACAAGGGTTATACAGGACAAGCAGTTTGTTTGAACATAACAGATTTCTGGCTTTCTTGGAGGCAGCCTCTTGTGAATTTCCCCATACCCAGTCATCTCCCTTGCTCAGTAGCGCATGTAGGGGTTCTAGCAGGGTGCTGAACCCAGGTAGAAAATTACCGTAATAGTTAAGGATTCCTAGGAACGACCGCAGCTCTGTCACGTTCTGTGGTCTTGTCGCGTTCCTGATGGCCTCCGTCTTGGCGTCGGTGGGTCTGATGCCGTCTGCCGTGATTCTTCTTCCCAAAAACTCGACCTCCTGTGCCATGAAAACACACTTCGAGCGTTTCAACCTGAGCCCCACGCGATCCAACCGACTAAGAACCTCTTCCAGATTCTTCAAGTGCTCAATGGTGTCCCGACCTGTAACCAGAATGTCGTCCTGGAAAACCACAGTGCGAGGAATCGACTTTAGCAGGCTCTCCATGTTCCGCTGGAAGATTGCCGCGTCCGATCAAATCCCGAACGGGCACCGGTTATAGATGAACAAATCTTTGTGCATGTTGATGCAGGAGAGGCCTTTCGAAGACTCCTCCAGCTCCTGCGTCATGTAGGCTGAGGTCAGGTCCAGCTTGGTGAACATCATTCCTCCAGCCAGGGTCGCAAATAAGTCGTCTGCCTTGGGTAGCGGATACTGGTTCTGTAGCGAAAAACGGTTAATCGTTACTTTATAGTTCCCACAAATTCTAATCGTGCCATCCTCTTTAAGTACCGGGACAATCGGATTGGCCCACTCATTGAATTCCACCAGTGTGATGATGCCTTCTCGCTGCAGCCTGTCCAGCTAAATTTCAATTTTCTCTCGCATCATGTGCCTTGTGATGGATAGGTCACGTACCGGGAACCAATGGATCTGCACTTTCACTGCTGAGAAGCTTCCAATGCCTGGCTCAAACAACGATGGGAACTTGCTCAGAACCTGGACAAATGAGGCATCGTCGACGGACGAAAGCGCTCAGATGTCGTCCCAGTTCCAGTGGATTTTTCCCAGCCAGCTTCTGCCTAACAATGTGGGGCCATTCCCTGGCACAATCCACAGCAGGAGTTTGTGTACTTCTCCATCAAAGGAGACTTTGACTTCAGCACTACCAATTATCGGGATTAGTTCCTTGGTGTAAGTCCTTAGTTTGGTGTGAATTGGGCTGAGCTTGGGCCTGTGTGTCTTTTTGCCACACAGCCTTTTTACTCATTATGGACTGACTTGCACCCGTGTCCAGTTCCATAGATACTGGAATTCCATTCAGTTTAACTTTTAACATTATTGGTGGACATTTCGTAGTGAATGTGTGTACCCCGTACACTTCTGCCTCAGTACGAGTCTCCAATTCAGCCTGATCCACAGTGGATCTATTTTCCTCTGCAACGTGGTGGTTTGCAGGGTTTGCAGCTCGCCTGCACATTCGCTGGAGGTGTCCCATTGAAGCGGCATTGATGGGCGTGATGATCACCTCCACAGCGCCTCGCATTAACGATTGATGGCGGACTCTGGGTCATCTGAGGTCGGACAGCAGCAGCTGGCGTGTACGTTCTGCCATGTATATTTCTGCTCGAAACCGACGTTACTTTATGCACCAATCTGGTCGAAACTTCTTTACTCTGCGAAATCTGTCTGGTGTTGTCGCTGGTGGACACAAATGCTTGGGCTGTACTTAGATTTGGAGTTTCTACAGTCAACAGTTTGCGAAGGATTGTCTCATGGCCAATGCCCAGTACAAAAAAGTCTCTTAGCATTTGTTCTAGGAATCCCTCAAATTCGCAATGTCCTGCGAGGCGCCTTAGTTCGGCGACATAGCTCGCCACTTCCTGGCCCTCCGATTGTTAACACGTGTAGAACCGATATCTCGGCATCAAAATGCTTTCCTTAGGATTTAGGTGCTCCCGGACCAGTGTACACAATTCTTCATAGGATTTCTCTGTTGGTGTTGCCTGAGCCAGGAGATTCTTCATGAGGCCATAGGTTGTTGCCCCACAGACAGTTAGGAGGATCGCCCTTCGTTTGGCAGCGATCTCGTCCTCTTCCAGCTTGGCCACGAAGTATTGGTTGAGTCTCTCCACGAAGGCTTCCCAATCATCCCCTTCTGAGAACTTCTCCAGGATACCAACTGTTCTTTGCATTTTCGCGCGGTTGTTTGTTACCTCATCGCCAATTGGTACACGCATAATAAAGGATGAAACTGAGTACTGTGTACAATGAGCAAGTGTGACCTGAACTCCTTTAATAAGACTCCAGAGTGCAGGCACCTCAAAGGTGGCCTGCTTATATACTGTGCTCCCAAGAGATGCTGAAATCCCTTGGGACTTGAACAGGTAGGCCCTCTGGTGGTCGAGTAATACAGGTTACAAGGGGTTAAATACATAACAGTGAAAATAAGACATACTTGTTTGTAAATGTGATTTTGGCACACAATTTTGGTCCTAATTGCTGATTACCATAATTTGAACTTGCCTGGAGATGCTAAAACAGACACCTGCAGGTGTTGGACTCGAGCGGTGATTAGACACAATTTTTGTGGAGCAGCATATGTGGGACCCACACACCCACTTCCACTGAAAGTGTGGAAACTCGCTGCGAGATGGCTCAGGGACCAAGTGCGCACATGTTCTCAGATGTGGCACTGGAGGTTCTGGTGAAGGAAGTCCAAAGGAGAAGGGATATCCTGTACCCGCAAGGTGGGGGGGGGGAAGAAATCCATTTGCCCTTTTGTTCCTCTCTCCTGCAGCACCTGGTGCTGCTCTGCCTGGCCTCATCTCCACCTCCCATTCCTCCTACAGACCAAGGGGGACCCCTAGCAAGATGCCTATGACCAAACACTCCATTTCTCCTGGTGACTCCTATCAGGTTTCCAATAAGGTATAATGGCACAGCACTCACTCTTTTTAGGTGAAGTCCTCAGAGAATTTCCAAAATAAATGTTGATAGAGTGTTGGTGAAATCTTGACAAAGTGTCCCAGAAAGTCTTCCAATGTGTTCCATAAGGCCTCTTCAAACCTCCAGCAGCAAGTGAACATTAAAAGGTGATATACCTTTAAGTAAGCTTGAAATCCTCAGCAACAACTTGTTTACTCACAATCAGCTGGTCGCTGTTAGGAAAGGGCATTAGGTGCATCAAATGACATGCAGCCTCCTTAATGAGCTCGAGCAAGCAATTTAAGTGACAATCAGCCCTTAAACAGTCCTCTGGGTGGCCATTCCGAGTGCAAGCTTCAACTTCTTTACCAGGAGGGTGTCCCTGTAACATTTCCTTTGGCTCGTTTGCTGTGAAGGAGTTCCGAGTAGAGCATGGGTTCACGAGGTTGATTCCGGAGATGAGGGGATTGACTTATAAGGAAAGGTTGAGCAAGTTGCGCCTTTACTCATCGGAATTCAGAAGAATGAGAGGTGATCTGATCGAAACGTATAAGATTATGAGGGGGGCTTGACAAGGTGGATGCAGAGAGGATATTTCCACGGATAGGGGAGACTAGAACTAGAGGGCATGATCTTAGAATAAGGGGCCGCTCATTTAAAACTGAGATGAGGAGAAATTTCTTCTTTCAGAAGGTTGTGGATCTGTGGAATTCGCTGCCTCAGAGCTGTGGAAGCTGGGACAGTGAATACATTTAAGACAGAAATAGACAGTTTCTTAAATGATAAGGGGATAAAGGGTTATGGGGAGCAGGCAGGGAAGTAGAGCTGAGTCCATGATCGGATCAGCCCTGATCATATTAAATGGTGGAGCAGGCTCAAGGGGTCTACTACTGCTCCTATTTCGTATGTTCTTAAACACGGGTTAAACCAGTGCTTCAGCTCAAGACCCCATCTTGGCCACCTCGAAGGATCTTTAAACCCATGTTTAGCTCAAGATGCCATCTTATTAAAGGAGGTTTGAAGATAACTTTCAAAACACATTTGTAGACTTTCTAGGACTCTTTTCAAGACGGCTCTCTGTAGCAGCCGTTGAAAATCACCCCCTTAATCTCTAACATCTTCCATGGACCTGAAACATTAACTCTGTTTCTCTCTCCACAGATGCTGCCTGACCTGTTAAGTATTTCCAGCATTGTCGGTTTTTATTTCAGATTTCCAGCATTTGCAATATTTTGCTTTTGTAACAACAGAAAGGTCCAGGTGTCAATTGGACACAGAATTTCATTCAGTGACAAATATCTTAGGCAGCCATTGTCAGAAAATGGCTTCATTCAATATTGTGGAATAGCTTTTTGTTTTAATTAAATCATGGGAGGTGTATCATTCGCTGCCTTCGTTTCAGGATCTGTGGAGGTGTTCACAAGCTCCCGAGCACTGACTATAGGGAGAGGTCTCGTTTGGATTAGTGACTTTGATTGACAGATGTTGCAGATACCTTAAGGAGGCCTGGATCCTTCATTGGCTGGAATTTAAATACTTATCTGCTTCATGCCACTGCATAAAATACATTCTTAATATTACAACTCAATTTAAAAAAAAAAAATTAAATGTCGGTCCTAAGGCTGACAATTTGTACACAGTGGTTATTTGTGGTCTTCTGTGCATGTGCGTGGTATACTGGAGCTGTGCTTGCACAGTACCCAACGGTACCGTAATTGCAGCCTGCACCATGGGCCACGCTTTCTTTGACTCCAGGTGGAGAAGGTCGGGGGTCTGTTGGTGGCCGTGGGGGGGAGAGAGGATCGAAAGGGGGAGAGAGAGGAGATTGGAGGGGGGAAGAGAGGTAGGAGGTGGGGTAGAGGGTGTTATGTATGAAGAAAGAGTCTGACTGGATACTGTGACTCAAAGTAAAGTGTGATCTTAGTCTTTTATTGCAGGTCTCCAGAGTGCCTCTCCAACCTGTGAGACCTCCTTAAATACCTGTGCTCCCAAGGGATCCCTTTGGACTCCAGGGGATGAGAAATCTGGTGGCTGTACAAGGTAAATACAAGTTTCCATATATAATAAAACTCCCCACCCCCAAAGTCAATAGTGTAACTATTTACAAGGTGAGACGATCTGGGGCCCATTTGTGCCTGGTTGATCGTCTCGTTGCAGATGCTGGTATTGGTGAACCGTCTGTTGGCCCTCGCTGGGCTGCTGTGCAGCTGGCCTTGCTGGGCTGCCTGGTGTGGTGAGTCCTGCTGCGCTACTGCGAATGATGGGTTCTGCTTCGTGGTCAACCGTGGTGTTGGGGGTATGTTGGGGGGGGTCAAAGAAGGTGGGGTCCAAAGTGGGTTGCTCAGGATAATCTGTGAATCTGAGTTTGATTTGGTCCAAGTGTTTCCGGTGAATGAGTCCATTTCAAAGTTTGACCCGAAACACCCTGCTCCCCTCTTTGGCCACAACAGTGCCAGGAAGCCACTTGGGACCTTGTCCATGATTTAATACAAATACAGGATCATTGATTTCAATATCACGTGACACATTTGTGCTAGCATGATACGTACTTTGATGAAGCCGCCTGCTCCCTACCAGTTCATGTAGATAAGGGTGAACTAACGAGAACCTTGTCTTAAGTGCCCTTTTCATGAGCAGTTCAGCAGGTGGAATCCCAGTGAGCGAATGGGGTCTTGTGCGGTAACTGAGCAGGACTCGGGATAGGCGAGTCTGCAGTGAGCCTTCAGTTACCCTCTTCAAGCTCTGCTTGATAGTTTGCACTGCTCTCTCTGCCTGACCATTGGATGCTGGTTTGAACTGTTTGATCCCATTGTGTGTCATGAATTCTTTAAACTCGGCACTCATAAAACATGGCCCGTTGTCACTCACAAGGACATCGGGTAGTCCGTGCATGACAAACATGGCCTGCAGACTTTCAGTGGTGGCAGTGGACGTGCTTGCCGACATTATCTCACATTCAATCCATTTGGAGTACGCATCTATAACCACAAGGGACATTTTACCCAAGAACGGACCTGCATAGTCGATGTGGACTCCAGACCACAGTTTGGAGGGCCAAGACCATAAACTTAGTGGCGCCTCCCTGGGTGTATTACTTAATTGTGAGCATGTGTTACATCTGTGCACGCAGGACTCTAAGTCCGCATCGATACCGGGCCACCACACGTGGGATTTGGCTATCGCTTTCATCATTACAATGCCTGGGTGGGTACTGTGGAGGTCACTGATGAAGGTGTCTCTGCCCTTCTTGGAAATCACTACTCGATTTCCCCACAGAAGGCAGTCTGCCTGTATAGACATTTCATCTTTGCGCCGCTGGAACGGCTTTATCTCTTCCTGCATTTCCACTGGGACACTGGACCAGCTCCTGTGAAGCACACAGTTTTTAACAAGGGACAGTAAGGGGTCCTGGCTCGTCCAGGTTCTAATCTGTCGAACTGTGACGGGTGATCGCTCACTCTCAAATGCTTCCATAACCATGACTAAATCTGTGGGCTGCACCATTTCCACCCCCGTGGTGGGCAATGTCAGCCTACTGAGAGCATCAGCACAGTTTTCTGTGCCTGGCCTGTGGCGGATGGCATAGTTGTATGCGGACAACGTGAACGCCCATCTCTGGATGTGGGCTGATGCATTAGTATTTATCCCCTTACTGTCGGAAAACAGGGATATCAGTGGCTTATGGTCAGTTTCCAATTCAAATTTTAGCCCAAACAGATATTGATGCATTTTCTTTACCCTATAGACACATGCTAACGCTTCTTTTTCAATCATGCTGTAGGCTCTCTCCTTTGACAGACTCCTGGATGCATAAGCAACCGGTTGCAATTTCCCAAAATCATTAGCTTGTTGCAATACACACCCGACGCCATACGACGCATCACATGCTAGTACCAAACACTTACATGGATCATACAACACCAGCAATTTGTTTGAGTGTAACAATTTTCTAGCTTTTACAAAGACATTTTCTTGGCTTTGCCCCAAACTCATTATTCCCTTTTCATAGTAAGACATGCAGTGGTTCTAACAGTGTGCTGAGACCTGGCAAGAATTTACAAAAATAGTTCAGGCGTCCTAGAAACGACCGTAGCTCTGTCATGTTCTGTGGCCTCGGTGCGTTCTCAATTGCCTCCGTCTTCGAATCAGTGGACCTGATGCCGTCCGCTGCGATTCTTCTCCCCAGGAACTCCAGTTCAGGCACCAGGAAAACCCACTTCGAACGTTTTAACCTGAGCCCCACACGGTTGAGTCGACTAAGAAGCTCCTCCAGGTTCTGCAGATGCTCACTTGTGTCCCAACCTGTAACCAAGATGTCGTCCTGGAAGACCACCGTGCGCAGGACCGACTTCAGTAAGCTTTCCATGTTTCTCTGGAATATCGCCGCCGCTGATCAAATTCCAAACGGGCATCTGTTATAAATGAAGAGACCTTTGTGCGTGTTGATGCAGGTGAGGGCCTTCGATGATTCCTGCAGCTCCTGCGTCATGTAGACCGAGGTCAAGTCCAGCTTCGTGAACGTCTTTCCTCCCGCCAGCGTAGCAAAAAGGTCAGCAGCCTTTGGTAGTGGGTATTGGATTGGTCCTGCAGGGACTTTGCAATCACCACAGATTCTGCGGTGCCGTCTCCCTTGAGGACAGGAACGATCGGGCTGGCCCACTCGTTGAATTCGATCGGCGAAATGATGCCCTCTCTTTGCAGCCAGTCTAGCTCGATCTCTACCCTTTCTCTCATCATGTATGGTACTGCTCTAGCCTTGTGATGGATAGGTCGCGTCCCCAGAATTAGGTGGATCTGCACTTTTGCTCCTTGGAACTTCCCGATGCCTGGTTCGAACAGTGAAGGGAACTTGTTTAAGACCTGGGCACACGAAGTGTCGTCAGCGGACGAGAGCGCTCAGACGTCGTCCCAGTTCCAAAGTATCTTTCCCAGCCAGCTCCTGCCAAACTGCGTGGGACCATCGCCCGGTACCACCCAGAGTGGTAGCTTGTGCACCACTCCATCGTAGGAGACTTTTACAGTAGTACCTCCGATTACAGGAATCAGTTCCTTTGTGTAAGTTCTCAGTTTTGTGCGAATTGGAGTCAAAATTGGCCTTGAGGCCTTGCTGCACCACAATTTTTCAAAAGTCTTTTTGCTCATAATGGATTAGTTTGCACCCGTGTCCAGCTCCATTGACACCGGGAGTCCATTTAGTTCAACCTTCAACATTATCGGGGACACTTTGTGGTGAATGTGTGCAACCCATATACCTCTGCCTCCTCGGTCTGAGGCTCTGGTTCATCGTGATCTGCCGTGGATCTGTCCTCCTCTGCAACATGGTGGTTTGCAGGATTAACAGGATTGGCAGCTCGCCTGCGCATACATTGGAGGTGTCCCATTGTTCCACGTACCCTTTGAAGCGGCATGAATGGAAACGATGATCACCCCCGCAGCGCCAACAAGGTGTTAATGGCCTTGCATTCATCACCCTTGATGGTGGACTCTGAGACATCTGCGGATGTGCAGCTGCAGGCATCTGGGGCCTGCCCTGTACATTGCGAATTGAAAACAACATCACTTTGTTCACAGTACTTGTAGCAGCACCCGTGTGCTCAGAGATTTGCTTAGCCAATGAACGCCTGAGCTATTGCTTTGGCCTTACTCAAGGTTGGGGTCTCTACAGTCAAAAGTTTGCAAAGTATCATTTCATGGCCAATGCCAAGTACAAAAAAGTCTCTGAGCATATGCTCCAAATATCCTTCAAATTTGCAATGTCCTGCAAGGTGTCTTAGCTCAGCAACCTAACTCACCACTTCCTGGCCTTCAGACCTTTTGTAGTTGTAGAACTGGTACTTCGTCATCAGAACACTTTTCTTCAGGTTCAGATGCTCCCGGACCAGTGTGCACAAATCATCGTACGATCTCTCTGTGGGTTTCGCTGGAGCAAGCAGATTTTTCATGAGGCCATACGTTAGTGCCCCGCAGATGGTGAGGAGAATCGCCCTTCGTATGGAGGCGTTCACTTCTCCTTCCAGCTCGTTGGCCATGAAGTATTGGTCGAGTCGCTCCGTGAAGGTTTCCCAATCAATTCCCTCTGAGAATTTCTCCAAGATGCCCATTGTTTTCTGCATCGTTGGGTTCGTTATCTGTATTTTGTCGCCAGTTGTTATGTATGAAGAAGGAGTCTGACTGGATACTGTGAGCTCAAAGTAAAGTGTGACCTTTGTCTTTTATTGCAAGTCTCCAGAGTGCCTCTCCAGCCTGTGAGGCCTCCTTAAGTACCTGTGCTCCCAAGGGATTATGGGATCCCTTGGGTCTTCAGTGAATAAGCCCTCTAGTGGCTGTACAAGGTAAGTACGTTTGCATATATAACAGGGGGAGTGAGGAGATTGGAGGGGGGAGAGTGAGAGGAGATCGGGGGAGTGAGGAAATTGGAGGGGGGAGAGAGAGAGGGAGAGGGAGAGAAGAGATCAGAGGGGGGGGAGAGAGAGGGAGAGAAGAGATCAGAGGGGGGGAGAGAGGAGATCAGGGGGGAAGAGAGAGAGAGAGAGAGAGCTGGAGAGAGAGAGAGAGGAGATCGGAGGGGGGGGAGTGAGGAGATCGGAGGGGGGGGAGTGAGGAGATCGGAGGGGGGGGAGTGAGGAGATCGGGGGGGAAGTGAGGAGATCGGAGGGGGGAGAGGCGATCAGGAACTCGGTGGTTGGAAGAGCATGGAGAGAACAGTGGGGACGGGGGAAGAACGTGATCCAGGTCTAAAAGGGGCAGGTGTGTGAGAGTGATAACATGACCCAGATGGGAAGACAGATTAGGCTCTTCCAATGCCACCCCCTTTACACCTGCACCACGTTCTCACACTCCTCCCACTGCACCTGGTTGATTTCTCGGAAAGCATGTGTGGCAAGTGATATCATTGGGCAGGATGAAATCCGGAAGTAATGACACTGTGGGCAGAAATTCAGGTCCGCTCGAAACGGGTCGCACTTGCCGCCTTTGAAGTGCTTTCACCGCCGCAACGGATGAGGTGGCAGCTTTCGCGAAATTCAGCTCTTTTTATTTTTTTGGGAGTAGACCAGAAGTCGGTCATAATGAGGGCGGTAGTGCAGCGGTGAGCACTCTATATAGGGGCGGAAGTGGAGGCGGGACAGAGTCTCTGCCGCTATTAGTCACCAGCCTTACGCTGATGATGTCATCACGCCGGTGCATCACCACGTCGCTCCCCTTCACTTAAGGGGGAGAGCCCCTGTGAACTCTGCCATTATTTTAGTTAGGTCCACTGGGCCACCAGGGAGAGTTTCGGCCAGGCCAGTGACCTGACACCTAAGAGGGGGTGCCAGGTTGCCTATTGGCGGCCTACCGAACCTGATGCCTAATTGTCGGGCCGACCTGGTAATTGGCTGACAAACCAAATAAAATGGCAACCGTGGCAGTGCGCCCACCCCTTGAATATCCGGCACACAGCCAAGTCGCACACACAGCGAACACAGTGCATCGACTGAAAAAGCTGTCGGGGAACAGCTTGGCGGCCCAAAGATTTTTTGAGGTGAATTTTGATGGAGGTGCAGGAGATCGGTGCTGCACATTTTGATGACGCACTTAGGAGGGGTTGGCAGCAGCGGGGTGGAACCGTCGGGACCATCGAAAAAATCACCGAGGAGAATATCGCGAGCGGTAGCCATTGGACTCCAAATCGGCGACCATTGAACTCCGCCGCATGGCTGCCGCTTTCTGGCAGTAAGAGGCATTTTCAGGAGGCTGCATTTCGGCCCGTGTGTCAATTTGGTAAGAGTCCATGAGCAAAATCTTCCCCGAGAGTGATCTATTTCTGAAATTAATTTCTAAGCCTTCACTTAAAGGAGAGGGCCGCTACGCACTCTGCAAGACCTCTGATGGCCCCCACCAGGGCAGCATGGTGGTAGGGGCCGTCCTGATAACGCCTGGAAAAAGTTTGTGCCTCATCTGTAAATTGCGGCAAAAAATGAGGATTCATGATCGGGGGCGTTAAATCAGGCATTACACCATGAACGCTCCGCGCCCGAGCCGAAAATTGTGGTGTTATAAAAGTTCGCCGTTTTGCGCATGCCCAGACGTGTTTCAGTTTTCCCGAGCACAGTCAGTACTTTAGGGCACGGCGGTTTCCTGCGTGCATGCACAGATGAGCCGTCCCACCTTTTGAGACTTCGGCAGAGACGGTGCAGCAGGAGGGCAGGCAGCGTGCCTAAAGATTCTCCTCAAAAGCTGCTGAGGCCTTTGTGCAGACCGTTGAAAGGAGGTGGTCGGCACTCCATCTGGGTGCGGGAGGGAGGCCGTTGACCAGCATTTCCAAGCGGATCTGGCGGGAAATCGCACAGGAAGTGTCAGCGGCAGACAACTGGAGCACAATACCACAAGAAGTTCAATGACTTCACGAGGGTCATCAGGGTGAGTACCCTTTACATTTATGTATGCCTGCTATGCTTCCAAGATCAATGTCTCACACAATGTGAATTATTTGATGGACCTGCCCCTTCTCAATGTGTTGAAGGCCATGGTGTGGGTTGCAGAATGCAGTAGAAAGCTGAAGGCTCACTTCTCCAGCCATTGCCTCTGCATTCAGAATGCACATACCCTCTTAGAAGCATAGAAACATAGACATTTACAGCGCAGAAGGAGGCCATTTCGGCCCATCGTGTCCACGCCAGCCAACAAAGAGCTGCACAACCCTTGGTCAGCATCCCTAAAGGTTACATATAAACCTATGAACAATGACGGAAAGGCAATGAGCACCCAGCCCAACCAGTTCTCCTCACACAACTTTATGAAGTCCATTCTGTGGGCGTAGAGAGACTTTGTAACGTGCTGAATGCAGCTATGTGTATTGAGAGATGTTGCATATGTCCCCTGCTGTTGCCTGGAAGGAGCCGGATGCATAGAAGGCAAGCGTCACAATCACTTTCACTGCGATGGGCAGCATAGTCCTGTTAGCGCTGGAAGGCCGTAGGTCTGCCTGTAGGAGACGGCATATATCTGTCAGCATTTCCTTTTGAAAGCACAGCCTTCTCATACACTGCTCCTCAGCGAGCTGGAGGTATGAGCGTTGGTGCCTGTAAACCCATGGGGGTAAACCCTCTTCCCCAGATGTCTTCGGCCCCTCTTCATCCGTGGCCCGACATGGCCAGCAGCATTTCTTCTAGCTTGACGCCACCTGGCAATAGCATGCAGCATGATATACTGGTGGACTAGTATTGTCACCATTAAATTCTCTCACTAACCTTGTAAGAACATTGCAATGGCAGTTAAAACTGCCACTTCAACTCAGAGCTACACGCAGCAGGCTGTGCGCAACCGTTACAGTCAATGTGATCTGCAATGTAGGATCCTCATCCCTCTATTTAAATACGCCGTCAATACTGCCTGCTGCACCCTGGGAATGCCTGTTTTTTCAGATGTTTTCTGCGGTGAGTGTTAGGGCCGAAATTTGCATCCGGGGCGATAGCAGAGCGTTGCACAATGATTGACGTCATTAAAAAAGAAGGCAGGCAAAAAGCAGGAAACTATAGACCAGTTAGCCTAACATCTGTGGTTGGGAAAATGTTGGAGTCCATTATTAAAGAAGCAGTGGCAGGACATTTGGAAAAGCACAATTCTATCAGGCAGAGTCAGCATGGATTTATGAAGGGGAAGTCATGTTTGACAAATTTGCTGGAATTCTTTGAGGATGTAACTAACAGGGTGGATAAAGGGGAACCAGTGGATGTGGTGTATTTGCACTTCCAGAAAGCATTTGACAAGGTGCCACATAAAAGGTTACTGCACAAAATAAAAGTTCACGGGGTTGGGGGTAATATATTAGCATGGATAGAGGATTGACTAACTAACAGAGAACAGAGAGTCTGGATAAATGGTTCATTCTCTGGTTGGCAACCAGTAATTAGTGGGGTGCCGCAGGGATCAGTGCTGGGCCCCAACTATTTACAATCTATATTAATGACTTGGAAGAAGGGACTGAGTGTAACGTAGTCAAGTTTGCTGACAATACAAAGATGGGAGGAAAATCAATGTGTGAGGAGGACACAAAAAATCTGCAAAAGGACATCGACAGGCTAAGTGAGTGCGCAAACATTTGGCAGATGGAGTATAATGTTGGAACGTGTGAGGTCATGCACTTTGGCAGAAAAAATCAAAGAGCAAGTTATTATTTAAATGGAGAAAGATTGCAAAGTGTCACAGTACAGCGGGACCTGGGGGTACTTGTGCATGAAACACAAAAGGATAGTATGCAGGTACAGCAAGTGATCAGGAAGGCCAATGGTATCTTGGCCTTTATTGCAAAGGGGATGGAGTATAAAAGCAGGGCAGTCTTGCAACAGCTATATAAGGTATTGGTGAGGCCACACCTGGAATACTGTGTGCAGTTTTGTTTTCCATATTTACGAAAGGATATACTTGCTTTGGAGGCAGTTCAGAGATGGCTCACTAGGTTGATTCTGGAGATGGAGTGGGGTTGACTTATGAGGAAAGGTTGAGTAGGTTGGGCCTTTATTCATTGGAATTCAGAAGAATGAGAGGTGATCTTATCGAAACATATAAAATTATGAGGGGGTTTGACAAGGTGGATGCAGAGAGGATGTTTCCACTGATGGGGAAAACTAAAACTAGGGGGCATGATCTTAGAATAAGGGGCCGCCCATTTAAAACTGAGATGAGAAATTTCTTCTCTGAGGGTTGTAAATCTGTGGAATTCGCTGCCTCAGAGAGCTGTGGAAGCTGGGACATTGAATAAATTTAAGAAGAAATAGACAGTTTCTTAAACGATAAGGGGATAAGGGATTATGGGGAGCGGGCAGGGAAGTGGAGTTGAGTCCATGATCAGATCAGCCATGATCTTATTGAATGGCAGAGCAGGCTCGAGGGGCCTTATGGCCTACTCCTGCTCCTATTTCTTATGTTCTTATGTTATGTTCTTATGATCTCAGTGAAACTAGAAGGCGGGACGGTAAGTTTTTACGCCGCCGTAAACAATGAGCCGAATTTGCCGATGGGGTGGGACACCTACTGTTACACCTAGAAACACCATTTACTGCCCCTCTGGGGTGCAAACTGAGGTGCAACTGAGCCAAAAATCCAGTCCATAGAGTACAAAAGCAAGGAAGTTATGCTGAACCTTTATGGAACACTGGTTGAACTGTATTGCGTTCAATTCTGGGAACTGCACTTTAGGAAGGATGTCAAGACCTTGGAAAGGATGCAGAGGAGATTTACGAGAATGGTTCTAGGAATGAGGGATTTCAGTTTTGTGGAGAGATTAGAAAAGACGGGATTAATCTTTAGAGCAAAGATTTAATAGAGTTGTTCAAAATTTTGAGGAGTTTTGAACAGAGCAAATAGGAAGACATTATTTCCACTGGCAGGAGGGTTGGTAACCAGAGGACATAGATTTAAGGTACTTGGTAAAAGAAACGGAGGGGAGAGGAGGAGAATTTTTTTAACGCAGTTTGTTATGATTTGGACTGCACTTCCGAAAGGGTGGTGGAAGCGATTCAGTTGTAACTTCCAAAAGGGAATTGGATAAATACTTAAAAGGAAAAAAATTGCAGGGCTATAGGGAAAGAGCAGGAGAGTGAAACTAATTGGATAGCTCTTTCAAAGAGCTGACACAGACATGATGGGCCGAATGGCCTCCTTCTATGCTGTGCGATTCTGTGAGACTCTAAAGTGCCTAGATCAGTAAATGTTTTGCATTTTCATATCACCTGTGGATACCATGTATGTACACACCCACTGGGAAGATTTCTTTGTGCCGTGTGAAACAAAATCAGAAATCAGTTCGTCATCATTGGAATGAATTTAAAATATTACACAGTGAAAATCTTCCCCATTGGTCTGTGTTTCTTCTGTGAGGTTGCAGGTACATGTTGCTTCTGGGTGGTTCGGCACTTGCAAGTCACTTCACTTTTCTGCATTAAATTTAATTTCATAGAAAAAATGAAGGCAGACAATACAAGCTAAATGTTAAATGGTACAATTTTAATGGGGGTGCAAGAACAGAGAGACTTGGAAGTGCTTGTGCACAAATCTTCGAAGGTGGCAGGAAAGGTTACCAAAGTAGTTAATAAAGCCGATGGGATCCTGGGCTTTATAAATAGAGGCATGGAATACAAGAGCCAGAAAGTTATGCTAAACCTATATAAAACAATAGTTCAGCTCCAATTCTGGGCACCACATTTTAGGAAGGATGTGAAGGCTTTGGAGAAGAGATTTACAAGAACAGTTTCAGAAATGAAGGATTACAGTTAAGTGAAGAGACTGGAGAAGCTGAGCTTGTTCTACTTAGAGCAGAGAAGGCTAAGATGAGATTTGATAGAGGTGTTTAAAATCATGAAGAATTTAGATAGAGCAAATAAAGGGAAACTGTTTCCAGTGGCTGTTTCCAGGATCGATAATGAGAGGGCACAGATTTAAGGTGATTGGCAAAAGAACCAGAGGCGACATGATGAAAAACTTTTTTACGCAGCAATGGGTTAGGATTTGGAATGCACTGCCTGATAGGATCGTGAAAACAGATTCAGTAGAAGCTTTCCAAAGGGAATTGGATAAATACTTGAAGGAGAAAAAAATGCAGGGATGTGGGGAAAGAGCGTGGGAGTGGGACTAACTAGATTTCTCTTCGAAAGAGCCAACGCAGGCTTGATGAGCCAACTGGTCTCTTTCTGCACTGTACTATTCTATGATACTATGTTCTCCTGAAGTCTACTACTATTCTCCCCACTGTTTACTACATTTACAAGTTTTGTGTCATCTGCGAACTTTGAAATTATGCCCCCTATACCCGTCCAGGTCATTGATACATATATCAAAAGGATAAGTGTGTAATTCCGATCCCTGGGGTATTTTGAACTGTATACTTCCCTCCAGTCTGAACAACAACCGTTCACCACTAGTCTCTGCTTTCTGTCTTGTAGCCAATTTTGTACCCATGCAGTCACTGACTTTCAAGCTCTTTACGTAACCCAGGGCAAAATTCATTCAAAAAAACCCCTACCATCAAATTTTCCTCTTACGACTCGGGGCATCAAAAGTACTTCCCTGAAAGAATACATTAAATAGATCCCAATCAAACTTCAAAAATTATCAGCTTTTCTTTTATATAATTAAGGAAAGCCAGCACGGATTTGTTAAAGGCAAATTGTGTTAAAACAACTTGATTGCGTTTTTTGATGCAGTAACAGAGAGGGTTGATGAGGGCAATGCGGTTGACTTGATTGACAGGCTGTTGGAATGGACGGAAAAGTGGCAGATGAAATTTAATGCAGAAAAGTGTGAAGTGATAAATTTTGTAGAAAGAATGAGGAGAGGAAATATAGACTAAAGGGTACAATCCGAACTGGGGTGCATGAACAGAGAGACCTAGTGGGTATTTGTGCACAAATCGATGAAGGTGGCAGGGCAGGTTGAGAAAGCAGTTAAAAAAGCATACAGGATCCTGGGCTTTGTGAATAGAGCTATAGAGTATGCACCACTTCTGTCGACCCCTGCTTGGTATCTAAATTGTCAGATTGTTTGTCCGACATCCAGTACTGGTTGAGCAGAAATTTTCTCCAATTAAATATTGGGAAGACCGAAGCCATTATCTTTGGTCCCCGCCACAAACTGCGTTCCCTAACCAGTGACTCCACCCCTCTCCCTAGCATCAATCTGATGGTGAACAAGACTGTTCGCAACCTAGGTGTCATATTTGACCCTGAAATGAGTTTCCAGCCACATACCCGCAGCATAACTAAAATCGCCTTTTTCCACCTCCGTAACATTGCCTGCCTCTGTCCCTGCCTCAGCTCTTCTGCTGCTGAAACCCTCAAGTCATCCAAAACTCAGCAGCCCATGTACTAACCCGCACCAAGTCAAGATCGCCCATCACCTCTGTGCTTTCTGACCTACGTTGGCTCCCAGTTAAACAATGTCTCGATTTCAAAATTCTCATCCTTGTTTACAAATCACTCCATGGACTTGCCCCTCCTTATCTCTGTAATCTTTTTCAGCCTCACAATCCCACAAGATGTCTGCGCTCCTCAAATTCTGGCCTCTTGAACATCCCTCATTATAACTGCTCAACCATCGGTGGATGTGCCTTCAGCTGCCTGGGCCCCAAGCTCTGGAACGCCCTCCCTAAACCTCTACACCTCTCGACCTCTCTTTCCTCCTTTAAGACGCTCGTTAAAACCTAACTCTTTAAACAAGCTTTTGATAATTTGCCTTAATTTCTTCTGTGGCTCGGTGTCAAATGTATCTGTTTGTCTGTAACACTGTTGTGAAGTGCCTTGGGAAGTTTTACTATGTTAAAGGTGCTATATAAATAAAAGTTATTATTATTATTAATAAAAGCACAAAAATTATGATGAACCTGTAAAAAGCACTGGTTCTACCTCAACTGAAGTATTGTGCCCAATTCTGGGCGCTGACTTTAGGAAGGATGTGAAGGCCTTAGAGAAGGTGCAGAAAAGATTTACGAGAATTATTCCAGGGATGAGGGACTTCAGTTTTGTGGATAGTCTGGAGAAGCTGGGGTTGTTCTCCTTAGAGCAGAGAAGATTGAGAGGAGATTTGATAGAGGTGTTAAAAATCATGAGAGAGTAGATAGGAAGAAAATGTTCCCATTGGCAGAAGGGTCAAGAACCAGAAGGCACAGATTTAAGGTAATTGGCAAAAGAACCAAAGGCGATATAAGAAAAAACTTTTTCAGACAGAGAGTGGTTGGGATCTGGAATTCACTACCTGAAAGGGTGGTGGAGGCAGACTCAATCACTGCTTTCAAAAGGGAGTTGGATAAGTACCTGAAAGAAAAAGATTTGTAGGGCTACGGGGAAAGGACGGGGGAGTGGGATTAGCTGAGGTGCTCTTGCAGAGAGTCTCGGTGGACCGAATGGTCTTGTTCCATGCTGTAACCATTCTATGATTCCATGATTTTATGACTATCACTTACCCAATAGAGAAAACTCTTCCTGTGACTGAAAAGTTCACAAATGTAATAAAACCAGACCCCATAAATCACATCCAATTAACCTTCCAATTATTTCAGTAGGTAGTTTAAACTTTTTAGATTTTTGTTTGTTTAATGCATTCTCAGGATGTGAGCGTCGCTGGTAAGGCAGCATTTATTGTCCATATCTAGTTACTCTGATACAACTGAGTGGCTTTTTGGGTCACTTCACAGTGGGAAAATGTGAGGTTATCCACTTTGGCAGAAATAATAGAAAAGCAAATTACAATTTAAATAGAGAAAAGTTGCAAAGTGCTGCAGTACAGAGAGACCTGGGGGTCTTTGTGCATGAAACACAAAAAGTTAGTATGCAGGTACAGCAAGTGATCAGGAAGGCAAATGGAATGTTGGCCTTTATTGCAAGGGGAAAAAGTATAAAAGCAGAGAAGTCCTGCTACAACTGTACAGAGTATTGGTATAGGCACATCTGGAGTACTGCATACAGTTTTGGTCTCCGTATTTAAAGAAGGATATACTTGCATTGGAAGCTGTTCAGAGAAGGTTTGCTAGGTTGATTCCTGAGATGAAGGGAATGACTTATGAAGTTAGGTTGAATAGGTTGCGCCTATACACAGTGGAGTTCAGAAGAATGAGAAATGATCTTATTGAAACATATAAGATAATGAGGAGGCTCGACAAGGTGGATGCAGAGAGGATATTTCCACTCATTGGGAAACTAAAGCTAGAGGACATAGGGCCCAAGTTTGCCCCCTCTGCTAGAACGGCGCATCTCCATGAGGTGCGCGGACTTTGTAGTACAGAAACAGTGCCGATTTCTTACCTCCGTATTCTCCCCATTGGTTCCAGGCCTGTGGTCTGTGGCGCAGTGCATCGCAATGTGCGGTGAGCGGAACTACAGTCCTGCACCAAAAAGAGTGCCGGCAGCTGTGCGTGAGCAGTCGCTCCTGGCCGTCCCAGTGAGTCCTGGCTCCGGGCGACCCTATCCCTGGCCGAAGGGACGACACGATGTTCGCTGCCCCTATCCCAGACCGAGTGGCTTGCTGCACAGGCCGGCCGCACTGCCTTCCCGCGCTGAGGGCTACAAGAGGCAGGTTGGTGGCGAGAAGAGTTTTGATCGGGGGAGTGGGGGGGAGGGGAAGAGTTTTGATCGGGAGGAGGAAAGAGTTTTGATCCGGCGTGGGGGGGGGGGGGGCTTCCGCTCCGGCCGGGGCGGGCCTACAGTGGATCTCTTCCTTCCACCCCACCCCCCGCCCCCCTGTTAAGATGCCGCGTTCACCACCAACCACCCCTAGCTCCCACCCCTAGCCCCCCCCCAGCCTGCCACATTGAGCCTTCTCCCGCCCCCCCCACCCCTGTTAAGATGCTGTGTTCACCCCCCCAGCACCCCCCCATCCCCCAGCCTGCCACGTTGAGCCTTCGCCCTCCCTCCCCACCACCCCCCTGTTCAGATGCAGCGTTCTCCCTCCCCTATCCCAGGCCGAAGGGACTCCCGCACGGCCAGCCGCTGCCGAGTTTAGTTGAAGGTAGGATTTACTTCAGTTCTTTATTTGTTAATTTAATTATTTACTTCTGTTCTTTATTTTTTATTGAATATTTATTACTTTTTGTGCTTTGTTTGGTGCTTGGTGGTGCTTTAAATGTAGTTACTTGCGTCAATTCCTTAACTCTAGGTAAGGTTTTTCTGTGCGGACAGAAGTGGCAACATACGCTGGCCAAAGTTAGTTTGGAGCAACTATTTGCTGGCCAAACTCGCTTAAATGGCCAAAACAGGCGTAAGTGGCTGGGAACGCCCCCTTTTGGAAAAAAACTGAACTAAAAAAAAACCTAACTAACTCACTTACGCTGGCGCAAATTAAGCGGCCAGAATTGCAACTAAAAAAATACTCCAGAAAAATTAAGTTGCTCCAAAAAAAAACAACGGAACAACTCCTGGAGATATTTGGGCCCCAAGTCTCAGAATAAGGGTCCGCTCATTTAAAACTGAAGTGAGGAGAAATTTCTTCTCTCAGAGGGTTGTAAATCTATGGAATTCTCTGCCCCAGAGAGCCGTGGAGGCTGGGTCATTGAATATATTTAAGGCAGCGATAGACAGATTTTTGAGCGATAAGGGAGTAAAGGGTTATGGAGAGCGGGTAGGGAAGTGGAGCTGAATCCATGATCAAATAGCTATGATTTTATTGAATGGCGGAGCAGGCTCGAGGGGCCAAATGGCCTACTATTTCTTATGTTCTTATGTTCTTAGCCACAGAGTTGTGAGACTGAAGTCAAAGGTAGCCAAGACCACCGGGTAAGGACAGCAGGTATACTTCCCTAAAGAACATTACTAAACCAGTTGGGCTTTTATGACAATCCAACAGGTTTGATGTCAGCCATGTATTGTACTGGCAGCCTAATATGTTGGGTAAAGTACTTTTTAAACAACATTAACATTACATACCAGTTCAGTAATACTGTACAGACAAAGTCACACAATGTGACTATGAAATGTCTAGATTTATATAACATTGAGATTGGTAAGTATTTTTGCTCTTGTTAAACTTTAGTGTTTTAATGTTTTGCATTCATTGCTGTGTAAAAGTTAATGTTCACCTTTTCTCAAGGTAGGCAGCGAAAACGTTACCCTCAAAGTCTCCCTGATAAAGTGCGACATCACCACTGACACCTGGGAGTCCCTGGCCAAAGACCGCCCTAAGTGGAGAAAGTACATCAGGGAGGGTGATGACACTTCGAATCTCAACGCAGAGAGCGTGCAGAGGTCAAGCGCAGGCAGCGGAAGGAGCATGCGGCAAACCACTCCCACCCACCCCTTCCCTCAACGACTGTCTGTCCCACCTGTGACAGGATCTGTGGCTCTCATATTGGACTGTTCAGCCACCAAATAACTCACTTCAGGAGTGGAAGCAAGCCTTCCTCGATTCCGAGGGACTGCCTATGATGGTGATCTAACAGTTATTCACTATCCAACATATATTTTAAAACATTTCTGGTGATTTTTTTCAATGTTCTCACCTTCTTCTAAATGGAGTGACTCATGCTTGGGTACAATTCCAAGAGCACTGGCAATATCTCAACTAAATATCTGTTCTTCATGTGTGAGCCTAAACAATGATGTTGGTAGCCAAATTGACAATAGGAGACATTACAGACAAGCTGGATTCTGCTTTCACCTGACACCCACAAGTCAGCACTTTCCAATAACTGGATAAAAATCAGGAGCAGGAATCTTGGCCAATTCCATATCTCCTCAGCCTGGAAACACTGCAGTCATATGTTCAATGCCCCAGCTGACATTGGTTTAAAGCTGAGCTCTTCTTCATCAGCATGGCTCAATATCATACCATTCAGCATACTTGGCCGCCAACCAGTAAGGGTTGCTTTAAGAGTCTCTTTTGAAATTAAATTAATTTCTTACCTTTGAACCTGGAGCACCTTGTCCTGGTTGGCCTTTGTCACCCTTTACTCCAGTATCTCCTCTCAGACCCTATGATGTTGGGGAAAGATAAAAGAGATGTAACAAGTAGTATATTTCCAGTTACAGTAATATTACAGCATTCTTTTTTTAATGTTCTTCTCCCCGACATTGGCAGAATTAAATGGACAATGTTGTTGCAACAGGAATACTTTCATCCTACATCTTGTGCACAATTACTGAGCCTTAGCTATTGGATAACATTTTAGTAAAGTTCAACATGCCAGCTTTTGTGCCCATTTTCAATTTATAAAGTTCTGAGCTTCCTGAAAACCTACAAACTGAATCAAATTCAGGAATTAATAGAAGTTTGGGATGCAGCTGATCACTTTAAGGTGTGTAACACTAATATTTACTTTTCTAGTCAAAGTAATCCAAAGCTATTTGGAACTGCATTCGAACAATGTTTTGACTTACTTCAGTTGAAAATAATCAACATTCATTCACTCAGAGATATTCACAATGTACATCTTGCTACAGAGCTAATGCCAATATCTCCCAAATTATGTAACACTCTAGAAACAATTAAAATAAATGCAAAAACAATTATATAAAAAGGTAGTCCAATGGAGAAGTTTATAGGGACATCATTTTAAATGATCAGTGCATTTGACTTGTCCAATTATTGAATAGATCGCACAACATAAATTGGGGTTTATTATAGGATTATTTTAAATATCTAAAACTCACAAGGGGCAAACGATTTGCGAATTATTTCCCATTAGTGAAACTAAACCCCCAAAACTGGTGGGTTTGGGTCGGGTGGGATACTAAAATGTTAAAAATCTCAAACCCGAACCCAACCCGGTTCAAACCCACCCACTTCCGATTTTAACAGAGGCCAGATAGGGGGCGGGTGACCAACACACTCCCAGGAGGCGATCGCTCATTTAAATATTTTAATGAGGCTTCATGTCTCAAATTTTACCTCCCTTTTAAATTTAACACTGGCCGGCCAGTTTTCCAGGGACTTTGGAATCACGGCAGCTGAAGGGAGGCGAGGACTGCTGGATCCAACAGGTAATGCTTTTCCAGCACTCTCACTCACCTCTTTTCAAAGCCGAAGAGTCTGAATTTATCTAACTTTCTTCATAACTTAATCCTCTGATATTAAAGATCAGCTTCTGGCCCTACTTTACTCCATTCCAGGGGCTTGGACGTTTCCCTTGTGCCTCAGTGATGAGAAATGAATGCAGTGGTCAAGTAGCAGGCTAATCAGAGCACTATACAACTTCAGCATGAGATCCTCAGAACTAGATTCTGCCCATTCATATCTATTGGGCTGAACATCTATTCCCTACTTTACTGATTTAGCAATAGCTCAGCATTCTATTTGCTTTGTTAATTGCTGCTATACAATGACAATGTACAATATGGTCAATGTTGTGCGTATTGTCATTCCAAGAGCTCCTTCAGCCTCTCCCAGCCAGTTCAATAGTATTATTTGATTAAGTGTGTATAATATATTGCATTTATGTGCATTGAGTTTGATTTACCAATTTTTTGTTGCTTATAAGAACATAAGAAATAGGAACAGGAGTAGGCCATATGACCCCTCGAGCCTGCTCCGCTATTCAATAAGATTATGGCTGATCCGATCATGGACTCAGCTCCACTTCCCCGCTCGCTCCCCATAACTCCTTATCCCCTTATCATTTAAGAAACTGTCTATTTCTGTCTTAAATTTAATCAATATCTCAGCTTCCACAGCTCTCTGAGGCAGCGAAGTCCACAGATTTACAACCCTCCAAGAAAAGAAATTTCTCCTCATCTCTGTTTTAAATGGGCGGCCCTTATTCTAAGATCATGCCCTCTAGTTCTAGTCTCCCCCATCAGTGGAAACATCCTCTCTGCATCCACCTTGTCAAGTCCCCTCATAATCTTATATGTTTCGATAAGATCACCTCTCATTCTTCTGAATTCCAATGAGTAGAGGCCCAACCTACTCAACCTTTCCTCATAAGTCAACCCCCTCATCCTCGGAATCAACCTAGTGAACCTTCTCTGAACTGCCTCCAAAGCAAGTATATCCTTTTGTAAATATGGAAACCAAAACTGCACGCAGTATTGCAGGTGTGGCCTCACCAATACCTTATATAGCTGTAGCAAGACTTCCCTGCTTTTATACTCCATCTCCTTTGCAATCCTGATCACTTGCTGTACCTGCATACTATCCTTTTGTGTTTCATGCACAAGTACCCCCAGGTCCCGCTGTACTGGGGCACTTTGCAATCTTTCTCCATTTAAATAATAACTTGCTCTTTGATTTTTTTTTCTGCCAAAGTGCATGACCTCACACTTTCCAACATTGTACTCCATCTGCAAAATTTTTGCCCACTCACTTAGCCTGTCGATGTCCTTTTGAAGATTTTTTGTGTCCTCCTCACACATTGCTTTTCCTCCCATCTTTGTATCATCAGCAAACTTGGCTACGTTACACTCAGTCCCTTCTTCCAAGTCATTAATATAGATTGTAAATAGTTGGGTTCCCAGCACTGATCCTCGCGGCTTCCCACTAGTTACTGGTTGGCAACCAAAGAATGAACCATTTATCCCGACTCTCTGTTCTCTGTTAGTTAGCCAATCCTCTATCCATGCTAATATATTACCTCCAACCCTGTGAACCTTTATCTTGTGCAGTAACCTTTTATGTGGCACCTTCTGTTCTCAGTGGACTGTTCCAATGATTGTATTAAGGGGCTGATTTTCTGAATATATGGCGATGGTGCTAAACCTGACCCACCCACTTTGCATATTGGAATATTGCAGGTAATGCACTCGATATGCACTCGCAGTGGGTGAGGGTCTAAACCGTTGAGTCGTACTCAAAACATTACCCCAATAATGTCAGCCATGGTTTTTGCATTACCTCTATAACTTATGGCAGCACTTGGTAGAATAATTCATAGCTTTAGTAATAAAATTTAAGTGCAGATTTTAATCTTTACATCAATAATTTTAAAACCATTATAGAAGTATTTTTTTTAAATCCTGATATCTCAGGGTTTTCAGGTAAACAGTTTAACATCAATACAATTAGATAGCTTTCATTTCCAAGACACAAAACACTATTTTCCAAATGTGATGGATCATTCTATTTTCATTTCAATAAAATAATAGATCACTAAGTGAAAATATTAACAGTAAAAATAGTTACAGCCTCAAAATGGACATCCAGAAATCAATCAGAGTTTCAAAAAAGAATTAAAATGAATTATAAAGCAATTTGCATCTGCAAGTGTGAAGGAACTTCAGAGACTAATTCCAAATTTAATAGACCACATTTAAAATACATCTATAACATATATAGGATTAAGGACTGATGTAATCTAATGCTTGCTGGAATTAGAGAATGTTAGGATATTTTTTCTAACACACTTACTATACCTCCTAGTAAGGGCACAGTGCCAGTCTTGTCAACAAATCTGGGTATGCAGCTTCACTAACCAGGGGGCTAGTTAAACTGAATCGCCAAATTCTTACATGAAGACGCAGAATAAGTGAACAACAAATTTGTGACCATAGCCAAGCCTCGAAAAGCAGCTGTTCTGCCTGTTCATCAGACATGATGACATTTTGGCATTCTGCACTTAATTTTATGCAAAGAGTGAGACATGTTCTTTTATTAAATGAAATGTTCCTGGCGACTGTGAAGTACACGTTGTTATAAGGCATACAGTCGCATGTACTCTGTGGTGTGATGCCCTATAGAGGATGTAGTAATATTTCTGGATGTTACTTTAAATTCGTTTCTGTTAGCCCTAGGTATGGAATAGTTCCCATTTCAGGCATCTAGTATCAGTATTAAGCACTCCCAACTCAAGATTGAACACAGAGCAAAGATCCTTTTAGTCAGCTTCAATATCCTCTAATGCACTTGTATAGCATTTTTCTATTTCCCTCATCAACTATCTTCTGGTCTCTCTGAGTGAGATGCCAATCATTGAATTATAGAATAATAGAATAGTACAAGAATAGAAGGAAGGAATTCGGCCCATCGTGTCCACGCCGGTTCTTTCAAAGAACAATCCACTCCCCTGCTCTTTCCCCATATGCCTGCCTTTTTTCTCCTGCAAGTATTTATCCCAGTTCCCTTTTGAACAACAACAACTTTTATTTATATAGCGTCTATAACATGGTAAAATGTCCCAAGTTTCTTCACAGCAGTGTTATAAGACAAAACAGATAAATCTGTCTCTGAGGCACATCGAAGAAATTACGGCACATGACCAAAAGCTTGGTTAAAGAGGTAAGTTTTAAGGAGCGTCTTAAATGAGGAAAG
Source organism: Pristiophorus japonicus (assembly GCF_044704955.1). Lineage (NCBI taxonomy): Eukaryota > Metazoa > Chordata > Chondrichthyes > Pristiophoridae > Pristiophorus > Pristiophorus japonicus. The sequence goes on along the minus strand of NC_091981.1, from coordinate 159,990,945 downwards.
AGAGGTAGAGAGACGGAGGCATTATGGGAGGGAGTTCCAGAGCTTATGGCCCAAACAGCTGAAGGCACAGCCACCGATGGTTGAGCAGTTATAATCAGGGATGCTCAAGTGGGCAGAATTTGAGGAATGCAGTCAATCTGTATCCACCACTCTATCAGGCGGGGCATTCCAAATCCTAACCACTTGTGTAAAAAAGTCTTTCCTCATGTCGCCTCAGGTTCTTTTGCTAATTACCTTAGAAAATCATAAAATGATTAGGAAGCGTCAACATGATTTTATGAAAGGGAAATCAAATTTTACAAATGTATTAATTTTTTGAGGATGTAACTAGCAGGCCTTTATTGCAAGGGAGTTAGAGTATAAGAGTAAGGAAGTCTTACTACAAACGGGAGCCAATGGATGTAGTATATTTGGATTTTCAAAAGACATTCGATAAGATGTCATATAAAAGGTTGCTACGCAAGATAAGGGTCATGGGGCTAGAATCTCCACTTTTGTGGTTATCACCCAAAAATAGGCGATATTTCCACTGTGAGCGTTAAAAAAGGGTTTTCAGATCGCCGGCTTCTGACCCTTTCTCAAAGCACCTAGTCTCCATTTTTGAAAATGGGCATTACCGTGAGCAGTATCAAATGCCCGGTAGCTTTAAATTTTTTTGACCTTCTGCCATAAAGTGTAGCCATCCTTAGCAACGGCATAGCAATGCTCGATTCCCCCAATTCAGGAGGTCAAGCGTCATCATGACATGCGCAGAAGAGGAGACAGAAACAGAGGGAGCTCAGAGGGACTGAAGACGTGTCTGGGTGTGATGTGGCTGCTTTGGGAGGAAGGAGGGAAACTTTAGAGCTTCACAGCAAGCAGACCAAAAAAAAGTAGCTGTTACCAGCCACATACTTGCCTGAATTTGGCCTATAATGGAGAGCGAAGAGGAGGTATCACAGCATGCTGTGGAGACTGATGCTGGAGAGAGCAGTGAGGTGGGAGAGGAGCACATTGGAGGGCGCAAAAGAGCCAGGAGGTTCTCGGACGAGGCAAATGCCTCCCTTCTGCAGGTGATCGAGTCACGCTGGGGTGATTTGACACAGTGAGGGTGGGGGAAGCCCACCCCCAAAGGCATACCAGAGGATATGGACCGAGATAGCAGAGCAGGTCTTATCGGCGACCAATGAGGTTCGTGAGGGCAACCAATGCCGCAAACGATGGAACGACCTTGTGGGATCCGCAAGAGTATTACATTGATTTACATGTACTTATGTATTTATATAATTTGATTTGTAACAGTCATGAGTGACTATCAGCAGATGTGAGGTCTTTCACTTTTACCGGGAATGTTTTACTCAAAGCCTGCGGTCACGGTGTATGTCTTTAGGTAAAGAATGATAATTTTCATAATAATCATGATTACAACTGTCGGTTATGTGTTGTATCAGTCTCTGTGACAGTACCTAGCAATGATATCACGCAATGATCTCATGCCATGTCGTCCTGTCACCTTTTACTGAAGAAGCTATCGACGATGAGTTCGTGCAGAGGCAAATGGGTGGGGGGCCACCAGTCCCCAGCGACATCACTGAGATGGAGGAGCGGGTGTTCGCACTCGTGGGGAAGCACCCTGGACAGCCACAGATGCATCTGCAGACCCTGAAGTGATGCCACGCGAGTAAGGCTTATACCATTGCGTGATGTGATGTCAATATATGCCACACCCACTCATATCCGAACAATCATATATGATAGATGATTTCTAAAATTGTCATAGAAATAATGATGGCCTAATGAAAATCATTGCAATGCAAATGTGTTGATGGTCATGAAATGTTATGTCTGCGATGATATTGAGAGCGGTGGTGCTTTTGTCGTACATATGCTGTGTGTAGCGCTGGACTCACCTTGTCATCCTAGCACCCCCTTCTCCTCTAATAACCTCATTGTGTTTTGCAGCTCAGCCAGCAGCGTGCCCCAAGGCAAGACCACAGAGGCCAGAAGGTGGAGGCGCGGGGCCCGACTCTCCGGACGATCCAACATCTGGTGCTGAGGAGCTCCGATTCTCGCCCGTCAATCCTCTGGGTCTGTCCTCCACAGATGAGAGCGCGGACTTCGAGGAACCTGCATCGCCACACTCCAGAAGCCATTCCACCCCAAGGCCATCTAGTGGTCCTCCGGTCATTTACGCCTCCTCTCTGGCGGTACCGGCCCCAAGCACCTCTCCACAGGGCACCTCATTTGTCCCCAGGACTGCGCTGACCCCGCAGAGGTCTCGTGGACATGGCAGGTCTGTTCCACGAGCGCCAAATGAGAGCGGAGAGATGGTATAGTTGTCCAGGAGGATTGTAGACATTGGTGACCAGCTCATCGAAGTATTGGGGGGCATATCCCGACAGCTGGCCACCATGATCGAGTACACTGCTGCCACAGGCCTCCCAGTAGTCCCCGAGCATGGCACTCCACTCCTAGATTCCACACCACCACTGCGAATGACAGATGTGAGCAAAGACCAAGATCCTGCTTCTGCATCAGAGAATGTTGCCCCCTCGGCACCCACCGCTCCCGTTCCCGTACAACAACCGCATCTGCCTTCAACCCCCCCAATGAGGCACCGCCTGAGGAGCTCCTTGGCCAGGCGCTGTGGAGTGAGGCGGGGAAGCGGTAGAGGTGGGGAGAAGAAGGGGAGGGGGATGGAAAGTGAGATGCATGTCTGCAGGTGATCTGGGTGTATGCAATTTGTTGCAATGTATGGGGGCTGGGGACCACCCTCCTGCTTTGCCCTTGTATTTTGTGTTACTGGACATGTTGAACATTTGATTGATGTCAATGGTGGAAAAAGTGGGGTGTGGGCGGGGGTTGGGTGTTATTGGCTGTGATACTTATGATTTCAGACCAATATTGGTATAAAATTTTGTTATTGAACATAACCTTGTAGCGCATTGTCTCAGATAGCTGCACCGTTACACACTCGTGATTTCTTAACATGAAAGGGTTAAATACAACTTAATATGAAACTTTAACTGGCACCAAGCTGATGGGCACCATTGATGTCTGAGCTGCACACAAACAGCAGTGTGTCAACGTTGTCACTCACATCAACGTTCTTTCAGGCAAATCGTTCCGATATCAGCTCCTCATGTAAGAGTTTTGCAGCTATGTAGCCATTCGTGGGAATGGTTGCATAGCAATCAGGCTGGCTATGCAACCATTCTCACAAACCCCTGCGGTCTGGAGAGGTTTGTGGGAATGGTTGCATAGCCAGTCTGATTGTCTGGCCCTAGGTCAGCATCCAACTCCTCGTCGTCCTCTTCCTCTCTCTCATGAGGTGGAGCATCAGTGTCTTCTGGCAATTCTTGGCCCCTTCTGATAGCCAGGTTGTGCAGCATCGAGCACACAATCACGAATTTAGCTACTTGCTCAGGATTGTATTGTAGCTCTCCTCCTGAGTGGTCAAGACATCTGAAGCGCTGCTTAAGCACAGTTATTGTTTGGTGGTGCCATTGCATTGAAAGTAGAATAGCAATTGATAAGAAGTAATAATTTCCTCACTAAAATGCACCCGGAGTAAACCCCCAATAGTCCATCACTTCACCTGAGAAGAACTCCAGACTCAATGCAAACTCCTCCGAAGTTAAGGCAGCCTTTTGAATGAAGCGACCTGCAATTTTAAAAATGCCAGCCATACGGCTGGCGTTCGTTCAGAACAGTTCCACTTTTTCTGGACGTTTGTTTGGGCGAGCGACGTTGTGGCCAATATGTGTGTGAGGTGGTGAAAGTGACTGTGGCCGATCTCCTGGGCGTTAGTTTCACCAGATGTGCTCTTTACGACAAAAAAAAGTGGGCGGGCGGTATTATTGAATCTCGGCGTTAATTCCTTGCGGAAAGTAACGCTGGGTGATATTATGAGCGCTGATTTTGCCCATTCTGCTGGTTCCGCCCCCAAAAAGTGGGTGTGCGGTAATATGTTTTCCTGGCGTTAAGCACATGGGGAAAGTTACGCTCGGCAAAAAGTTTCCTAAAAATGCCCTTTTGTTTCCATTTTGTGCCAAAATGGGCGATATAGGGGCGTTATTCGTCATTTCAGCGGTAAAATGGGCGTTAAGTGGGCGTTAAGTATGCAAAAAAAGTGGAGGTTTGAGCCATGGGGTTGGGAGTAATATATTAGCATGGGTAGAGGATTGGTTAATGGACAGAAAACAGAGAGTCGGAAAAAACGGGTCTTTTTCCATTTGGCAGGCTTTAACTAATGGGCTGTCACAAGAATCAGTGCTTGGGCCTCAGGTATTTACAATCTATATTAATTACTTAGATGAAGGGACTGAGTGCAATGTATCCAAGTTTGCTGATGATACAAAGCTAGGTGGGAAAGTAAGTTGTGAGGAGGACACAAAGAGCCTGCAAGGGGATATAGACAGGTTAAGTGAGAGGGCAATAAGGTGGTAAATGGAGTATAATGTAGGGAAATGTGAGGTTATTCACTTTGGTGGGAACAATAGAAAAACAGAATACTTTTTAAATGGTGAGAACCTATTAAATGTTAGTGTTCACAGAGATTTGGGTGTCCTCGTACAGGAAACACAGAAAGTTAGCATGCAGGTACAGCAAGCAATTTGGAAGGCTAATGCATGTTGGCCTTTATTGCACGGGGGTTAGAGTACAAGAGTAAGGAAGTCTTACTAGAATTGTGCAGGCCTTTGGTGAGACCATACCTGGAGTACTGTGCACAGTTTTGGTCTCCTTATCTGAGAAAGGATACAAATGACTTAGAGGCGGTGCAATGAAGGTTCACTAGATTGATCCCTGGAATGAGAGGATTGTCCTATGAGGAAATATTGAGTAGATTGGGCTTTTCCTCTTTGGAGTTTCAAAGAATGAGAGGTGATCTAATTGAAACATAAAAGATTCTGAGGGGGATTTACAGGGTAGATGCTGAGAGGTTATTTCTCCTGGCTGGAGTCTAGAACTAGAGGGCATTATCTCAGGATAAGGGGTCAGCCAGTTAAGACTGAGATAGGGAGGAATTTCATTCCTCAGAGGGCTGTGAATCTTTTGAATTCTCTACCCCAAAGGGATGTGGATGCTGAGTCATTGAGTATATTCAAGGCTGAGATAGAGAGATGTTTGGACTTTAGAGGAATCAAGGGATAGGGAGATCGGGCAGGAAAGTGGAGTTGAGGTCGAAGATCAGCCATGATCTTATTGAATGGTAGAATAGGCTCGAAGGGCCACATGGCCTACTTCTGCTCCTACTTCTTATGTTCTTATGTTCTTAAATCTGTGTCCTCTGGTTATTGGTCCCTCAGCCATTGGAAACAATTTCTCTTTATTTACTCTATCTAAATCCTTTTATGATTTTAAACGCCTCTATCCAATCTCCTCTGAGCCTTCTATGTATCCTAATTTGTATTAACACAGCTTTAGACAGGGAGGACCCTGAATATACTCAACGACTGAGCGTTCACAGCTCCTTGGGTAGAGAATTCCAAAGATTCACAACTGAGTGAATACATTTTTCCTCACGTCAGTCCTAAATGGCCAACCTCTTATTCTGAGACTGTGACTCTTAGTTCTAGACTCGCCAGCCAGGGAAAACACCCTCTGAGTCTAACCTGTCAAGCCCCTTAAGAATTTTATATGTTTCAATGAGATCACCTCTCATTCTTCTAAACTCCAGAGAATATAGCCCGAGTCCACTCAATCTCTCCTCATAGGACAATCAGTCCAGTAAACCTATGTTGCACTCCCTTTACCAAGAGGCCGAAATTGCCCCTTCCCTTAAGGCTGGTTACGGCTGGAAATCGGTGGAGTGGAATGGCCGCCGATTTTTTGTGGAATGGCTGCCATTTTGAAAATTCCACTTCTGTGGTATCCCGGCGCTGAGCGCTCCCCCACTACCGCTCCGCTGCTGCCGATCTGTCCTAAGTGCATCATCAGAGTGCGCACCGCCAATGTTCCCCCCGATGGTGAAATTCCGTCGAGGAAATCTTACTCCCGCTGCTCGGTGCCATCGGCAACTTTTTCTGCTAGTGCACTGTGCTTGCAGTGTGCTCAAAATGGCAGTGCGGCTGTCATTAAAGGGGAGGAACTTCTGCCGCAGCCGCCCTCTTAGTTTTTGTTGGCCGACTGCCAGGTCTGGCCGACAATTATGCCCCCCGGGTTCGGCCGGACCGCCAACAGGCAGCTTGGCATCCCCTCTTGGGTGCCAGGCTGGGGGCCTGGCCGAAACCCTCCCTGATGGCCCAGTGGACCTAACTTAAATAATGGCAGCAGCTCTCCCCTTTAAGTGAAGGGGAGATACATGGTGATGTGCCAGCGCGATGACATCATCAGCACTACGCTGATGAGTGACAGCAGAGGACACTCCGCCCGTGCCCAACTTCCGCCCTCTAGTGTGCAAACTTCCACTCATTGCCGCACTGCCGCCCCCATTATGACTAATTTCTGGGCCGCTGGAAAGAAAATAAGCCAAAAAGCATCAACCGCACCAGTCAAAACAGCTGAAACAGGGTAGGTGCGCCACGTTTCTGGCGGTGGTCAATTTCGGCCCCTAGGTGTGGTCTCACCAAGGCCCGATATAATTGTAATAAGACTTCTTGGGGCCGGAATTTCCCCCTTTTTAAGGCCTGTTACCGTCTCTCCCTTGTAGTGAAGGGGAGGGATATTGCTACGCCTCAGCACGGCGCGGCACATCCACGTTGCACTGACAACACCGCCCGCCTTCCGCCCCGCTCCCAACTCTCTTCCACCCCTCAGCTGCCCCCAGCACTGCCTCATTCATTTTTGCAGTCAAAAGTGTCAAATTTCCCCCTATTCCCTACCCCAACTGTACTGGTGGTAATTCGCCATTTAATTTGAATTATCCGCCCCAAACGGGGCTGAGGGCAATTTCGGCCACTTTTATTCTTATACTTGAATCCTTTTGTAACAAAAGCTATCATACTACTTGCTTTCCTAATTGAATCTGTACCTGCATGTTAACTTTCTATGATTCATGTACAGGTTCCACTGAATAAGAACATTTCCCAGTCTCTCACCATTTAAAAAATATTCTGCTTTTCTACTTTTCCTCCCAAAGTGCATAACTTTACAACATTATATTCTATCCATCACATCTTTTCCCACTCACTGAACCTGTCTAAACCCCTTTGCAGCCTCCTTGCATCCTCCTCACAGTTTACTTTCTCACCTAACTTTGTATCATCAGCAAACGTGGATACATTACACTCAGTCCCCTTAGCTAAGTCATTGATACAGAATGTAAATAGCTTAGGTCCATGCACTGATCGCTGTGGTACGGTGCTACTTACAGCCTGACAATCCATAAATGACCCATTTATTCCTACTCTCTGTTTTCTGTCCATTAACCAATCCTCAATCCATGCTAACATATTACCCCCAATCCCATGAGTCCTAATTTTGTAGAATAACCTCAGGTGTGGTACCTTATCAAAAGCTTTTTGAAAATCCAAATACACCTTGTCCACTGATTCCCTCTTATCCACCTTGCTAGTTACAACCTCAATGAATTTATCAAACATGATATCCTCTTCATAATCCATGTTGGCTCTGCACAATCATATTATAATTTTCTAAGTGCCCTGTTATCACATCTCTCATCATAGATTCTAACATTTTCCCTACTACTGATGTCAGACTAACTGGCCTATAGTTCCCTGTTATCTCTCTTCCTCGTTTCTTGAATAGCAAGGTTTCAAAACCTCTCATATCAAAAGGTATATGATAAGGATCGACTTGCAAGATTACTAGTTAAGATTACTAGTTAGCACTCAAAGCTTGTGGCAGAAAATCCATATTCTAATCAGCCCATGGTATTAAGAATTTTTTTCTAACCTCCCTTCAAGTCTTTTTGTTATCATCTTATGTTTGTGCCCACTCGTTACAGTTATATATGTATACTTTTATTTACTCTGTACAGCCACCAGAGGGCTCATCCCCTGGAGTCCCAAGGGATCTCATAATCTCTTGGGAGCACAGGTATTTAAGGAGGCTTCACAGGTTGCAGAGGCACTCGAGAGACCTGCAATAAAAGACTAAGGTCACACTTTACTTTGAGCTCACAGTGTTCAGTCTGACTCTTTCTCCATACACAACGACTGGCGACGAGATACAGATAGCGAACCAAAAGATGCAGAGAACAGTGGGCATCCTGGAGAAATTCTCGGAGGGAGATGATTGGGAAACTTTTGTGGAGCGACTCGACCAATATTTCGTGGCCAACGAGCTAGATGGGGAAGAGAGCGCTGCCAAACAAAGGGCGATCCTCCTCACCGTCTGTGGGGCACCAATGTATGGCCTCATGAAGAATCTGCTCACTCCAGCGAAACACACGGAGAAATCATATGACGATTTGTGCACACTGGTCCGAGAGCATTTGAACTCGAAGGAAAGCGTTCTGATGGCGAGGTACCAGTTCTACAACTACAAAAGGTCTGAAGGCCAGGAAGTGGTGAGTTATGTCGCCGAGCTAAGACGTCTTGCAGGACATTGCGAATTTGAAGGACATTTGGAGCACATGCTCAGAGACTTTTTCGTACTTGGCATTGGCCACGAAACTATACTTCGCAAACATTTGACTGTAGAGACCCCAACCTTGAGTCAGGCCATAGCAATAGCCCCGGCGTTCATTGCCACCAGTGACAATACGAAGCAAATCTCTCAGCACACAAGTGCTGCTACAAGTACTGTGAACAAAGTGATGTTGTTTTTGAATTGTAACGTACAGGGCAGGTCACACATACCTGCAGCTACACGTCCGCAGATGTCGGAGTCCACCATCAAGGGTGTTGAATGCAAGGCCATTAACACCTTGTTGGCGCTGCGGGGGTGATCATCGTTTCCATTCATGCCAATACAAAGAATACGTTTGCAAGGGCTGTGGAACAGTGGGACACCTCCAACGTATGTGCAGGCGAGCTGCAAACCACCATGTTGCAGAGGAGGACAGATCCACGGAGAACCACGATGAACCAGAGCCTCAGATCGAGGAGCAGAGGTACATGGGATGCACATTTACCACGAATTGTCCCCCGATAATGCTGAATGTTGAACTAAATGGACTCCCGGTATCAATGGAGCTGGACACGGACACAAGCCAGTCTATCATGGGCAAAAAGACTTTCGAAAGATTGTGGTGCAACAAGGCCTCAAGGCCAGTCTTAACTCCAGTTCGCACGAAACTAAGAACTTACACGAAAGAACTGATTCCTGTAATTGGCAGTGCTACCATAAAGGTCTCCTACGATGGAGCGGCGCACAAGCTACCACTCTGGGTGGTACCGGGCGATGGTCCCACGCTGCTCAGCAGGAGCTGGCTGGGAAAGATACGCTGGAACTGGGACGATGTCTGAGCGCTATCGCCCACTGACGACACTTCATGTGCCCCAGGTCTTAAAGAAATTTCTTTCACTGTTCGAACCAGGCATCAGGAAATTCCAAGGAGCAAAAGTGCAGATCCACCTAATTCCGGGGGCGCAATCCATCCATCACAAGGCAAGAGCAGTACCGTACATGATGAAAGAAAGGGTAGAGATTGAGCTAGACCAGCTGCAAAGAGAGGGCATCATTTCCCCAATCGAGTTCAACAAATGGGCCAGTCCTATCGTCCCAGTCCTCAAGGGAGACGGTACCATCAGAATCTGTGGCGATTAAAAAGTAACTATCAATCGTTTCTCCCTGCAGGACCAATACCCATTACCAAAGGCCGACGACCTCTTTGCAACGCAGGCGGGAGAAAAGACGTTTACGAAGCTGGATCTGACTTCAGCCTACATGATGCAGGAACTGGAGGAATCATCGATGGCCCTCACCTGCATCAACACGCATAAACGTCTTTTCGTTTATAATAGATGCCCATTTGGAATCCAATCGGCGACGGCGATATTCCAGAGAAACATGGAAAGTTTACTGAAGTCGGTCCCCCACACCGTGGTCTTCCAGGACGACATCTTGGTCACAGGTCTGAACACAGTCGAGCATCTGCAGAACCTGGAGGAGGTTCTTAGTCGACTCAACCATGTGGGGCTCAGGTTAAAACGCTCGAAGTGCATTTTTATGGCGCGTGAAGTGGAGTTCTTGGGAAGGAGGATTGCGGTGGATGGCATCAGGCCCACCAACACAAAGACAGAGGCAATCGAGAATGCACCGAGGCCACAGAACGTGACAGAGCTGCGGTCGTTTCTGGGACTCCTGAACTACTTTGGTAACTTCTTACCGGGTCTCAGTACATTGTTAGAACCACTGCATGTTTTACTACGAAAAGGGGACAAACGGGTTTGGGGCAAAAGCCAAGAAAATGCCTTTGTAAAAGCGAGAAAATTGTAATGTTCAAACAAATTGTTTGTGTTGTATGATCCATGTAAGCGTTTGGTACTAGCATTTGATGCGTGGTCATATGGCGTCGGGTGTGTATTGCAACAAGCTAATGATTTTGGGAAACTGCAACCGGTTGCTTATGCATCCAGGAATCTGTCTAAGGCTGAGAGAGCCTACAGCATGATTGAAAAAGAAGCGTTGCATGTGTCTATAGGGTAAAGAAAATGCATCAATACCTGTTTGGGCTAAAATTCGAATTGGAAACTGACCATAAGCCATTTATATCCCTGTTCTCCGTGAGGGAAGGGATAAATACCACGCATTGGCCCACATCCAGAGATGGGCGTTAATATTGTCCACCTACAACTACGCCATCCGCCACAGACCAGGTACAGAAACTGCCGATGTTCTCAGTAGGTTGCCACTGCCCACCACGGGGCAGCCCGCAGATCTAGCCTTGGTTGTGGAAGCATTTGAGAGTGAGCAATCACCCATCATTGCTCGGCAGATCAAAACCTGGACAAGTCAGGACCCTTTATTATCTCTAGTCAAAAGCTGTGTGCTTCATGGGAGCTTGTCCAGTGTCCCAGTGGAAGTGCAGGAAGAGATAAAGTCGTTCCAGCGGCGCAAAGATGAAATGTCTATACAGGCAGACTGCCTTCTGTGGGGCAATTGAATAGTGGTCCCCAAGAAGGGCAGAGGCACCTTCATCAATGACCTCCACAGTACCCACCCAGGCATCGTAACGATGAAAGCGATAGCCAGATCCCACGTGGTGACCCGGTATCGATGTGGACTTAGAGTCCTGCATTCACAGATGTAATACATGCTCGCAGTCTGCCTGTATAGACATTTCATCATTGCGCCGCTGGAACGGCTTTATTTCTTCCTGCACTTATACTGGGACACTGGACAAGCTCCCATGAAGCACACAGCTTTTGACTAGAGATAATAAGGGGTCCTGACTTGTCCAGGTTTTAATCTGCCGAGCAATGACGGGTGATTGCTCACTCTCAAATGCTTCCACAACCAAGGCTAAATCTGCGGGCTGTGCCATTTCCACCCCCGTGGTGGGCAGGGAGGCGCCACTAAGTTTATGGTCTTGGCCCTCCAAACCGTGGTCTAGGTTACACGTCGACTATGCAGGCCCGTTCTTGGGTAAAATGTTCCTTGTCGTTGTAGACGAGTACTCCAAGTGGATTGAATGTGAGATAATGTCGGCTAGCACGTCCGCTGCCACTACTGAAAGCCTGTGGGCCATGTTTGCCACACACGGCCTACCCGATGTGCTGGTGAGCGACAACGGCCATGTTTTACCAGTGCTGATTTAAAGAATTAATGACCCGTAACCGGATCAAACATGTCACATCTGTCCCGTTTAAACCAGCGTCCAATGGTCAGGCAGAGAGAGCAGTGCAAACCATCAAGCAAGGCTTGAAGAGGGTAACTGAAGGCTCGCTGCAGACTCGCCTATCCCGAGTCCTGCTTAGTTACCGCATGAGACCCCACTCGCTCACTGGGATCCCACCTGCTGAACTGCTCATGAAAAGAGCACTTAAGACAAGGCTCTCGTTAGTTCACCCTGATCTACATGAACAGGTGGAGAGCAGGCGGCTTCAACAAAGTGCATACCATGATAGAGCAAATGTGTCACGCGACATTGAAATCAATGATCCTGCATTTGTATTAAATTATGGACAAGGTCCCAAGTGGCTTCCCGGCACTGTCGTGGCCAAAGAGGGGAGCAGGGTGTTTCGGGTCAAACTTTCAAATGGACTCATTCACCGGAAACACTTGGACCAAATCAAACTCAGATTCACGGACTATCCTGAGCAACCCACCTTGGACCCTACCTTTTTTGATCCCCCAACATACACACCAGTGGCAACCGGCACCACGGTTGACCACAAAGCAGAACCCATCATCTACAGCAGCCCAGCAGGGCCCAACACATCAGGCAGCCCAGCAAGGCCAGCTGCACAGCAGCCCAGCGAGGGCCCAACAAATGATTCAACAACACCAGCTTTCACACCGAGACGATCAACCAGGGCAAGAAGGGCCCCAGATCGACTCACATTGTAAATAGTTACACTATTGACTTTGGAGGGGAGTGTTGTTCTATATGTATACTTGTATTTATTCTGTACAGCCACCAGAGGGCTCATCCCATAATCCCTTGGGAGCACAGGTATTAAAGGAGGCTTCACAGGTTGGAGAGGCACTCTGGAGACCTGCAATAAAAGACTAAGGTCACACTTTACTTTGAGCTCACTGTGTTCAGTCTGACTCTTTCTCCATATACTACAGTTACCATCTCACTGTTGACCTTATCATAGTTTGAAGTTATAGATCAGGTCCCTACTTAACCTTCCAGGTTTAGTGAAAAATGTGCTAACTTCTCAAGTCTCTTTACAGAACTGTATCTCCTCATCTCTGGTAAGCTTGCATTGAAGCTATACTGCACCTTTTCTGTTGCTTTTGTCAAAAACAGATTATTTACAACAGATACATTTAGTAGATAAGTCAGAAGTATAAACCAACATATAGTGTACAAATGAACAATACAATACCCTATTACTAATACTTTTACTTACATGGATCAGTGATAATGATTGATATTATTGACCATAATGAATCTAAACAAAATGATTCACAGCAAGGCATTAGGAATTTAAATGTCGACAAATGCTCTCCATGACAGTGGTTTCCAAACTTTTCTATGGGGGCGAGGTGGGGAGGTGTATCTCCTGCAAATATAGACACATCAAGTCGCCTGTTCTAACTTTCAAAACATAAGCCAAGATTGCCACCAGGAGTGTGGGGTAGCATTTCCATCCTGATCCTGGCAAATCTCCCAGGATCAGCCTCATTTGAATATTTTTGGCAGACTCCTGTAGTAAGGTTCCCTGGGCTTAGCAGCTCACAACTGGGGAGGGGCGGGGGTGGAAATTGGCATGGTGCTTAGAAATTGACTGGCTGCAACGGTTTGAAGAGACAGGCTGCCTTTCCTACTGGGATCATGTTGTTGGCTCCACTAGTTAGTTAATCAACAAATATAGAATAGTACAGGAAATAGAATTCTCGAGACACTATGCTTGCAACACGTGGTATACTTTGCACCAGATGGACAGAAATGCCATGACCTTGTGACTGCTAGGGCTCCTCTCACAGGCCTGCGAGGAAATCAGTAGCCCCCAGTTTGTGCACTTTGTTGAGAAAATCCCATTCCTATAATTGAATTCATAATGAAAGCATTACAACCTTCGGCTGTTTCTTTGACTATATGATTCAGACTGTGCTGTTGCCCAGTAGGTCGGTCACTTTTATTCCAATTCCACAAACTTTTGTCTGGTTTATCAATTTCCAGGAAAAAAAACAATACTTATTTCCGTGTAATATCACGAAAAAGCCTAAATCTTCTAAACCTTTTTATTTATTCACAGCTTTCATTCTTGCTTTGTGTCTGTAAAACCACAAGAAGGGACTTCAGTCAGTTCCAGTATTCCTTCCCTTGCCATTGCTTGGATTTCCTGTGCACCTCTGAGCATAGAAAAACTTTCCATATTTTGGAACATGCTATCATTCAAATTCTACTTTCTTCAGAACAGTTTCAGAATAAACTGAAGTATATAAGTATTAAGGCTTCAATTTTCCTTTTTTAATCATTTTTTAATCATCATAAGTACCACTAGAACATTTATTTTGATCTGTACAAGGTTCTCATAATCTAAAGATTTGAAGAATTATTCCTATCTACACAGGAGCAGATAATTGGACCAAACGCTCCCCAACAGTAATTACTGTCATATCAATTAATTCCTTCAGAAAGGATTTGGACAAATATTTGGTTGTGAAAAGGATTGAACGCTCCAGTATAATTATAGACAAAAATGATCAAATACTGTTTCGAATAGTGATCAAGTCATATTGGAACTATTGAGGTGTCATCTGTGGAACCAGTCATGGTGGGAGGCAGGGTGGGGGGGGCGGGGGGGGGAGGGTGGGTGGAATTTCCTCGGAGTTTCTCCCACTGCACCGAACCTTTGCCGATTACGTCAGTGCATCAGGAGAGGTTCCAAGGAAAATCACAACTTTGGTTAAGTATTGTGGGCTAGAATACCTTCACTCGTAGTGCGATGAAATGGCCAAAAAATGGCGGCTGCCGCTCTTTCACCACCTTGTGGCAGGCCCCGCGGTGGTTGCCATTTATCTTCTCTCTTTGCGCTGATAGTAACTGGCACACCGTCCGCATGCCCGACACAAGACTCCCAAAGCTAGCACTCTACTCGGAACTCCTACACGGTAAGCGAGCCCCAGGTGGGCAGAGGAAATGTTTCAGGGACACCCTCAAAGCCTCCTTGATAAACATCCCCACCGGCACCTGGGAATCTCTGGACCAGGACCACCCTAAGCGGAGGAAGAGCATCTGGGAGGGCGCTGAGCACCCCGAGTCTCATCACCGACAGCATGCAGAAACCAAATGCAGACAGCGGAAGAAGTATGCAGAAAACCAGACTCCCCACTCACCCTTTCCTTCAACCACTGTCTGTCCCACCTGTGACAGAGACTGTAATTCCCGTATTGGACTGTACAGTCACCTAAGAACTCACTTTTAGAGTGGAAGCAAGTCTTCCTCGATTTCGAGGGACTGCCTATGATGATGATGATGATGATGGAGGAGCCTCAGCCCTTGACCTTGTCCAACAGGTATGAAGTACTTGCTGCCCGTATGATTGAGGCAAAGGACTACAGGGAGGATGTGCAAACTGACCACGGCACCATGGTACAGGAGGGCATTCAAGTGGGGGGAGTAAAAAGGAATGCGGTAGGGGTAGGCGACAGTATAGTCAGGGGATAGATACTGTTCTCTGCAGCTGTGAAAGGGAGTCCTGGAGGTTGTGTTACCTATCCGGTGCCAGGGTTAAGGATATCTCCTTGGGGCTGGAGGTGGGAGGGGAAGGATCCACATAGGAACCAATGACATAGGTAGAGCCAGGAATGAGGTTCTGCTGAGAGAGTTTGAGGAGCTAAGATCCAAATTAAGAAGCCGAACCTCAAAGGTAATAATCTTTGGATTGTTACCTGAGCCACGTGCAAATTGTCATAGTGACAAACAGTTTAGAGATTTAAATGCATGGCTCAAAGAGTGGTGTGGGAGTAAGGGGTTTCAGTTCATGGGGCAATAGCACCAGTACTGGGGAAAGAGGGAGCTGTTCCGTTGGGATGGGCTCCACTTAAACTGGGACCAGTGTTCTGGTGAACTGAATAACTAGGGCAGTAGACAGAGCTTTAAACTAATAAAGGAGGGCTGAGAGGATTCAGGAAAGAGTACATTTAAAAGCAGCAAGAGAAATGTCAAGGCTTTAGAGCAGCGTAGAGTTTTGGGTAAAAATAAGCAGAGTAGGTCAAGAAGGGACAGAGAGAGTAACAAAGATAATAAGGCATCAGTGACTAAGGCAACATCAGGGAAGAATAGAAATAAGTCAAAGTTAAAGGCACTATATCTGAATGCACGAAGCATTCGCAACAAAATAGATGAATGAATAGGGCAGATCAAAATTAATAGGTTTGATCCACTGGCCATTACAGAGACGTGGTTGCAAAGTGGCCACGGTTAGGAACTAAATATTCCAGGATTATTAATTTTTAGAAAAGATAGGCAAAATGGAAAAGGAGGAGGGGTAGCCCTGATAATAAAGGATGGGATAAAGACAGTAGAGAGAAAGGATCTTAGCTCGGAAAATCAAGAAGTAGAATCCGTTTAGGTGGAGCTAAGAAACAGCAAGGGGCAGAAAACATTAGTGGTCGTTGTTTATAGACCCTCAAGCAGTAGTTGTAATGTAGGACAGAGTATAAATAAGGACATTTGAAACGCATGTAATAATAGTAATACAGTAATCATGGGGGGACTTTAATCTACATATTTACAGCAATAGTGTTGAAGACAAATTCATGGAATGTATACAAGATAGTTTTCTAGATCAGTATGTTAAGGAACCAACTAGGGAACAGGCTATTTTAGATCTAGTATTGTGCAGTGAATCAAGGTTAATTAATAAACTTGTAGTAAAGGGGTATTTAGGGAAGAGTGACCATAATATGATTGAATTTTATATTGAGTTTGAAACTAGGGTCTTAAATCTAAACAAAGCAAACCGTAGGTGTGAGGGGTAAGTTTGCTAAGGTAGATTGGGGAACTACATTAAAAGGTATGATGGTAGACAAGAAATGGATAGCTTTTAAAGAATTAATACATAAATTAAAACAAACATACATTCCTTTAAGGCACAAAAACCTCACAGGAAAAGTCATCCAATTGTGGCTAACAAGAGAAGTTAAAATAGTATTAGATCAAAGGAAGAGGCTTATAATGTTGCCAAAAAGAGCAGTAAGCCTAAGGATTGGGAGGATTTTAGAATTCAGCAAAGAGGACCAAGAAATTGATGATGAAAGGGAAAATAGAATATAAGAGTAAACTAGCGAGAGACATAAAAACAGACATAAAAAGCTTCTATTGGTATGTAAAAATGAAAAGATTAGCGAAAGTAAAGGTGGGTCCTTTACAGGCTGACAGGAGAAATTATAATGGGGAATAAGGAAATGGCAAAGAAATTAAACAAATAATTTGGGGGCGAAATTGTCCCATGCCCCGCTGGGGCGCACAATTTGAATTAAATAAATATTTAGTGCCCAGCAAGATGGGCCGTTAAATGTTGCTGAATTGGGGTCTTAGTCTGAAAGAAATGTGCAGGGCGGTATTGAAGGCTTGGTTCGCCTCCGCAAGGCAGTAGAGTGGCGATAGCGGTAGCGTTAGCCTTTGCCTATCCGACTGATGTCATGCAGTACTATCCCAGTGACTGCAGCATGGTTAGTGGAAGGCTACTGACTTTCAGTGGTGGACACCTGAAATGGCCTTGCAGGGCAACCTTGAAAGGCTGATGGCTGGGAGTGACAAATCAAGTGATTGTTCTTCTTCTTTATCTTTTCCTTTTTCTTTTTCCTTTTTTTCTTTTTCTTTTTCGTCTTCTCTCTCCTCTCGTTCTTCTTCTTCCACCACTGGCTGGACAGGCTGCATTTCTTGGGTGTGTGAAATGAAGAAGGCACAAGGATGGAGTTGTGGTACTGGGAGGGTGGGAATGCAAGGGGTGCAAGCGAGAAGGAGGATAACGTATGAGGATGCCAGCATCTTGTATCCTTTCAGCCCTCCCCGCTGGCCACAGGCTCAGCCATGCTCCTGCCAAGAATGGCCTGCACCGTCTCCTCTAAGGGAGTGAGGTGAGACTAGGAATGGGAGATATGCCTCGTGATTGGTGCAGATTGTTGGAAAGTGAGTGATTGGGGGTGAGGTCATACGATGAGCAGCAGGCGAGGGTAGTGATGCAGTTGGTAGGAGACGGCTTTTGAAGATGCATTCATTGACCTTGACCAGTGGCCTGAGGTCATGAAGCTTCTTTGGGCACTGGAGCCAGGCGATGCTGCTGGCATTGACAGCATCAGTGATGTGGTCTCACATCCTTTTTTCTGGAGGGATTCCTGGCCTCTGAGGGTAGAAACCTTTCTTGCAGTGCTACGTGCAAGACCCTGGGTGCCCCTTCCTTGGCTTGCCCAGCCATTTGTTTTAGTGTTGAAGCAGTTTTCCCATTTTTTGAGATTCGGAAGGAATTCAGCTTTAAGAGCTGAATAATCACATTTGGGACTTTTTTTTAATGTTAAATTATTGGGGGGAATGGGAGTAAGGGCTGAAAACGAAATCGTTTCACTGCATTTTAATTTGTATTAGTGCTGATCGCGTTGCCCCTTTAATTCATACCCCTTTTAATTGCCCACAATTCCTTGCATGCTCCACAGCCTTTGTCCCAGAGGCTGTGCAAAGCTCGAACCCCACTTCAGGATGGGAACTTCACCTTGGAGGTCTCCATTAACACCACCAGGAGCGTTGGACCTAAAAAGGATAGAACAGGGTACTTTCTAAATGGTGAAATGCTAAGAACAGTGGAGGTCCAAAGAGACTTGGGGGTTCAGGTACATAGATCATTAAAATTTCATGAATAGGTACAGAAAATAATCAAAAAGGCTAATGGGATGCTGGCCTTTATATCTAGAGGACTAGAGTACAAGGGGGTAGAAGTTATCCTGCAGCTATACAAAGCCCTGGTTCGATCACACCTGGAGTACTGCAGCACACCTTAGGAAGGATATATTGTCCTTTGGGGGAGTGCAGCGTAGGTGTACCAGAATGATAGCCAGACTTCAAGGGTTAAGTTAAGAGGACAGATTACACAAATTAGGGTTGTATTCCCTACAAATTAGACAGTTAAGGGGCGATCTGATCAAAGTTTTCATGATATTAAGGGGAACAGCTTGGGTAGATTGAAAGAAACTATTTCCGCTGGTTGGGAATTCTAGGGCTAGGGGGCGTAGTCTAAAAATTAGAGCCAAATCTATCAGGAGTAAAATTAGGAAACATTTCTACACACAAAGAGTGGTAGAAGTTTGGAACTCTCTTTCACGAATGGCAATTGATGCTGGGTCAATTGTTCATTTTAAATCTGAGATTGATAACTTTTTGTTAACCAAAGGTATTAAGGGATGTGGGGCAAAGGCAAACATATCAAGTTAGATTGCAGATCAGCCATGATCTCATTCAATGGCAGAACAAGTTCAAGGGGCTGAATGGCCTACTCCTGTTCCGATGTTCCTAAGGTTAGCGCTGCGCCACCAATCTCCAGCCCCCTAGACAAATTTATTCCCCTTAGTATTGTAGCCATTTTCAGCGGTTGTTCACTCTAGTTGCCGGTCACACTGGCAACTTTCATGGCAAACACAAATTTCTAAGCCTGTAAATTGTAATATTATATTGATATCCTAACATTTTGATTTAGCTGTTTTGATGGGAAGAAAAATTCTTGGAGATTTAGGATAGAAATTCATCTAACAGTGTGCACCCCAAGCAAGTGTCCCATGGCCATCCCAAAATTTTTCCTCATTAATATTTTACGTGAGATCTACTGGCATCTGTCACACCTTCACTGATAGTGGGCCAAAAGTAAATCCCAGGAGGTAGATTGGATTGTAAGTGAGGTAAGTGAGAAAGGAGTGCAACCAGGATGGGTGGGAGGGAGGGGTTGTGAGGGTGACCAAGAAGGGGCTGGGAGATTGGTTTGGGACATTGCAATGGCCAGGGGAGAGGCAGCGGCGATTGGGGTGGGGGGGGAGTGGGGGTGGTGAGGGGAATCAGCTGCAATTGGTGGTGACCGGAGGGGTGCGAGGGAGGGCGGGATTGGCGTCAATCAAGAGGTCAATGGTGATTTGGGGGGGGGGCGACAGCGATGGGGTAGGGGATCGGTGTCAATCAGTGGAGCAGCGATGGCATTCGGGACGGGCGGGTGGGGTCCGGGACTGCTCATCTCAGCACCACATTCAGGTAAGTATATTTTAAAAATGTACCTTCTTGGTTGCATCATAACAGGCAACTCATACATGTGATATACAGCACAGAACCCTCCTGTCTTTCCTCATCTAAATCTATCAGAATAACCTTTTATTCCCATCTCCCTCATGTGCTTGTCTCGCTGCCCCTTAAATACATCTATACTGTTCGCTTCAACCACTCCCTGTAGTAGCGAGTTCCACATTCTCACCACTCTTTGCGTAAAGAAGTTTCTTCTGAATTCCCCATTTGATTTCTTGGTGACTATCTTTTATTGATGGTCTCGAGATATGCTCTTCCCCACAAGTGGAAATATTCTCTCTGTATCCATTCTATCAAAACCTTTCATAATTTTAAAGACCTCTATTAGATAACCACTCAGCCTTCGTTTTTCCTTTAACTCCTACCTGTTAGGCCGCAAGTATGACCTGGTTCTCCTGAGTGCATCCTGTGCCATCACTGGCTTCCTCAGGGCAAGCCCATCTTGTTGTGAGCTCTCAAACAGGCCTTAGGCCCCTTATTTAAATACGCAAAGGGCCTGATGACTGTTTTAGGTGTGGGCAGAGCACTCCAATTTTTTGACCTGTGCCAATATGGTGGCTGGCGCAATTCCTGCTTATAATAAGCAAACTCATCCTGCCCGCCATATTAGAGGACTTGAACAACATGTACAAAATTGCAGAAAATGGCTGCCGCTAGAATGGCAGCTCCATAAGGAGCTCTGGAGTTTTTCACTTCTATCCATGGGAATCTCCAACCATTCTCTGCCCTTTCTCTCCCAAATCTCCTCGTTTCCACTGTTCAAGTTTCCCTGGCTTCATCAGTTGGTGCAATTTAGCCCCAACTACAAGTTAACTACAAGTCAACTGCTTTAAACCGCTATCACCCTTTCCACATCCCTGCTGTCTGCTTCTCAAATTTGGTTTCTGAATTCCTGGGCTTCACTGGACATCAAGACTATGTTCCTGCACTGGACTACACTGGACTACACCAATACGCTTCTGCACTGGACTACATTGGACTACACCATAAGACTCATTTGCTGTGTCAAAAACCTGCTGCTAAAACAAAAAATTAGCTTCCTCACTGGCTGTTTCTCTGCTGAGCTGGGTGACTCATTCAACTGTTTTTTCAGCCCTGTTGGTCATTGCTACTTGCTGTTGTCTCTCTGCTGAGTTGGGTGACTCGTTCTATTGATTTTTCTACTTTATTGGTTGCTGGCTTGTGTGGTTTTATATTTTTTCAGCTGCTTCTAATCTACGGTGACTTCCAACATTGCATGAACATCGCCATCATCTTCCTACACTGAAAACAACTCTCATTACCACGGCAATAACCTCCATTCTTCAATTCTCCACCCTTCAAATAGCTTCTGGACTTCTCTCGCCTGTTACCCCTGTCTCCGAACTTGGACAACAGTTCGTTGATGATCCAAACCTATTCCAACCTACCGATGTCAAATTTTATCCTAAAACCGGAAGTGGGAGGGTTGCAGGCAGGATCAGGCCAGGAATCCCATTTTAAACATTAGTTGCCCCCATGTTCCAAACGCACTCGATATTTTAGGGGAAATTCGCAGCCTTATTTGCTATCAGAAAAAACAGACTGTTTTACACCGTGGTGCTCAGAAATTCTCACCAAGTCGCTAATTGCCTATTCTGAAGAGTGAGGTGAGATGACATAGGAACGTAGGACATAGGAACAGGAGTAGGCCATTCAGCCCCTCGATCCTGTTCCACCATTCAACTAGATCACGGCTGATCTTAACTCCATCTGCCCGTTGAGTTTTTCCCTTTGTCCATTTGTGTGTGCATTTTAGCTGCCATTCCAGAGCCGAGTCCATCACTTCTATTTCCACTTCTTTCTCCCCCTTTTTCTTTTCTCTCTACCCCTCCCTGACTGTTCTCTCCTGTCATCATGCCACCTTTCACCTCTCCTCTCTCGGATACTCTGTCCTCCCAAATCCCGACCCCAACCCTTCATTACTCTTCAAACTTCCTACTCTCCTGCTGCCATCCCAGGCTCTACTCCCTCTTAGATAAGCCTACAGCTTCCCTCTTTGCCTCTCTTGGCATCCTCCGAAGGGCCAACCATGGCACTTGTCGCTGTCTCCTCACCAGTAGCAACCCCAACTGTCTCATCCTACTCTCTCAATGTCCTTGCCACCCGCGGGGGGCTAATTTTGCCAATCACCTGCCCGTCCAACTCACCCCTCCAAGCGCTGACCTGTGGATGTTGGCAGTGAACCAGCCGTCACCGATCCTCTCCCAGCTCCTTGCAGAATGTCCATTAACTTGCAACCAAGGCCTTTGCCATCCATGAGCTTATCGTGGATAATTGCATCAACATCATGGCCCTGACGGAAACTTGGCTGAAGGGGGATGACACCTTACGTTTAAATGAAGCCTCCCCACCCTGATTATATTTTCCACCACTTGCCCCGCCCAGACCACCGTGGTGGAGGTGTGGCTCTCATCACTAGATCAACCTTGGTCTGTCCCCCATTCCTCCAGCACTTTCTCCTCCTTTGAACATCTCATCTTATTCTACCCCTCATTTAAAATTCTCATTCTCGACCGCCCACCCAAGTATGATAAAATTTTATCACCGAGATATGTTCACTGCTTTCTTCCCTCTGACTCTGTACTGAACGACTTCTCATCCTCGGTGATTTCAACCTCCATCTCAATTCATCATACGCTCGCTCCTCTGAATTCACTACCCTCCTGTCCTCACTTAACCTCTCCCTCCACATGAACTCCCCAACCCATATTCACGGCCACCATCCTGACCTTGCCATCTCTCGTGGCCTTGCTATTCCTACCGTATCAATTGCAGATAAGGCCATCTCTGACCATTTCCTTGCATCGCTCTCCACCAACATCCCCCTTCTCCCACCAAACCCTACTTCCCTCTGCATCCGCCCCTGGAAAAACCTCTCTCCCGACTCTCTTACAATTGCACTTATCAACTCCAAACTATCCAGCTTTTGGCCCTTCATCCGCCATGACATTTCTGCAGCCACCGATCTACTCAATCACATCCTCACCACCACCTTTGATGTCCTAGTCCCTATTAAAACCATTGCTCTTGCTCACCCTGGCCATTCACCCTGGTACAACCCTCATCTTCGCTCCCTCAATCCAAGGGGTGCACATTTGAACGGTTGTGGCGGACACCTGGTTTAACCATTCACCGCCATGTCTGGCTGGACCACATAAACATTATTGGGTCCTACTCTTGTCTGCCAAACTGCTCACTATTCCAGGATCATTACAGAATGCAAAGAGAACCCCCTGTCTCCACCACACTCACCTCCAACAACAAGTTTGAGGAGCTCATGGACTTCTTTGTCTCAGATTGAGACCATCCGATCAGCTGCCTCTGCCACTTCCCTTCCTTCCCCTAGCCCACTGGGCCAAACTGCCTCTGATTCCTCCCTGCTCTAGCCCTAAACTCGCATCTTTCTCCAGTTTCTCTCTAATCCCCCTCTTGACCTCTCCAAGCTCATCTTGTCCATGAGACCCACTTCCTAATCCCTTGACCCTATTCTCTCTAAACTGTTGACCACCCAACTTCCTTTTCAGACTCCCATGTTCGCTGACATTGTTAACGGTTCTCTCTCCTCAGGTACTGTCCCCCTCTCCTTCAAATCTGCCGACATTACCCCTCTCCTCAAAAAACAAATCTTGACCCCACTGTGCTTGCAAGCAATGTCCCCTCTTCAACCTCCCCATCTCCAACCTCCCTTTCCTCTCCAACCTCCATTTCGGCCCCATTTTTACCCTCCCTTTCTGCCCCATCTCCAACCTCACTTTCCTCGCCAAAGTCCTTGAACATGTTGTTGCCTCCCAAAGCTGTGCCCATTTTTCTCGGAACTCCATGTTTGAATTCCTTCAATCCAGATTCCGCCCCTGCCACAGTACTGAAACGGCTTGCATCAAAGTCACAAATGACATCCTTTGTGACTGTGACAGAGGTAAACTATACCTCCCCATCCTTCTCGACCTGTCTGTAGCCTTTGTCATGGTTGACCACTCCAACCTCCTCCAACGCATCCACCATCATCCAGTTGGGTGGGACTGCACTCGCCTGGTTCCATTCTTATCTATTTAATCGTAGCCAGAAAATCACCTGCAATGGGTTCTCTTCCCACTCCCACATCGTTACCTCTGGTCTCCCCCAAGGATCTATCCTTGGCCTCCTCCTATTTCTCATCTACATGCTGCCCCTTGGCAACATCATCTGAAAACATGGCATCAGTTTCTACATGTACGCTGATGACATCCAGCTCTACCTCACCACCATTTCTCGCGACCCTTCCATGGTCTCTAAATTATTAGACTGCTTGTCCAACCTCCAGTACTGGGTGAGCAGAAATTTTCTCCAATTAAATATTGGGAAGACCGAAGCCATTGTCTTTGGTGCCCACCATAAACTGCAATCCCTAGTCACCGACTCCATCCCTCTCCGCAAGCAGCTGACTGAGACCGAACCAGACCGTTCGCAACCTTGATGACATAATTGACCCTGAAATGGCCACATATCTGCAGCATAACTAAAACCGCCTATTTCCACATCCTTAACATTGCCGGTCTCCGCCCCTACCTCAGCTCATCCGCTGCTGAAACCCTCATCCTTGCCTATATTAGCTCTAGACTTGATTACTCCAATGCACTCTGGCTGGCCTCCCACATTCTACTCTATGTAAACTTGAGGTCATCCAAAACAGGGCAGCCCATGTCCTAACTCGCACCAAGTCCCGCTCACCCATTATCATAGGCGATCCCTTGAGCTTCCACGAGAGTTCACAGATGTTTCAATGAAGGAACTGATGTTCCATTCCTGAACTCCAGTTGAGGGGGTGGAAGATGCCTGTGCATGTATTTTTTTAACATGTGGTGAGCATTGTACATCAGCCAACACACGGGCTTGACAGAGCTCGGCCTTTATACAGTGGCAAGGATTAACCAGGACGACTGGAGACCTGCTCTGCTGCACGGACCTCATCATCATCATAGGCAGTCCCTCGGAATCGAGGAAGACTTGCTTCCACTCCTGAAGTGAGTTCTTTGGTGGCTGAACAGTCCAATACGAGAGCCACAGGCTCTGTCACAGGTGGGACAGATAGTCATTGAGGGAAGGGGTGGGTGGGACTGGTTTGCCGCATGCTCTTTCCACTGTCTGCACTTGATTACAGCATGCTCTCGGCGTTGAGACTCGAGGTGCTCAGCGCCCTCTCGAATGCACTTCCTCCACTAAGGGCGGTCTTGGACCAGGGACTCCCATGTGTCAGTGGGGATGTTGCACTTTATCAGCGAGGCTTTGAGGGTGTCCTTGTAATGTTTCCGCTGCCCACCTTTGGCTCGTTTGCCATGAAGGAGCTCCAAGTAGAGCACTTGCTTTAGGTGTCTCGCGTCTGGCTTGCAGATTATGTGGCCTTCCCAGCGATCGAGTGTGGTCAGTGCTTCAATGCTGGGGATGTTAGCTTGAATGAGGATGCTGATGTTGGTGCGCTTGTCCTCCCAGGGGATTTGTAGGATCTTGCGGAGACATCGTTGGTGATATTTCTCCAGCAACTTGAGATGTCTACTGTACATGATCCATGTCTCTGAGCCATACAGGAGAGCAGGTATTATGACTGCCCTGTAGACCATGAGCTTGGTGGCAGATTTGAGGGCCTGGTCTTCAAACATTATTTTCCTCAGGCGACTGAAGACTGCACTGGCACACAGGAGGCGGTGTTGGTTCTCATCGTCGATGCCTGCTCTTGTTGATAGGAGGCTCCCGAGATATGGGAAGTGGTCCACGGTGTCCAGGGCCACGCTGTGGATCTTGATGACTGGGGCGAAGTGCTGTGCGGTGAGGACAGACTGGTGGAGGACCTTTGTCTTACGGATGTTTAGCATAAGGCCCATGCTTTCGTACGCCTCGGTAAATACGTTGACTATGTCCTGTAATGCAGATTCTGTATGTGCGCAGATGCAGGCATTGTCTGCGTACTGTAGCTCGACGACAGAGGTTGGGGTGGTCTTGGATCTGGCCTGGAGACGGCGCAAGTTGAACAGGTCCCCACTGGTTCTGTAGTTTAGTTCCACTCCAGCGGGGAGTTTGTTGACTATGAGGTGGAGCATGGCAGCGAGAAAGATTGAGAAGAGGGTTGGGGCGATGACGCAGCCCTGTTTGACCCCGGTCCTGACGTGGATTGGGTCTGTGATGGATCCATTGGTAAGGATCACGGCCTGCATGTCATCATGGAGCAGGCGGAGGATGTTGACAAACTTTTGGGAGCATCCGAAACGGAGGAGGACACTCCACTGACCCTCGCGGTTGACAGTGTCAAGGTCCATTGTAAGGTCGAAGAAGGCCATGTATAAGGACTGGCGCTGTTCCCTGCATTTTTCCTGTAGCTGTCGTGCTGCAAAAATCAAGTCCATTGTGCCCCGTAGGGGACGAAATCCGCACTGTGACTCCAGGAGGAGCTCTTCGGCCACGGTAAGAAGACGGTTGAGGAGAACTCTAGCGACGACTTTCCCCGTGGCTGATAGCAGGGAGATTCTTCTGTAGTTGCCGCAGTCAGACTTGTCCCCTTTTTTAAAGATAGTCACGATTACTGCATCTCTGAGATCCCCCGGCATGCTCTCCTCCCTCCAGATGAGGGCGATGAGGTCATGTATTTGTGCCAGCAGTACTTCTCCACCATACTTCAATGCCTCAGCAGGGATTCCATCCGCACCCGTAGCCTTGTTGTTTTTGAGCTGTCTTATGGCTTTTTCAACCTCATGCAATGTAGGGGTCTCACTGAGGTGGTGGCGGGTAGCTTGCTGAGGGATGGAGTCAAGAACACTCAAGTCGAAGGCTGAGTCTCGATTGAGGAGGTCTTTGAAGTGCTCCTTCCAGCGAGCATTGACTGCCTCGGTGTCCTTGATGAGTGTTTCCCCATTCTTGGCCAGCAGTAGGGTGGGGCCTTGGGTGTTGGGCCCGTAGGTAGCCTTGACTGCGATGAAGAATCCTCACACATCATGGTTGTCGGCCAGCTGCTGTATCTCCTGTGCTTTCTTCATTCACCACCTGTTCTTTAGGTCCCGGGTTTTTTGTTGGACCTCAGCCTTGAGACGTCTGTATTGCTATTTTGCTGCTGCCGCATTGCGTTGTTGTTTAAGGCTCAGAAATGCCCTCCGCTTGTGATCTATTAGCTCTTCGATCTCCTGATCGTTCTCATCAAACCAGTCCTGGTGTTTCCTGGTTGAGTAACCAAGTGTTTCTTTGCAGGCACTGGTTTTGGAGGCCTGCAGGGCAGACCAAGCACTGTGGGCATTCTGCGTCTCGGGACTGTCAAGGCACGCCAGGTTAGTTGTGAGGCGCTGGCTGTATAGGGCTCTCTTAGCTGGGTCTTTAAGTGCTCCGGTATTGACTTTTTTGCGGCACTGCTTCTGCTGCCCCCTCCACTTTGGGGCTATGTTGATGTCGATGATGGATTGGATTAGGCGGTGGTCCGTCCAGCAGTCATTAGCTCCCATCATGGTGCGGGTGATGCTCACATCCTTGCGATCCCTGGCTCGGACGATGACATAGTCAAGCAGGTGCCAGTGTTTGGAGCGAGGGTGTTGCCACGATGCCTTGTGTTTGTCCCTCTGGTGGAACAAGAAGGACCCAATGTTCCAGTCCTGAACTCCAGTTGAGGGTGTGGAAGATGACTGTGCGTGAATTTTTTAATGTGTGGTGACCGTTGCACATCAGCCACCACACGGGCTTGACAGAGCTAGGCCTTTATCCAGTGGCAAGGATTAACCAGGACAACTGGAGACCTGCTCTGCTGCACGGATCTAGTGCGCACACATATCGCAGTGTGGGCTGGTCCGTGCTGCCCCTGGGCCCTCGGCTCTTCTGGGTCCCGTATCCTCATTCGCCGTACCTCTGCCACGATGTTCCAGGGCCCGGCGCTCCAGCTCTATTTATAGTCCCAACCTGCGGTGGTGTTCTCACACAGGTCGGGGTGACCCATCGCCCCTGTGCTCACTGACCTACATTGGCTCCCGGTTAAGCAATGCCCCGATTTCAAAATTCTCATCCTTGTTTACAAATCCCTCCTTTGCCTCACCCCTCCCTATCTCTGTAATCTCCTTCAGCCTCGCAACCCCCCCAAGATATCTGCGCTACTCAAATTCTGCCCTCTTGAGCATCCATGATTATAACTGCTCAACCATCGGTGTCCGTGCCTTCAGCTGCTTGGGCCCTAAGCTCTGGAACTCCTTTCCTGAACCTCTCTGCTTCTCTTTCCTCCTTCAAGGCGCTCCTTAAAACCTACCTCTTCTGCCGTAATTTCTTCTTATCTGGCTCGTGTCAAATTTATTTTTTTATCTTATAACACTCCTGTGAAGAGCCTTGGGATGTTTCACTACCTTAAAGGTACTATATAAATACAAACTCTTGTTGTTTGAAGGCCAAATTTCTAGCCCAGCGTTCTCACACACTATGCAGTTTCTCAGAAGGATGAACTAGAATCTTCATTTCAGAAAATCTATTTTATTGCCAAGTGAGATGGAAAATCTAAACCATTTTTACAGCTGTGAGAAATGTTAAAGTACTTCTGAGAATCTGATGATAGGAAGCATATATGTTCTTAAACTTTGCAAGAGTAAACAGGAAAGTGTGGGAGACATTACGTTTTTGAACACTTCGATGAGCCAATATTGCTTGATAAAGGAAAATACATTTTGGGAAAGTCACACACATTTTCATATTGCCTCTTCTTTCCATTCTTCCTGTTTCCATTCTGCCTGTTCTACTAAAATCCTGTAAAAGGCTTCAAATTTATTTTTGCTTAAATGGAAAATGCATTACAACTGCATGACATTTGACATTTTTTACATTTAGAATTACTGATATTTTCATTTCTAATTAAACTGTAGAAATAGAGCGGCCGAATTTGGTCGCCGCCCATTTCTCGGCGGTCCCCGGGCGACACCTACCTTTTTTCCGCCCGCTGCCGCCGGATCCCATCGGGAGCCACTTTCGGCTCCGTTGTGTGGGCGGCAACGGCAGCGGCAGTCGCCGGGTGGGAGCGGGCAGGAGCAGGAGTGAGCAGCTGGCATTATCAGTGTGTGGCAGTTGGAGGCCTCTCCACTCGGGGATCTTTGGAGGGCGAGACTTCCTGATTTTTTTTGTAGCTTTTGTCTTCCGATGTGTCGTCATTTTGGGGCCGTTTGAGGCTGATTGCTGTACTGCGCATGCGCATAAAGACACACCACTTTATTCCACCTGTGAGTGTGAGAGGGGAGAGGAGAGAGTTGGCATTTGAGAGGAGAGAGTTGGAAGTTGGAGAGGAGGGAGTTTGCAGGTTGGGGAGGAGGGAGTTTGCAGGTTGGAGACGGGCCAGTCAGAGCTGGAGAGGGGGCAGTCAGAGCTGGAGAGGGGCCAGTCAGAGCTGGAGAGGGGGCCAGTCAGAGCTGGAGAGGGGGCAGTCAGAGCTGGAGAGGGGCCAGTCAGAGCTGGAGAGGGGGCCAGTCAGAGCTGGAGAGGGGGCAGTCAGAGCTGGAGAGGGGGCAGTCAGAGCTGGAGAGGGGGCAGTCAGAGCTGGAGAGGGGGCAGTCAGAGCTGGAGAGGGGGCAGTCAGAGTTGGAGAGGGGTCAGTCAGAGCTGGAGAGGGGGCAGAGATCCACAAACTCTTGCGCAGCCAATTGTTTCATCATTGATGATGAGTGGCCAGAAATCTGCCATGAAGACTGCCAAAGACAGGCACAGAGCTCCCTGGTTTAATGAAGAGGAATGGGAGGAGCTAATAATGGAGGTTGAGCGCAGGTACAAAGACCTCACCCGGGATGGTCGTGGCAAGCTTCCACCACCCCAATACCGAAGCATTTGGAGGGAGATCGCTGAGATTGTGTCCACAATGGGCAACGTTGAGTGGGATGGGGACCAATGCCAGAAACATTGGAACGATTTGGTGACAGCAGCAAAAGTGAGTAAAAATGTATTCACCCTCTCCTGTCCAACGCCAAAAGGGTTGTGCGCCAGATGTTTGTGTGTGTGGGAGTATGTGTGGGGCGCATCAGCAAAGGGGCTAAAGGCTGCAATGATTCCTTGTGCAGAAGAAAAATGCATCCAAGGCAGCAAGCCTGAGTGCGATGGAGGGGGATCAGCAGAGGTGGTGGATTTGAGCAGGCTGGAGGAGTGTGCATTGGCATTGGTGAGTGACCGCCGCTGTACAACCACAACGGTTGATGCAGATCTGGTACTACAGCATGGTAAGGTTATACTAATCTGTGGTCTGAGCCACGCTCATGGCAGGAAAGGTCATGCAATGTTAAGGCACTCACGGTTTACCGCACACTTTGTTGCCCAGTATTGGTGTGCCCATGTAGAGGTGGAACTCCTTGCTGGCAGAATGTGAGATGGCACGGCTCACAACTCAGCTTGATCAGCACCAACCCCCCACCCCAACCCACACTCCCACAGACTGAAATGTTGTCCTCTACTTGCAGATGATGACTCGGACAGCACGGATCAAGGCACACCATCAACCTCTGGCCTTTAGAGAAGTCGTCAGACCCCAATGTCTCCCATTGTTGCCCCCAGCCCAAGACAGAGGATTCTTCTTCCACCACCCCGCCCCCCCCCCCAGATCACCCATTTCCACCGCTCCCACCTCTGCCATCCTGTGCTACGGAGAAAAGGAGAGAGAGGAGGGAGAAGGGCCCAACTTTGTGGCCCTTGAGCTTGAGGAGCCGGAACAAGATGGCAGCAGCCTCCTGCCATGTGAGCCAGCTGTCCGCAGAACCTTGGCATCGGACTCCGAGTTCCTGGGGTTTGGAATGGACTCCATACTGGCAAGCTCTACCAAGCGCAGAGGCCATGGCGCGAAGGCAGCACTCGGAGCCCTTCTCCCAGCCGCCCGACTCACGGCCAGGTCAGACCTGCTTTTTGCGAGCGGTCCTTCTGGCGGGCGGCAGGTCGATCTGGGGCCAGCATCCCTCACCAAAATGGGCGATTTGTAGCATCCGGCACGGGCGGGCGGCATGACGACACGCCGGCATAACACTCCGCGACCAATCTCCCGCCGGGCGGAACGTGGACAGCAGATGGGCGGTTCCGGAGGACTCGCCCAGAAAAGCTACATTTCCGGCAGAACCCCGCCAGCTGCTGGCGCAATCTCCACCAATTTCGGCCCCGGAGGATAGAAAATTGTTGCCCTCCAGTTTCAGCCCAAACCAGGAAGCCCAAGGCTGGCCTGGATTATAGCACTGTGCCTTATCTAAATAATCTGGGTGAGCTGTTGGCACCTGTCACAGCTCCATAAGCAGCTTGCCCATTTTAATTAAGTTTTCAGCTTTACCGCCTGGCCGATAATCTAACGGAGCAGATCGCACCCGTTATAGAACCTGCCTGATTTCAATGGAATGAAAATCAGGTGTATCTTTATAGCAGGGCAATTTGCTCTGCTGAATTACTGCCCAGGTAGTGAAGATGAAAATCTATCCCCAACATCTTCATACCCACACTTTGTCCCCTGACGAAGTGTACAGACGAACAGGTAAGCAAGGTGCAGTGCTTATCTCACCCATTAAATTCTCAGATAACTTCACTGCATGTCTCATTAATTTTTTCATCATACTTTTCAAGAATGTCTACACCTGAGCCCTCTGGAGCAAACAGCCAAACAAGGCAGTAGGGCACAACACCAAGGCACAGAAGAAGAGCAATGAATGTTTCTAAATTGGACCTACAAACCCTCCTTGAGAAAACTGAAGCCAGAAGACACAATCCTATGGGTGTCTGTGCCAGCAAGTCAGCCATAAATATCACTTGTGCCATCTGCAGATAGGTGGTACTAGCACTAAGTGCCAATTCCTTCACCCCAGGACTGAAGACCAGTGTCAAACACATTTTCAATGATCTCACCATTGCAGGCAAGGTTACACATTAGACACTCTTCCTTTTCTTCCTTGCCAGCTCTAGATACTAGCGTAATCTTCATCTTCTTAAGGCAATAGTTGCACAACTAACCCATCACAATGCACTCTGGTAAAGAGGGCTTGAACTTGGGATCAGGCACTTGTTTCCTCACATCCAGGCACTAGAAAATGGGATGATTAGCCAGTGTTAGTGAGCATGTGGCATTGGGTGATGCACAGAGCACAAGGGAGCTCAAGGGACTGGGAAGTGGATGAGGATGTGCCACCTTTTCAACGGAGGCTGAGGAGAAGGCTAAGGAGTTGTGGGTCCCAGGACCCATGGTTACTTGCCTGAAAAGAAGGATGCTCGAGATACATTGTAATTAACTGGAGGTCCTAAAGTCAATCTCAAAGGATACAGTAACCGAAAGGTATGGCTCTTGAATCTCTAATCCTTTGGGGCGACCTCTTGGAAGCTTTGTCTTCATCACAGGAACCAATGTGTACATTTAACAGCACATCTCCATTCCAGCCAATAAAACATTTCAAACATTTTAATTTAATGTCCGCAATCCTCAGCGGAAGACTGTCTTGTATGACTCATGCCCCACCTTTCAATCCCCATAAGACTTGAAGTTCATTATTTTCACCCAGTTTATAAACTTAATCATAAGTGAGAAAAGATGAACTGTGACATAAAACAGGTTGAATTATGGTAGCAAAAAGAACAAGAAAAGTTTCAGCATTTTGGAGTTTTGCTTTGAGTTTGGGATATGATATAAAGCAGTTTGATAATTTCACTATGTTTTAAAAAATATCGAATATTGCTTACAGGTAATCCAGGTTCTCCTATCCCAGCAGGACCAGAGGGACCAGATTGTCCTTGTGAACCTTTTTCACCCTAAAGGTACAAAGACATTTCATTTAGTTAGAGTTATTTTTCATCAGGTATTGAAATATATTAGATAAATTTACAAGAAATAAATGAGTTACTTTTCTGATGATTTCCCTAAATTCCTATAAAACACATGCTCAAAAAGTATAGGAAAAAATTGTTTAAATTTATCTTTATCAACAGAAGAAAGTCTGCATTCAGTAGATTAATATGATATTAATAGCACTGGCAGTAATATGAGCGGATCTCCCACCCATTACAGAATCCATCTGATTTTTATTCCATTGAAAAGGAACAGTCAGACATAAACAGTATAAGCACATAAGACGTGGATTATATACAGCAAGATCCTGCAAATCCATTGGGAGGATAGACGCCCCAACATCAGTGTTCTCGCTCAGGCCAACATCCCCAGCATCGAAGCATTGACCACACTTGACCAGTTCTGTTGGGTAGGCCACATCGTCCGCATGCCCGGCACGAGACTCCCAAAGCAAGTGCTCTAATCGGAATTCGTACACGGCAAGCGAGCCCCAGATGGGCAGAGGAAATGCTTCAAGGACACTTTCAAAGCCTCCTTGATAAAGTGTAACATTCCCACCGGCACCTGGGAATCCCTGGCCCAAGACCGCCCAAAGTGGAGGAAGAGCATTCCAGGAGGGCGCTGAGCACCTCGAGTCTCGTCGCCGAGAGCATACAGAAACCAAGTGCAGACAGCGGAAGGAGCGTGAGGCAAACCAGGCTTCCCACCCACCCTTTCCTTCAACCACTGTCTGCCCCACCTGTTACAGAGTCTGTAATTCCCATATTGAATTGTACAGCCACCGAAGAACTCATTTTTAGAGTGGAAGCAAGTCTTTCTCGATTTCGAGGACTGCCTATGATGAAGCACATAGGAATACAGGAACAGGAGTAAGTCATTCAGCCCCTCGAGCCTGTTCCCCCATTCAATTAGATCATGGCTGATCTGTGTCTTAACTCAAATTACCCAACTTGGTTCCATAACTCTTAATACCCTTACCAAACATAAATCGACCAATCTCAGTTTTGAACTTTTCAATTGACTTAGCCTCAACGGCTTTTAGGGGTAGAGAGTTCCAGATTTCCACAACCCTTTGTATAAAGAAGTGCTTCCTAGCTTCACTCCTGAATGTGTAGCTCTAATTTTAAAGTTATGCCCCCATGTTCTGGACTCTCCCACCAGAGAAAATAATTTCTCTCTAGCTACCCTTTCAAATCCTTTAATCATCTTAAACATTTTAAGTATATCACCCCTTAATCTTCTACATTCAAGGGAATACAAGCCTAGTCTATGCAATCTATCCTCATGATTTAACCCTTTTAGCCCTGGTATCATTCTGGTGAATCTGCACTGCACCCTCTCCAATGCCATTATATTTTTCCTGAGGTGTAGTACACAGAGCTGAATGCAGTACTCCAGATGGGGTCCAACCAGCGCTCTATACAGCTGTCACATAACTTCCATCCCTTTGTATTCCAGCTCTCTTTAGATAAAGGCCAACATTCAATGAGCCTTTAAAAAAATATTGTACCTGTTCACTAGCTTTTAGTGATTTCTATACTTGGAGCTCTAAATCTCTCTGGTCATCCACAGTTCTTAGCTTCTCCCCATTTATCTTTCATAGGTCCAAAGCGGATGACCTCCCACTTTCCCACGTTGAACTCCATCTGCCACAGTTTTGCCCACTCACTAAATCTATCAATGTTCCTTTGCAACTTTCTGCTCCCATGTATACTATTTGCTGAGCCATCTAACTTATTATCCTCAGCAAACATACATATACGGCTCTCTATTCCTTCATCCAAGTCATTTATAAATATAGTGAAAATCTGCGGCCCTAGTACCTGGGAGACATTACTAGTTACATTCTACCAATGTGAGTACATACCCATTATCCCTATTTTCTGTCTCATACTTCCTACCCAATTCTCTTTCCAAGACAATAGGTTGCCTCGAATTCCATGCATTTTCATTTTTGTTAACATGATTTATATATTTTGAATTCTATGTACAGTTTAGACACTCTACTTTCAAATGGACATTGACATGCTGGAGAAGGTTCAGAGAAGAGTGCCTAGGACCCAGGGTTCTAGGTTATGAAGAAAGACCTACAGAGGTGAACTCAACCTTTTTAAAATGATGAAAAGTACATACAATGTAGGCATAAGGGGGCTATTTAACTTTTAACTGGAGAGTCCAAGAAAAAAGCCCCTGCCCATCACTGGGACCACTTATTCCTACCTCCACAACGTTTCCAGCCCCTCCACCAGCTGAAACCCTTAACCATGTTTTTGTGACCTCTAGACTCAACTATATCTTTGCTTTACTTGCCAGTTTTCCATTCTCCAGCCTCCATAAACTCAACTTGTTCAAAATCCAATAGCCTAAGTCCTGTCCCACTCGTCAATTACCCCTGTTCTTACTGACCTACATTGACACATAACACGTTGACCCAACACACAAAATTTAAAGTTCTTGGTCCTCATCTTCAAATCCTTCCACAGCCTTTCTCCAAACTATCTCTGCAATCTCCTCTGCCTTGTAACCCTTCCCATCTTCTGACTCTGACTCTGGTCTTTTGTGCAGCTCTTTCCCTTTGCCTCACCTTTAGTGGTAGAACCTTCAGCCACCTTGACATTTCTCTCTGGAACTCCTTCTCCTCTGAATCTCCACCTCCTTCCCCACATTTGAAAACATGCTCAAAGACCAGCTTTTCAAAAAAATACTTTCGGCTTTTGAAGCACTTTGGGTTTATTTTTAAATTAAAGATGCTGTTGTTGTGCCAAGCAAGCACATTGTGCTAAGCAAGCACAACAGGATCTGGTTGGAAGATTGCTGGGCAGGAATCCCAATACTCCCCTCACAGAATAGATCAAGGGTCGGGTGTTTTTTTTGGTGCAGCTCGATAACCTACAAATTTCTATATTTGCCTCGTGTAACCCAAGTTGCTGACTGTACACTGTAGTTTTGCACACAAATTCCCAGAGGAAATGAAAGTGTTGGCTTTCTAAGCAAATCTGAGCAATAACAGATTACATGCCACGTGCATTTTCACTACGAGTAGAAACAAGATGCTGCTGATTACCTTTGGACCAGGGTATCCAATCCCAGGGTCTCCTATTGGACCAACGGAACCAGTAAAACCACGATCACCCTTCAGGAAAAAAAAAAGTGCAATTAATAAAAGGATCTAACAATGTAATAGACCATGACTTGATCTTGTAGCAAAAACTGGTGACTAGAAATCCCTGCTTACTTATCACATGGGAAAATTCATGGGTGCACAACATTGCCTATGGGAGAAATGGAGCACAGGCAGGAATTTCTAGCCATCAACTGTTAACAAACGGTCAGCTCGAATCACCGGCAAATGTCCGTTCTGCTGTCACAAGACTTGCGCCTGAGATGGCAGCCTGAATGTCAGCAAGGTTGAAGTTAAATATAAATATTTGAGATGATTTCAAGCACA
The DNA here is from genome assembly GCF_044704955.1 of Pristiophorus japonicus. Lineage (NCBI taxonomy): Eukaryota > Metazoa > Chordata > Chondrichthyes > Pristiophoridae > Pristiophorus > Pristiophorus japonicus. The sequence goes on along the minus strand of NC_091981.1, from coordinate 159,954,918 downwards.
ATAGACAGATGGGGGACAGGAGGAGGGGTGCACATGAGCAATAATGTCATGAATGTTACACAACAGTCAGTCACCGGTTGATGTGAAGCTAAAATTGTTCACGGATTCTGCCAGTCTCCTGCCATAACTCTAGTAAGAGACCAGAGGAACACGGCCCAACCCCACCGCCCCCCCCCCTCCCCCCACCTTGATAAAAGGCAGAAACCCAGATGCACCACTTCCAAGTGTTCCTGACTTGCCTCGTACAGGGAAGAATCTCCACCTGCCCCATACAAGACAATTTTTTTCAGGGAGCAGCATCAATCAGTGCAGTGTCTTCCTATGCTGGGAGCTCCCTCTGCACTGGCTCAGTAGGCACTCAGTACACTGAATGTGTTGAGCCATACCGACATCCAGATGGGTGAAAGTGGGACAACCAGTGGGGTCGAGGCCAGGGAAGTGGGCAGAAGAAATCGCGCAGATCCGCTCTCTTACACGGGTGGCCGAGGTTGGAGGGAACTACCTGGAGAAACTCCTCCAATGGAGGGTAGGAGCTCTATTTTCCAGCCGCATGGGACAGGCGGGCAGTGGTGGTGATGTGCCAGTGGTGGTGGTTGCAGCTGCATGCCCCACAAACATGCCCCACTGATTCCACAAACTCCAGCAGTGTCAGTGAGAGCTGGAGTGCACTAGCAGGTGTGAACCTGGCATTACCACTGATCATGGCCCAAGGAAATTCAAAGCCATATGCTGATGTATTTTCTTCCAGCAGTTAATGTGATCAAAACAAATACAATGCATGTATAAAACTGGGACACTGATTTTATACATGTCGCAACATTTTTGATCATATTAGTGTCCCGAGAGAAATATACCCAAAGGTCACACTTGTTCATTCATTGCTGCTTGTGGGATATTGCTGGTGCATGTTTGCCCATGCACCAACAATAACTCCAAGGGCTGAATTTTCGCCACCATTCTGCACTGTCTTTTTAGCATCCGTTTTTTTTGGAGCAAACTAAAATCTACAAGTTTCATCAAAGTTTCTGCGCCATTGTAAACTACTTACGGACGATGTTTTTAGTTCCCGATTTTTTGATGTCACTGGGGGTGCTGGCTGCCATCAGCACCATTTCTGGTTAAGCGAGTTTGGCCAACTAGGATTATCTGAACTTAAGAAAATTGGCGCAGAGAAGACGCCATTGTTATAGCGGAGCTGAGTTAGGTTTTGGAGGGAGGGAAGAAGACACGGCACTGGGGGCAGGGGGGCTTTTGGCCCGGGATAGCAACGGCACCGGCACCTGGGGTGGGGGGCCATTCAGCCCAGGATAGCAGCGGCACTGGGGCTCTACAATTGCTTATGTCTTGCTGCATCTTGTATGTTTCACTTTGCAGCCTCAGCCCTTCAGTGTGTCCCTCGTTACCCTGGCAACCTCAGTTTTTCGGCGCATACCTTAAGCTCCACCCACAGAGCTTAAGGATAATCTGTGCCACTCCAAAATGAAAGTTTATTCCGGCGAAACTTGCAACGTTTTTTGGCCACAGTCGGCCACTAAAAAATCGGACTTACCTCGACAACTGCGCCAAAAATCGGCAATGGGGAAATTGGCCCCCAAGTGTTCTTAAATAGGTAAATGACAGTAATTCTACATGATGCCTAATTATTCCATAAGAGGAAGTTTCAATCTCCAATTGTGGAACAGGGATTACCATACCCCTCCACTAAATGAAGATTCTGTAGAATCAGCACTGCCCGCCGAAGTGTGATCCACATTTGGAAAAAGATTATAAAATCACACAAGCCAGACTATGTTGTACAACTGTATATATCACTCGAAAATGCAGCATAATTATGCAATTCTTTTTTGAAAATGCTATGGAATTTTATGCTTACAGATTAAATTGCTGAGCCTTGACATAGCAAATTTTATTCTGGTCCAGGATCATTTGGTAAAGAACATTTTCCCCAGATTCTTATCCCCTCTGTTAGTTGTATTTATAGTCATTCATTCCAATGACTATAAATAGTTCAGTGAAGAAAAGCTGTATTCTCTCACCAAATAGTTGCTGGTCAACTGAATAAGAGACAAACAGCAGTACAGAAGCCAACTCAGAAAACATGAGCCAGAACCAGAATATACAAAACTCACTTTCACCGGGCACATGTTTGTATTCTGTACTGAGATAACTCCCAGAATTTGTGAAATCAATTAGTTAGCTTTCATCAGTGTAATGTCTGTAAGCTTGTAATGTTTGTAGCTCCATACTATGGATGTGGACGTATTGTATACTGCATCTGCAGAGTTAATAATAAACAGAACCAGGCAGATTCCGGAGGCTTCCGACAGAGCTGCCTGCTATGTTAGAAAGCTGTGTGTGCTGTGCTCTGTGAATATATCACATTTGGCGATGAGATGAGATTTTTCGGATGATTTAAAGCTTATATTTTGTTGGGGAAGGATTCAGCCAGCCGACAGAGAGACTTTGGAAATGTCTGTCTTTGGAAAAAAGCTACAAAATCCGAGGTAAAATACAGTACACGATGTGAACAGCTAGAGATTAAAGTGGCAGGTGTAATCGGACATTTGGGGAATATCGACACGACCGGGAATGTTTTAAAGCATATGGCGATCGGCTAGAAATGTATTTCACTGCAAATAACATAATCGAAGTTCCAGACAATGCAGTCCCGAACCGAGCTGTGTTGGAACGTAATAAAGTGATCTTTTTATCGGAGGCGGGTCCGGCATTGTACGAAACCCTTGTAAATCTGCTTGTGCCTGACGAGCCAAAGGACAGAATGCTTAAAGAGATTTTAATGAAGCTGAAGCAGCACTATAACCCCAAACCGTTAGAAATTGCTGAAAGCTATCGTTTCGGGATTCGGAATCAAAAGGCTGATAAAAGTATCAGTGATTACATCGTAGCATTAAAAAAGCTATCGATGCACTGTAATTTTAGAAACTTTCAAAACCGAGCATTATGGGATCGTTTTGTTTGTGGGGTGAAAAATTATGCAATCAGAAGGAAGTTATTGATGACGGATGACTTGACTTTTGAGATTGCTTGTCAGACAGTGAGGTCGATGGGCATGGCCAAACAATATTCCCAAGAATTAAATAATGATTACGGTCGTCAGTCAACCGAGGTAAATCACCTGCAGGTTCAAAGTAAAAGACGGTGGAGGCCCAAAGTCTCAGAAACTGGAAATTCTAACAGAGCATCGAAGTCATGCTATAGGTGCCTGGGACAACACATTGTTCAAAGTTGTCCATATGTGAAGGCAGAGTGTTTCTTCTGCAGAAAGACTGGGCATCTTGCGAAGGCATGCCGACTGAAGGGTAAACCAGCTTCCAAAGCTATGAGTCCAGCGTTCAAAGCTATGAGTAGAAATCCCAAGAGACTACATAGCATGGAAGAACAACAACAGGAAGAGGAGATGTTAGAGTTACACGTCATCAGGAGGTTAACGGACAGCGATTCGGAAAGCATCAAAATCCACATAGATGTTGCGGGATTCAAGATACCAATGGAAATTGACACGGGTGCATCTTTGAGTATAGTACCGGAGTCACTATGCCACGACAAATTGCGTGATTTCTAACTGGAGAAATCCAAGATGGAGCTGCGAGGCTACTCGGGAGAGAAAATTCCTGTGTTAAGTCGTATCACCGTACCGGTGAAATATAAAGATCAATTTCAGAACTTGTCTCTAATAGTAGTGAAAGGAGACAAGTCTGCCTTACTAGGAAAAAATTGGTTGAGCTCACTGAGGCTGGATTGGAGTAAGATTTTCTGTTTGGAAGCGAGATTTTCATCAACGGATGAGGTTGTCAAGAAGTATCCAAAGGTGTTCTGCAAAACGGGCAGTCCGATCCAAGGCTTCAAGGTGAGTGTCAGGATACAGAAGGATGCTGGATCGGTTTACTACAAGCCACGTTCCGTACCATATGCACTCAAGGAGAAAGTTGAGCAAGAACTCAAAAGACTAGAGACTGAGAACATTATTTGTAAGATAGATCAATGTAATTGGGCTACACCCATTGTTGTTGTATCTAAGTCTGATGGTAAGGTAAGATTGTGTGGTGATTATAAAGTAACCGTAAACCTGGTTCTAGAGGGTAATGTCCCCAATACATTGACAAATATAGAAGATTTATTCACAACACTGACAGGTGGTCAGATCTTCTCAAAACTGGATCTTACGAATGTCTACTTACAGCTTGAACTAAATGAGGAGTCCACGTCATTTTTGACTATAAATACTCATCTAGGCCTATATCAATTTAATAGGCTACCGTTTGGAGTGTCTTCCGCCCCTGCCCTATTCCAAGGGGTGATGAACCAGATTTTGCAAGGTATTGAAGGGGTAGTATGTTATTTGGATGACATACTAATTTCAGCACCAAATAGGCAAATTCATAATAATATATTGAATGAAGTCCTCAAACGCCTAGAGAAGCACAGAGTATGAGTGTCTGCTCGTAAGTGTGAGTTATTTAAAAACTCAGTGGAGTACTTAGGGTACAGAGTAGACAAAGATGGTTTACATCCAACCATGGAAAAATTGGATGCAATTAGAAATGCACCCACTCCCAGGAATGTCACTGAACTTCGTTCATTCTTGGGTCTTTTGAACTATTATGGGAAGTTCCTACCAAATTTGGCTACAGTATTACATCCACTGAATGAACTTTTGAAAAAACAGGACCATTGGAAGTGGTCAAAAGAATGCGATACTGCATTCAAGGAGTGTAAAATCAAATTAGTAGAGAGCACCATGTTAGTTCACTGTGACGTATCTAAGGAGATTAAGTTAGCATGTGATGCCTCTCCGTATGGAGTTGGGCAGTGATCTCTCATGTATCATGTAGTGGAGAGGAGAGACCAATTGCTTTTGCTTCATGCACTCTCAGTGCCAGTGAAAGTAATTATGCACAAATTGAAAGGGAAGTTTTGGCATTAATTTTTGGGGTCAAGAAGTTTCACAAATACTTGTATGGTCATAAGTTTACCATCGTTATGGACCCTAACAGCAATCCTCCATCCAAAGTCCCCAGTTCCAACATGAGCTGCAACCCGAATGCAGAGATGGGTTTTGATTTTGTCAGCATATACATATGATATTGAATCAGACGATCAGCTAATCACAGTAATGCTGATGCAATATCTCGATTGACTTCCCCATCACAAGTTACATCTGATAGGAAGAAGTGTTTTATTTTTCATACACTGATGAACTCCCAGTCACAGCTGAAGAGATTGGTAGAGCAACCAAACGTGACCCAGTGATGTCAAAGGTGTATGAGTATATTGCAAATGGATGGCCAAACCAGGTAACAGACAAAGATACACATCCATTCTTCATTCGTAGGAATGAATTATCAGTCAATAAAGATTGTATCATGTGGGGTACAAGAGTGGTTATACCAAATAAATTCAAGTCCAAATTATTAGTAGACCTCCATGATCAGTACCTGGGAATGTGTTTGACCAAGAGTTTTGCAAGCAGTTATTTATGGTGGCCAGGTCTTGATAAAGATATAGAGTACATCGTGAGTCAGTGTACGACATGTCAATCGGTAAGCAAGCAACCACCACCAGTACCATTACAGCCATGGAAATGGCCTCCCAGGGTGTGGCAAAGGCTACATATTGATTTTGCTGCGTTAGAAAGACAACAATTGTTCATTGTGATTGATAATCATTCGAAGTGGGTTGAGGTGTTTCCAATGTGGAAAATAACAACAAGTAAAACATTGGACATTTTGCGGAAATTATTTTCTTCATTTGGCTTCCCTGAAGAAATTGTTTCGGATAATGGACCACAATTTCGTTCAGAAGAATTTGCACAATTCACGAGCAAAAATAGTGTGAAACATACCAAGGTTCCGCCATACCACCCTGCTTCGAATGGTGCAGCAGAGCGCACTGTACAAATTGTAAAACGTGCCCTCATAAAACAAATGTTAGATCCAAATCCAAGGAAATGACAGTTGTCATTGGATCACAAATTGGCTAATTTTTTGATTACATATCGAAATACTCCTCATACAACTACTGGTAGAACACCAGCAGAGTTGTTTCTCAAACGACAGCCACAAACCAGATTCTTGTTGTTAAAGCCAAATTTGGCACAGTCTGTAGAAGAGACACAATTAAGACAGAAAGAGAATCATGATAGAGGTAGAGTAAAAGAGAGAAGTGTGAAATTAAACCAGAAGGTGAGAGTGAAGAACCATCACCATAAGTGGTTAAAGTAGTTACCAGGAAGAGTGGTGAAGATATGTGGTTCTCGCACATATTTGGTAAAGATGTTTGATAATGGACAGGTTAGGTTTATTCATATTGATCATATTTTACCTACAGACATGGAAGGAGTTGAAGGTGGGAATGATTCAATTATTTCTGACTCATCAGATAGTTTTGATATACCGGTAGCAAATCCTAAATCCAATGTACTGGAAACAAATCCAGGAGAGAATCAGAATGAAAGTCTGAGTCCGAGTCAGGAAAACAAAGAGCCTGAGGTTAGAGTGATTTCAAATGAAAATCAAGGAAATTCCGTGGAGGAAAATGTTCTTCAGGATGAGCCTCGAATGAGTTTAGATTCGACACCATGTTTGGAAAGTTCTGTTCGAGAGTGAAGGTATCCTCTTCGAAACAGAAAAAAAGTGGTAAAGTTAAATTTGTAAATATGGAAAAAAAATAAGTTTATATCCTGTGTTATGTATTAACATGAAAGTTATGTATGTTTGTTATAATAACTTCTTCATTAAGGAGGGAGAAGTGTAATGTCTGTAAGCTTGTAATGTTTGTAGCTCCATGCTGTGGATGTGGACGTATTGTGTACTGCAACTGCAGAGTTAATAATAAACAGAACCAGGCAGATTCCGGAGGCTTCCGAGAGAGCTGCCTGCCATGTTAGAAAGCTGTGTGTGCTGTGCTCTGTGAATATATCAAAATCAACAATGAAATGGGAAGAATTTTGCTTTCTCTTTGCATCAAGCAACAGATACATCTTTGGCCTGAAGTGTCATTTTTGCTATTGGGTCAAAAAATTTCCTTTGCAATTAAATGGTTTCTGTAGCTTATGTAACCTTATCACTGAGGTGTTCTGTTCAGAACATCTCACCTTTAAAAACCAATTACCAATCACAAATATATGGAAATGGCAATGTTGATTTCTATGGTATGCACCTATTTCTGACTGTACACTATCGTAATACCAACAACTTCCAGCTCAAATACAACTCTTTTATACAACTTTTCCACCCACATACTAGCAAGTAGCATATCTCTGACCACATTAGCACAATGCTATTAATGGCACATAAACAACACGCTTGTATGCAATAAGGAGAAAGTACAGCCATGGACCTTTGTCCACAATATTCCTATTTCTCAGCACAACTGCATTGATAGGTTTATGTGCCCTCATTACCACAGTACTAACTCCTGATTCCAAATTAATGCCTGAGGACTGTCAGGGGGCATTCCAGGAGCAGTATCAAGGATGCCTTAGAATGAGGTCATCATCATAGGCAGTCCCTTGAAATCGAGGAAGACTTGCTTCCACTCTAAAAGTGAGTTCTTAGGTGACTGAACAGTCCAATATGGGAATTACAGTCTCTGTCACAGGTTGGACAGACAGTCGTTGAAGAAAAGGGTGGGTGGGACTTGTTTGCCGCACGCTCTTTCCGCTGCCTGCGCTTGGTTTCTGCATGCTCTCGCCGATGAGACTCGAGGTGCTCAGCGCCCTCCCGGATGCACTTCCTCCACTTTGGGCGGTCTTTGGTCAGGGATTCCCAGGTGTCGATGGGAATGTTGCATTTTATCAAGGAGGCTTTGAGGGTGTCCTTGAAGCGTTTCCTCTGCCCAACTGGGGCTCGCTTGCCATGTAGGAGTTCCGAGTAGAGTGCTTGCTTTGGGAGTCTTGTGTCAGGCATGTGAACAATGTGGCCTGCCCAACAGAGCTGATCGAGTGTGGTCAGAACGAGCTAACAATCTCGTGAAGCTCCAGCACAGGAATAACTGCAGGCTAAACACCAAAAGCAGCAGGTTATAGACAGAGCAAAGCAGTCCCACAATCAGTGGATTACAGCAAAGATCTGTAGTCCTATCACATCCAGTTGAGAATAGTGATGGACAATCAGACAAGTAATGGTAGGGGAAGGCTCCAAGAACATCCCTATCCTAAACCATGGTGGGGTACAGCACAGCAAATAATCACTTTTTTATATACAATTACTCCTTTGATTATTCAGCACTTCAGTACTCTCCCAGATTTATTAGTTCTTGTATCTGTTTTACTGTACCTAAATAATTGTGGCATGACACCTAACATCAGAGCTATGCTTGTGAAGATGTTTGGAGGTCAGCTTGGAACATGTGGCACAAGCACAACTCTGCTCCTCTGACAGAGGGCGTTTTGTGCACCTGTGGATCCTGGTGTGGGTGCACTGCCAGGGGATGTAGATTCCCTATGATGTAATCTAATATCCTAATATTGGTCCTTTTATCGTCGAGAGTATGCAGAAAGTACGCGCAGGCAGCGGAAGGAGCGTGCGGCAAACCAGACTTCCCACCCACCCTTTCCTTCAACCATTGTCTGTCCCACCTGTGACAGAGACTGTAATTCCCACATTAGACTGTACAGTCACCTGAAAACTTACTTTTAGAGTGGAAGCAAGTCTTCCTTATTTGTGCCTATGATGATGATGATGATGAGTGGGATCCCCAGAGACTTACTCCCTTTGCTGCTCAGGCTCCATCTTTACAAAAAACAACTCCAATTCATGTAACAACTTGCATTCATGTTACATCATAGACTCTGGACCAGTTCCTATGGATTGGAGGGTAGCTAATGTAACTCCACTTTTTAAAAAAGGAGGGAGAGAGAAACCAGGGAATTATCGACCAGTTAACCTGACATCGGTAGTGGGGAAAATGTTGGAATGAATTATTAAAGATGAAATAGCAACGCATTTGGAAAGCAGTGACAGGATCGGTCCAAGTCAGCATGGATTTATGAAAGGATGCTAGGAGGCTGCAGGGGGACTTGGACAGGTTAGGTGAATGGGCAAATACATGACAGATGCAGTATAATGTGGATAAATGTGAGGTTATCCACTTTGGTGGCAAAAACAGGAAGGCAGATTATTAGCTGAATGGTGACAGATTAGTAAAAGGGGAGGTGCAACGAGACCTGGGTGACATGGTAGATCAGTCATTGAAAGTTGGCATGCAGGTACAGCAGGCAGTAAAGAAAGCAAATGGTATGCTGGCCTCCATAGTGAGGGGATTTGAGTATCGGAGCAGGGAGGTCTTATTGCAGTTGTACAGGGCCTTGGTGAGACCACACCTTGAGTATTGTGTGCAGTTTTGGTCTCCTAATCTGAGAAAGGACATTGTTGCTATTAAGGGAGTGCAGCGAAGGTTCACCAGACTGATTCCCAGGATGGCAGGACTGACATATGAAGAAAGACTGGATCGACTAGGCTTATATTCACTGGAATTTAGAAGAATGAGAGGGGAATCTCATAGAAACATATACAATTCTGACGGGATTGGATGCAGGAAGAATGTTCCTGATGTTGGGGAAGTCCAGAACCAGGGCTCACAGTCTAAGGATAAGGGGTAAGTCATTTAGGACTGAGATGAGGAGAAACTTCTTCACTCAGAGAGTGGTGAACCTGTGGAATTCTCTACCACAGAAAGTTGTTGTAGATATATTCAAAAGGGAGTTAGATGTGGCCCTTACGGCTAAAGGGATCAAGGGGTATGGAGAGAAAGCAGGAATAGGGTACTGAAGTTGTACGATCAGCCATGATCATATTGGATGGTGGTGCAGGCTCAAAGGACCTAATGGCCTGCTCCTGCACCTATTTTCTATGTTTCTATGTTTCTATGTTTATATATTAGGGGAATCAAGGGATGTGGGGATAGTGCAGGAAAATGTGGTTGAGGTAGAAGATCTGCCATGATCTTACTGAATGGTGGAGCAGGCTTAAGGGGCCGAACAGCCTACTCCTGCTCCTAATTCTTATGTTTTTATGTTATTCTCTCTAATTACCATCCTATCTCCAACCTTCTTTTTCTCTCCAAAGTTCTCAAGTGCATCACCACCTGGTAATACTCCCACCTTTCCCGTTTCAGTTTTTTCAAACTGCTTCCTGTTCCTTGCACAGCACAAGCTGATCAACTTCACAACAACAACTTGCATTTATATAATGCCTTTAACGTAGCAAAACATCCCAAAGCGCTTCACAAGAGGATTATCAAACAAAATTTGACACCGAGCCACATAAAGATATTAAGACAGATGACCAAAGGCTTGTTCAAAGGGGTAGGTTTTAAGCAGCGCCTTAAAGGAGAGAGAGGTAGAGAGGTGGAGAGGTTTAAGGAGGGAATTCCAGAGATTAGGGCCTATGATGGAGCGATTAAAATAGGGGATGTGCACAAAGCCAGACTTGGAGGAGCACAGAGATCTTGGACGGTTGTAGGGATGGAGGACATCACAGAGATCGGGATGGGGAAGGGATTTGAAAACTAGGATGAGAATTTTAAAATTGAGGCACTGCCAGAACAAGAGCAAGTGTAGCTCAGCGAGCACAGGGATGATGGGTGAATGCGACTTGGTGTGAGTTAGAATACTGACAGTAGAACTTTGGATGAGCTCAAGTTTATGGAGGGTGGACGATGGGAGACCAACCAGGAGAGCAGTGGAATAGTCAAGTCTTGGGGTAACAAAGGCATGGATGAACGTTTCAGCAGCAGATGAGCTGAGGCAAGGGCAGCGTCAGGCAATGTTGTGGAGGTGGAAGTAGGTAGTCTTGGTGATGAAGTGGATGTGTGGTCTGAAGCTCAGCTCGGGGTCATGTACGACACCAAAGTTGCAAAAGGTCTGGTTCAACCTCGGACAGTTGCCAGAGAGAGGGATTGAGTCAATGGTTAGGGAACATGTGGCAATTGCTTTGGTCATTCCAATGTTTAGTTGGAGGAAATTTCTGCTCATCCAGTACTGGATGTCGGACAAACAGTCTGACAATTTAGAAACAGTAGAGGGGCCAAATTATATCCTGTCTGATTATGAGCATGATTTGCTGCTTCTCCTCATCCTCCTCAATTTCTCTGTTGCCTTCTACATCACTAATTACAGCATCCTGCTCCAACAGTGCACCTCCATGGTTAAGTTGAGAGCTGCTAAACCATGGTCTACTGCCAAATAATTTTTTCTCTAAAACATTTAATTTAATGCAATTTCTATTAATTTTAATAAAGTGAAATGTATTTTTAATTTATGTTTGTGTTTTATTTGATTTTAAGGGTATTCACATTGATAGTAATGGGAGCTCGGAGCTCCCATTACTATGAATGAGAATATTACATTTTGATTGGTGGTCCAGGCCCACGTGATCCCCGGAAGTGCTTATGCTCCTGGAATGTGTGGGCCTCTGCGCTGGGCAGCACAGCTAGTCCTCGGACCTGAAGTGTTCGTGGAACGGGAACACCAGGTACATTTGGATTTTTTGTTTTGGTTGGAGGCATCTGCCCGTGGGAAGCCTCCGACCGCAATTTTTGGCCCATTATCTCCCTATGATAGAGAATATTGATAGAGAATTCAAACAGGCTGCAGTCAGGCTGCAAAGTTGAGAAACACAGAACCAATGTCTACGTGCAACTGAGCACATTGCATTAAGTCATCAATCAACTTGACATTTCAGGACCTTTGGCAGCGAGCCAATTAGGGGTTAAGAATATATCAATTGAGCCAATAAGGTCAAAGGAGGCGAGTTCTGTAAATTGAGCCAGGTATAAAAACAGCCATGTTTTGCCATGTGTCTCAGAAGGACAAAGGACCTGGCATAAGGCCAGAGCTTGTTGCAGCTGCCAGAATAAAATTACATTAAATCTATAGCCGGAGTTCGCATTTCATTGAAAATTAAGAGATCTAACACCCTATAACACAGAATTTTGACATACTAATATAAATACAACCACGGAGCATTAGTGGCGTGACAGTTATTGCAGAATTGAAGAAAAGAATCCAGGTGCAGATTGTGAATTCCAACATTAAATTCCATGAATTACAAAGATTTCCCTAAATGATACTGCAGTACTAATTCCTCATAAATCCTCCAGCTGTGCTGGCACTCAAAATACTGTACCATGTGTGTTTCATTATTTTTCAAGACATCATCACTACTTTTTGAGAAATAAAGGATGGCTTCACCACCTAAAACACCAGCTTCTTCAATGGGCACTTCATTGCTATGTTTTTTTTTACTTGAGAGAGACTCTTGTTTTTTTTTCAAGTGTTTCCCCTTTTTACTTGGATATCTTTCTTTCCCCACAATTCCCAGCTAAGAAGACAGACATGTGGGATCATGGGGTGTTAATTTGTCCCTTACCATCCGATGGTGCAATGCATTAGGGCCATCGGCCCAGGCCATGGAAGTTATGCCATCTTTTGCCAAGTACAGTACTGAACAATATTAATCTATAGAATTTCCATACAATGCTGTTTCCTGACCTCACACTGATCTAGAGAATGTCATTAACTGCTTCAAATTTCCACCTATTCCTCATCTTTACACGATCCATCTGACTCTTCCCTTTCCTTCCTGGATTTCTCTCTTTCCCCATCTCTAGGCAGGGGCTTTCCACCAAAATCTATTACAAGTCCACTGACTTAATAACTTTGATCATAATTCTTTGCACCACACTTCCTCTAAGAACTCCATTGCTTTCTCCCAGTTTCTTCATCCCCCTTGAATTTGCTCTGATAATGCTACCTTTTGAAATGTCTTTTTTTCCCTCAGCCAAGGACTCCCCTTGGCTGTGGTAGACAGGACCCTTGAGTGGATACATGGTGGATGCATGATCCCACCATCAAACAGATTTTTCCCATTCCCTCGTCTTTCCTGTCTACTTTCTGAAAGGACCATTCTCCTTCTTCCACCATCTGCTCTCCCTCTCCTGGCAATTTCCCATGCAAGTTGTGTGGTTTCCTCTGCAATTACAAAAACCAAACACTGATTAGGTGACTGCTTGGCTGAACATCTCTGTTCTGGTGTAACCCCAAGCCCCTTTTTACTTGCCACTTAAATTTCCCATCTCACTCTCACTCTTCCCTCTATGTCTTTGCCCTTCTACAATGTTCCAGTGAAGCTCAACACAAGTTTGAGGAATAGCACTTTATAGAAACAAAGGAACATGAGTAGGCTATTCAGCTCATGGTTGATTTTTGCCATTGACCCGTCTCTGCTCCATAACCCTTGATTCCCATTACCTAACAAAAATCTGTCGAATTGAGTCTTAAAAGTTTCAATTGACCCAGCATCCAGTTCCGGATTTCCACTATCATTTGATAAATATTCACGCAAGATCTTAATAATTAAATGACTCCACGTCAAAAAATATATCATAAAACAACTTGCATTGTCTAAAAGAACTTCACTGTGGGGCGGCGGGCAGGGATGAAAAAAAAGAGTAAAAAAGATAAAGGAAGTGATGCAAAGATATGGAGGGAAAGGTAAGAGAAGTGGCCAAAGGATTGGCCAGAAAAGTGGGATTGAAAAGATTCTTAACTGTTAAAGAGAAGTGGAGAAGTTTAGGGAAGGAGCTCCAGACAGTGCAGCCAAGATGCCTGAAGCCTTTGTCACAAATGGTGGGGTGAATGAATGTCAGGATGCACAAATGAGGACCAAAGGATGCAGGAAGGGATATATGGCTGAAGGGGTGACAAATGTACGGGTTTCAGCATCAATGGAGCTGGCTAGGAGTGGAGGCTGCACTGTCGGAGGTGCCATCTTTCGTATAAGACATTAAACCGAGACCCTGATTGTTTTCTTAGGTCGACGTAAAAGCTCCCATGACACAACTATGAAGAAGAGAAGAGTCTTCCCAGTATCCTGGCCAACCAACATCACTAAAAAACAGATTATCTGCCTCGTATTACATTGCTGTTTGTGGGAGTTTGCTATGTGTAAAATGGCTGCCGCATTTCTGACATCACAACAGTGGCAACACTTCAAAAGTACTTTATTGGCTGTAAAGCATTTCGTGATGTCCTGAGGTTGTGAAATGTGCTATATAAATGCAAGTTCTTGCCCTACTATAAATCCCTGAGAATTCTTTGGAATTTGTGCCAGAGGCCTCCATGTACAGAAATCCTTTAGCTCTGGTTCAGAGTCATGGCAATTTGTCAAACACTGATTCAATGTTTTAGATCAGTAAGCCATAAATGTTATTGCATGACTAGGAATCACATTGAATTTAATCCTGACCCTAAGCAAAACGCCCACAAAGACAAAAGTGACACAGATTGTAAATCCATTTATTTGTGCAACTGTTCAAAGTGGCATACATCAAAATCAGAAAAGTAGAATCTGTGACTGCTACAATTGTTTATGACCTGTTGAACATTTCTAACATTTTCTCCTTTTATTTCATGTCAATATTTACTATTATTTTGAAAGCAAAATAATTCACTGTCAGTCTTTATATATGATATTTGCCAGCCCTGGTGTACCACAATGAACCAGCAAATAAATCACTATAAAAAGGAAGGCTGTGTAAAGTTTATAGGCCTAGAAATTCACCTCCTTTCCGCCTCCCATTAGTGCCTCCTGTCAGCGCCTCCGGGCAGCAATAACTGAACACTGCGGGCTTTACGACCAGGCATGGCAAGAGTACCGACGCATGCAAAATTCCTGTCCTGTCAATGCGGCGGCAACCCCTAGCATTGCGATCTCCTGTGTCCAGTGCTGCGCATCACCCCAGCAATGCCATGGATCCGAACTTCAGTTCCACCACATGCAGCATTGCCGGGGAACAACACCGACAGCTACTGGAGGCATTGTGAGGGAGCGCTATTTAAAGGGGATGGTGGTTGCGTGAAAAAAAAATGTTTCTAATGCCAAACATCCATTTTTGAGCATTTTCTTTGGCTGCAATCGATTGGCCCTGTACTCTACTTGGAGCTGATCGTATCGGATCGCGGCTGCCATCGGCGACGAGGAACCTCGTTTCAATGCAGCGATGGCCTTTCCCTTTAAGGGAGGGAAGGAGCCTCTGTTCCTGGCAACACTCTCTCGACATTGGGCAGCTACCACCTCGCTTTAACACTCCAAGGAAAGTGGTACCACTTGATTTAGCGCTCCACTTCTTTCCTGGAGCACTAAACTGGAAGTTCGCATCGGAGTCCCTCGCTTAGCGCTTGGCGATACTTTAGTGTCCGCCAAAGTTACCGCCCAAATGTGGCACTACGCAATTTCTCCCTGTCATGTATGTATGCTTGGGTTTACTAGCCACCAGGTGGCTCCACTGTCGGAGGGCTGTTCGCATGTGTGTGCGGCCCAGGTATAAAAGGCCAGCCATCTTGTAATGTAATTACTTTAGGCCCTAATAAAGTAGAGCCAGGTTTGTACCTGTTCGGAGTTTACAGTATTCAGTCTATTGAGTTATTGCATACACAACATTTGGCGACGAGGTAACAAGAACCTTCGCTTGCAAAAATGAACACAATTGGAATTCTGGAACGATTCATGGAGGGAGAAGATTGGGCAGACTTTGTAGCTCACTTGAACCAGTACTTCGTGGCCAACAAAATGGAGGAAGAGGCAGACGCAGTTCGGCGCCAGGCGGTCTTCCTCACGGTCTGCGGTCTGAAAATCTATGGATTCATAAAGAATCTCCTCTCGCCCTTAAGTCCAACGGACAAGGACTATGAAACATTGTGTGCTGTGGTACATGACCATCTCAAACCAGATGAAGGCATCATCATCTCAAGATATCGAGTCTATACGCACGTTTGTTCTGAGGGCCAGGATGTATCGGAATTCGTTGCTGACCTAAAAAGTCTAGCTGGACCGTGTAAGTTCGAAACTGCATTGGCAGACATGCTGCGGGACTTCTTTGTAATCAGCATCAACCATAAGGTGATCCTGCGTAAGTACTGGCGGTGGAGATGCTGGATTTGAGCAAGACCATCACGATTGCCCAATCATGTATGACGATGGACAAAAGCTTAAAGCAGATATCATTGAAAAATTGGAACTCGGCAAGTCCTGTAAACAAGATAGTATCGTCGTTTGACAGAACTGCATTTGGCAGGGCCTACCCAACTGCGTACACGAAACCTGTGGCTGCTCAAAGTCCACCAACGGGAATGAATCTGATAACACCGTGTTGTTGTTGTGGGGGAAATCATCGGCATCATCAGTGTCAGTTTAAACCGTGTATTTGTAAAGGCTGTTCGAGAGTGGGGCATCGCCAGCGCATGTGTCCGCAACTGAGCAACCGTGCTGCGACATACCACATGGAGAATGCTGACAGTCTAGCGCGGATCTGGTTATGCAATCCGAGATACCAGAGGAGGAAGTGTATGGACTGTATTCGTTCCTAACAAAGAGCCAACTGATGGTCGGTACCGATGGAATTGGACACGGGTGCGAGTCATTCAATAATGAGCCAGAGGACATTCAACAAGCTGTGGGATACTAAGGCTGTGAGGCCTAAGCTGAGTCCAGTCAATGCCAAGTTTCGTACGTACACTAAAGAACTCATAACGGTGATTGGCAGTGCAGTAATCAAGGTGTCGTATGATGGTGCAGTTCACGATTTACCGTTATGGATTGTTCCAGCAATGGTCCAAAGCTGTTCGGCAGGAACTGGTTAGAAAAAATCAAATGGAACTGGAACGAGATCAAAGCGTTGTCGTCGGAGGAGGATACTTCATGTGCTCAAGTGCTGAGCAAGTTCCCCTCGCTGTTTGAACCAGGCATCAGCAATTTCACAGGATCCAAGGTGCAGATCCACGTGGACTCAAATGCAAGACCCGTCCTTCATAAAGCTCGGGCAGTTCCATATATGATGAGGGAGAAGGTCGAAATCGAACTGGACAGACTCCAGCGTGAAGGGATCATATCACCAGTCGAATTTAACGAATGGGCCAGCCCCATTGTTCCCATGTTGAAAAGTGATGGCACTGTCAGGATTTGTGGAGACTACAAGGTTACGATCAACCGAGTTTCGAAACAGAATCAATACCCGTTACCGAAGGCTGATGACCTGTTTGCAATGCTAGCCTGGGGGAAATCGTTCACAAAACTAGATTTGACATCGGCCTACATGACACAGGAGCTCGTCGACATGTCAAAGAAACTTACGTGCATCAACACTCATAAAGGATTGTTTATCTACAACAGGTGCCCTTTTGGAATTCACTCGGCTGCAGCCATATTTCAGAGGAATATGGAGAGTCTACTGAAGTCCGTCCCCAGCACCATTGTATTCCAAGATGACATAATGGTCACAGATCGTGAATCCCCCGAACATATGAACAACCTGGAAGAGGTTCTACATCGTCTGGACAAAGTGGGACTTAGACTGAAACGCTCGAAGTCTTCATGGCACCGGAAGTCGAAATCCTGGGGAGGAAAATTGCTGCTGATGGTATCAGGCCTACAGACTTGAAAACCAAGGCCATCAAAATGCACCAAGCCTCAGAATGTGATGGAGCTGTGTTTGTTCCTTGGTCTACTCAACTACTTCGATAATTTCTTACCTAGATTGAGCACCTTATTAGAGCCACTGCACATGCTGCTAAGAAAAGGCGACAAATGGGTTTGGGCTGCGTCTCAAGATAGAGATTTTGAAAAAGCTACTAATCTGCTTTGCTCTAACAAGCTGCTGGTACATTATGATCCATGTAAGCGTCTAGTATTGGCATGTGATGCTTCGTCATATGGAGTTGGTTGTGTGCTTCAACAAGCCAATGAGTCGGGCAAATTACAACCAGTTGCATATGCTTCAAAACCTTTGTCAAAGGTGAAAAGAGCCTACAGCATGGTAGAGAAAGAAGCACTAGCCTGTGTGTATGGGGTTAAAAAGATGCACAAGTACCTGTTTGGTATTCGGTTTGAACAGGAAACAGACCACAAGCTACTCATTTCATTTTTTTCAGAAAACAAAGGTATCAATACCAATGCATCATCCCGCATCCAGAGGTGGGCGCTGACATTATCTGCCTATGATTACGTCATTCGCCATAGACCTGGCACCGAGAATTGTGCCGATGCATTGAGCTGTCTGCCTTTGCTCACACTGGAGGTGGAAATGCCACAACCAGCAGACCTACTGTTAGTCATGGATGTTTTTGAAAGTGAAGGAACCTCTGTCACGGCCCAAAAAGTTAAGACCTGGATCAGCCAGGACCCGATATTATCAGTTGTGAAACGTTGTATCCGTAGTGGTGATTGTGTGAGGAGACCAAGCCTTACATCCGTCACAAAGACGAACTATCCATTCAATCAGATTATATACTGTGGAGTAATCGTGTTGTTATGCCCAAGAAAGGCAGAGAGAAATTTGTGCATGATCTACATAGCTCACATCCCGGTATTGTCATGATGAAAGCCATTGCCAGGTCTCATGTATGGTGGCCTGGAATTGACTCTGATCTGGAATCATGTGTGCATCAGTGTAACACTTGCATGCAGCTTAGTAAAGCACCAGCGGAATCACCGCTGAGTCTGTGATCGTGGCCATCTAAACCATGGTCCAGGATCTACATCGACTTTGCAGGTCCCTTCCTGGGAAAGATGTTCTTAGTTGTGGTAGATAATTATTCCAAGTGGATAGAGTGTACAGTCATGACATCCAGCACATCCACAGCTACCATTGAGAGCCTTCGTGTCATGTTTGCTATGCATGGTCTGCCCGACATCATTGTAAGGGACAACGGACCTTGCTTCACTACTCTGGAGTTCCAAGAATTCATGAAACTCAATGGTATCAAACATGTGAAGTCAGCACCATTCAAACCCACATCCAATGGACAAGGAGAGTGTGTGGTCCAAACCATCAAGCAGAGTAAAAAACGTGTAACTCAAGGTTCACTGCAAACTCGCTTGTCACGCATATTGCTTAGTTACAGGACAATACCCCATACGCTTATCGGGGTCTCCCCTGCTGAACTATTGATGGAGAGGTCTCAAGACCAGGCTCTCTCTTGTCCATCCTGACTTGAATAATCGTGTCAACTACAGGCGTCAAAGTCAGCAAGGCTATCATGATCGCGCTACTGTGTCACGTGACATTTCTATCAATGATCCTGTGTATGTACTGAATTATGGTCAAGGTCCTAAATGGATCGCCGGTACTGTTATGGCCAAGGAGGGTAACAGAGTGTTTATCGTAAGGCTCAAGAATGGGCAGACATGCAAGAAACATGTCGATCAGATAAAGCTGCGGCACACGGATGAACCGGAACAGTCTGATGAAGACACAATCAGTGACCAACCGACCTACCCTCAGTCATCAGAGGACTCCGCTGTCATCAATGAATCTGGACTTTCAATCCCTGACGTGGTCATTGCCACTCCCATCAGATCGGCTACCCAGCCCCCAATCTTAACAGACTCAGAACGCTCACACAAGGCTGGAGTTGAACTGAGACGTTCAACTCGGGAGCGGAAAGCATCAGACTGTCTCAATTTGTAAAAAGACCGTTACTAATATCTTAGAGGGGGATATTGTCATGTATGTATGCTTGGGTTACTAGCCACCAGGTGGCGTCACTGTCGGCAGTCATTGGGCAGTGCGCACGTGTGTGCAGCCCAGGTATAAAAGACCAGCCATCTTGTAATGTAATCACTTTGGACCCTAATATAGAGCCAGGTTTGTACCTGTTCAGAGTTTACAGTATTCAGTCTGTTGAGTTATTGCATACGCAACACTCTCCTTATGTTTTGCGATGTGATGAACCCTTTTAAACAGTCGCAAGTCACAAGGAAACTGTTATATATATATACTTGTATTTACTCTGTACAGCCACCAGAGGGCTCGTCTCCTGGAGTCCCAAGGGATCCCATAATCCCTTGGGAGCACAGGTATTTAAGGAGACTTCACAGGTTGGAGAGGCACTCTGGAGACCTGTAATAAAAGACTATGGTCACACTTTACTTTGAGCTCACAGTGTTCAGTCTGACTCTTTCTCCATACATAACAGAAATCACAACTAAAAACCACATCACTCGCACAACATCAGATCACACTTCCAGTGAGATTTCTAGAAATTCTGAAAGTTGTTGTTCTGTTTCTACTTGTCTGTCAGGGATCAGGATGTGAAATAGGTCAAATGGTTTAAAAGGAGACAATTCAACTGGCCTTTCATCTTTTTCTGTGGGAATTTAGAATGAGTAGGTTAAACCACTGAGAAAATAACCTAATCCATACTCTTTGATTCTCACACTAAGGGGGTGAAATTGGGTGCCTTTGCGCCTCCCGTTAGCACCTCCAGTGTGCATTGCCGCTAAAGTCTCCACCCACCTGCTGACGATTGCGCTTCTTTCTTGGAGAACAAACGGTGAAGTTTTTAAAAGTTTGAAATCGTTAGTGTCTGGTGATAACTTTTCAAACTTTTAAAAATTAGCGCCCCAAACAAGGTGATTTTGAATTTCTCCCCTTAGGAGGCCATTCACCTCTTGCCCACTGTTTCAGGTGGGAGACTATTATTTACATGCAAATCAAGGCCCTAAGCGTAGTTGTTGGGCGCCCATGCAATTCTGAAGTACACAATGTGCAGAACGTACATTACAAACACTCCAACCATTGGTACTAGGCATTGAGCAGCCTAACCAGCATAAAGGGACTGCTGTAGACTACTGAGAAAAAGGGCCCGAGGGATCACAGCGGGGATATCAGATCTCAGATTGCGGGGGGAGGTGGAGCTGATTGGATTGTGGAGCAAGAGGTCACGGCAGGTTTGCTTGAGAGGGCGGGGTAGGTTGCACTCATGTTCCTCCTTGTTGGACATCTTGGAGAGTTAAGGGTTAATCGTCGAACTTCTTTGTAACTTGGAGCAAATGACTTTCCAACATAAACAGGATGGCTTAGAAGTGTCATGAGAGGAAGGCATGGCTTGGTTTCTGCTTTTAGTGTCTGAGTGTTATATACAAGAAGTGTTTGTGCAAGAAAATAAGTGATAGTAAGGATGTCAGCCATGAGTAACTTTAGTGGCTAAGGTAACAAATATAGGGAGAGGGATCCATTAACTATAGTATAGAAAAAGAATGGTTAATAAAGTCTATTCTTTAAAGCATTATAGAAGAGTATGAGAAAAGTAGCTTTGGAATAAACAACTACAACTGTTGAGGTGAATAGACTGTTTCCAAGGGATTAACAACAGATATGTTATGAGGTCTTATCTGTGAATGCACCTTTGATATAAGCAAAATATGGTGTATAAAAGAACTTGATTCACAATAGTTCTTCGGAGGCCTCAAAAGATAGAACTAAAAGCCGAAAGCCACTCTCTGGCCGGAATCTTCCCAGTCCTGCGAGTGAGGGTTTGGAGGCAGGCCCACTGTCAAAATGGGCCTGATTGACAGCGGATCAGGATCCCATTCTAAACCTGTCTCCGTGTGAGTTACTGACCTGTCAGGTCTGCGTGTGGATCACAGACCCAACAGCAAGCGATGAGTCAGTCAATTAAGGTTGTTAACATGTGATTGAATGCTACTTAAGAGGATTAAAAGCAGGCACTTAAAACTTTACCAAACTTTTGACGGGTTTGCCGTCCCTTGGGGAACATGCCAGGTAAGTGGAGTTGGGTTCTCAGTGACTCTTGATTGGTTTGGCAAGTTAACAAATGTATAAGTGGTATAAAAGCTACTATTTCACAGCTATTCACTTTCCAATGTCAGAAGATGAAGCCTTCGGGATTTAGAAGAAACATTTGAGCTGTATGCAAGTTGAAAGTGTTTGCAGTGTACTCTCTTTTCACCGCCACCTCCATGGAGCAACCTCTCGCACCACTGACAGATCACTTCTGTTATTTAAACCTCACCTGCCATCTATTCCAGGAGCATCGGTGCCCTTGACAAAATGTCACTGTAGTCCTCAGAATCCCACTACGATCAGCCCCAGCACCAACATCACCAGGCACACCAGCAGCACCAACAACAACACCAACCTTCTCCGCAATCACCTGATGCTGCACAGGACAGAGGGCATCAGCACCTGACCACATTGCTGCCCGGGAGGCCAGAGATGGCCTTACCATGGCCACATTTACTTAACTTGACATTGCGCACCTTGGCTGCCACATGATGCGCCAGGTTGGCACCACCCCATATCAGCTCCATAAAGCATCCCTTCAATGTTCAAGCCATTCCTGTCACACTCATCACCACTGCGGGGGGTACCCTTATGTCTGACCATTCACTACAACTCACTAAGCCACTTCCAAAGATGCACACAAATCTGTCCAAGAACACAAAGTGTTCAAAATAAAGGTTTCAATGTTTGACAACACATTAGCATGAACATTGGCTGAAACACCCAAGTGCCTATCTTTGCATGCTGTTAGTTGGTATGATTAGACAAGGATGAGGGTGAATGTGAGGGGTGGCTAGTGAGATGGGGAAGTGATAATGTAGAGAAAGCGAGAAAGAGGGATGGGTAGAGGTGCATGATAAGTTGGTGTGAGTAAGGATGTGCAGGAGTAGAAACATAGCAACATAGAAACTTGGAAAATATGTGCAGGAGTAGGCCATTCGGCCCTTCAAGCCTGCACCACCATTCAATATGATCATGGCTGATCATACAACTTTAGTACCCCACACCTGCTTTCTCTCCATACCCCTTGATCCCTTTAGCTGTAAGGGACACATCTAACTCCCTTTTGAATATATCTAACGATCTGGCCTCAACAACTTTCTGTGGTAGAGAATTCCACAGGTTCACAATTCTCCGAGTGAAGAAGTTTCTCCTCATCTCGATCCTAAATGGCTTACCCCTTATCCTTAGACTGTGACCCCTGGTTCTAGACTTCCCCAACATCGGGAACATTCTTCCTGCATCTAACCTGTCCAATCCCGTCAGAATTTTATAAGTTTCTATGAGATCCCCTCTCATTCTTCTAAATTCCAGTGAATATAAGCCTAGTCGATCCAGTCTTTCTTCATATGTCAGTCCTTCCATCCCGGGAATCAGTCTGGTGAATCTTCGCTGCACTCCCTCAATAGCAAGAGTGTCCTTCCTCAGATTAGGAGACCAAAACTGTACACAATATTCAAGGTGTGTCCTCACCAAGGCCCTGTACAACTGCAGTAAGACCTCCCTGCTCCTATACTCAAATCCTCTCGCGATGAAGGCCAACATGCCATTTGCCTTCTTCACCGCCTGCTGTACCTGCATGCCAACTTTCAATGACTGATGTACCATGACACCCAGATCTTGTTGCACCTACCCTTTTCCTAATCCATCACCATTTAGATAATATTCTGCCTTCCTGTTTTTGCCACCAAATTGGATAACCTCACATTTATCTACATTATACTGCTTCTGCCATGCATTTGCCCACTCACCTAACCTGTTCAAGTCACCCTGCAGCCTCTTAGCATCCACCTCACAGCTCACACTGCCACCCAGCTTAGTGTCATCTGCAAACTTGGAGATATTACATTCAATTCCTTCGTCTAAATCATTAATGTGTAATGTAAATAGCTGGGGTCCCAGCACTGAGCCCTGTGGCACCCAACTAGTCACTGCCTGCCATTCTGAAAAGGACCCAGTTATTCCTACACTTTGCTTCCTGTCTGCCAACCAGTTCTCTATCCACGTCGATACATTACCCCCAATACCATGTACTTTAATTGTGCCCTCTAATCTCTTATGTGGGACCTTGTCAAAAGCCTTTTGAAAGTCCAAATACACCACATCCACTGGTTCTCCCTTGTCCACTCTACTAGTTGCATCCTCAAAAAATTCTAGAAGATTTGTCAAGCATAATTTCCCTTTCATAAATCCATACTGATTTGGACAGATCCTGTCACTGCTTTCCAAATGTGCTGCTATTACATCTTTAATAATTGATTCCAGCATTTTCCCCACTACTGATGTCAGGTCTATAATTCCTTGTTTTCTCTCTCCTCCTTTTTTAAAAAGTGGGGTTACATTAGCTACCCTCCAATCCATAAGAACTGATCCAGAGTCTATAGAATGTAGAGTAAGGAAGGCAGAGTGATGGGACTGTGATGAGTGGCACAGCAGGATGAGGTTGAGTATGGCTTTGCAGAAATGTTTTGTTATCTATTGAGATCATTGAAAGGTTTGTGACACTGCAGCCAGATCCTCCTGACAACATTCCTGCATGTGCCCTCCTGTGTAATGTGCAACTAGGCTGCGTTGGTGGCCTGGGGAGGTCTCTTCCATCCATTGGAAGGGAAGAGAAGCTCCCTGCGTGCTGTGGCCCATTCCATAAGCATCTGGAGGAAGTCATGGGAGAGCCTGGGTGCAGCTGTGCACCTTTGTGCAGTGCTTGTTAGTGTTTGCAGCAACTCAGTGCTGCAGAACACTGACAGAAGAACTATCAAAATCAACGTGGACATTGTTCCTTTAAGGAAACTGGCTGATGACACATTATTAGATCACGTAATCAGACCCGCTTCCTGTTAACTGGCCGGAACCAACCAGGGAGCAGGCCATCTTAGATCTGGTGCTGTGTAATGAGACAGGATTAATAAATGATCTCCTAGTAAAGGATCCTCTAAGAATGAGTGACCATAACATGGTTGAATTTCAAATTCAGTTGGAGGGTGAGAAAGTTGGATCTCTAACCAGTGTCCTAAGCTTAAATAATGTTGACTGCAAAGGTATGAGGGCAGAGTTGGCTAAAATGGACTGGGAAAATGGATTAAAGTGTGGGACGGTTGATGAGCAGTGACAGACATTTAAGGAGATATTTCATAACTCTCTTCAAAAATATATTCCAATGAGAAGGAAAGGCTGCAAGAGAAGGGATGACCATCTGTGGCTAACTAAGGAAATAAAGGATGGTATCAAGTTGAAAACAATGGCATACAAAGTGGAAACTTTTAAAAGCCAGCAAAGAACGACAAAAAATAAATAAAGAGGGGGATGATAGATATAGAGCTCAATTTTCCCCAGTAAGTTGTGCCGTTTTTTTGGAGCAGGCCGCTTTTTTCGGCCTAAATTTAAAAACCACAGTTTCCCCGATCAATTTGCACCAGCGTAACTCAGCTAGTTATAATTTTTTTAGGTATATATTTTTTTCATCCAAAGGGGGCGTAACCTGCCACCCGTGCCAATTCTGGCCATTTAGGGAAATTTGACCAGCTGCGAGTTACTCCAGTTCTTCTTAGGCCGGCGTATGTGGTCTCTGCAGAAAAACATTCTGGAGATTTAAGGAATTCGGCACAGGTAAGGAAATCGGCGCAGGTAAGTGCAGCAGATGCCCGGACAGCAGCATCAGGAGAGGTAAGAGAGAGGGACGGGGGAAGAGAGAGGAGGGCAGGAGAGCGGGGAAGGAAGCCTTTCGGGTATAGTTAGGTGTGGGGACTGGGAGGGAGTAGGCCATTCGATCTGGGATGGAGCGGGGAGCGGACCGGGGGCCGTTCGACCTGGGCTAGGGGCAGGGGGAGCGAACCCGGAGGCCACTTGGCCAGAGCTAGGTGCAGGAGAGCGGACCGGCAGGTCACTGATTGGGGGAGGGGGAGAGCGGACCGGCAGGTCACTCGGCCAGGGCTAGGGGTGGGGGGAGCAGTCGGGAGGCCCTTCGGCCTGGGATAGGGGCAGTGATCGGCACTGGCATCAAAAGGGGCGGCGGGGGGGGGGGACACTTTAATAACTGGAGATAAGTTGCTGCAATATATTTCAATGTGTTTTTAAGTTTCTGCAATGTATTTTAATGCATTTTTAAGTTGCTACAGTGTATTTTAATGTTTTGCGAGCTGGCTGTATGTTTCCCTTTGCAGCCTCAGCCCGCATTGTGTCCCTGGTTACCATGGCAACCCGATGTTTTTGGTGCAGATCAAGGCTCCACCCCCAAAACTAAAGGACCGGTTAAGGTGCGCCAAAATGAAGAAATCAAACCGGGAAAATTAGAACATTTATTTTTTGGCGTATTTGGGCCCCCAAAAAACGGGCGTAATTCTTCATGTACTCCACAAAAAATCTGCAAAGGGATTTAGACAGGCTAAGTGAGTGGGCAAAATTTGGCAAATGGAGTATAATGTGGGAAAATGTGAGGATATCCACTTTGGCTGACAAAATGGAAAAGCAAATTACTATTTAATTGGAGAAAAATTGCAAAGTGCTGCAGAACAGAGGGACCTGGGGGTCCTTGTGCATGAAACACAAAAAGTTAGTATGCAGGTACAGCAAGTAATCAGGAAGGCAAATGAAATGTTGGTCTTTATTGCAAAGGGGATAGAGTATAAAAGCAGAGAAGTCCTGCTACAACTGTACAGAGTATTGGTGAGGCCACACCGAGAGTGCTGCGTTCAGTTTTGGTCTCCGTATTTAAGGAAGGATATTCTTGCATTGGAGGCAGTTCAGAGAAGGTACACTAGATTGATTCCGGAGATGAGAGGGTTGACTTATGAAGATAGGTTGAGTAGGCTGGGCCTGTACTCATTGGAGTTCAGAAGGCTAAGAGATGACCTTATCAAAACATATAAGATAATGAGGGGTCTCGACAAGGTGGTTGCAGAAACGATATTTCCACTCATAGGGGGCATAGTCTCAGAATAAGGGGCTGCCCATTTAAAACTGAGATGAGGAGGAATTTCTTCTCTCAGAGGGTTGTAAATATATGGAATTCTCTGACCCAGAGAGCTGTGGAGGCTGGGTCATTGAGATTTTTTCACTAAGGGAATAAAGGGTTATGGGAAGTGGAGCTGAGTCCATGAGCAGATCAGCCATGATCTTATTAAATGGCCTGCTCCTATTTCTTAAGTTCTTTATGTTCTTAACCCCGGAGGGCGGGCTTAAAAAGCCTCATCAAGGGAAGATTGCTTTGAAGAGGGCGGGCTGGAGCCAGGAGCGTCTTCCCCACATGCTACCAATTCCGCCCGCGCCCAACTCATACATGTTAGCAAAATCACGGCATCTGTGTCTAGTTCATCTGTACGGGACATCACTAAAGTCTGTTCTCTATACTCCAACATCAAGTGTCTTGTTATTACTCAAAGTGTGTCATTGTGAACCAGAAAGGACGTTGAATGAAAGTTGAATGTTAATACTCCTGGCCCATAAGCAGTGCTGGAAAAGCACTTACCTACTGTACTGGCAGCTCCTTTCTTTTAGCTCCTGTGTTTCCCGAGCTCTGGGAAACCCGGCCCACAGCCATCAAATATAAATAGTATAGTAGGCGAACATCTAGGCAATAGTAACCATTTAACCGGCCGAAGGGACTCCGGGGCCGGCGATTAACCGGTCAAAGGGACTCCGTGGCCAGCGTTTAACCGGCCGAAGAGATTCCGGGCCAGCGTTTAACCGACGGAAGAGACTCCGGGCCAGCGTTTAACCGGCCGAAGAGATTCCGGGCCAGCGTTTAACCGGCCGAAGAGACTCCGGGCCAGCGTTTAATCGGCCGAAGAGATTCCGGGCCAGCGTTTAACCGACGGAAGAGACTCCGGGCCAGCGTTTAACCGGCCGAAGAGATTCCGGGCCAGCGTTTAACCGGCCGAAGAGATTCCGGGCCAGCGTTTAACCGACGGAAGAGACTCCGGGCCAGCGTTTAACCGGCCGAAGAGACTCCGGGCCAGCGTTTAACCGGCCGAAGAGATTCCGGGCCAGCGTTTAACCGGCCGAAGAGATTCCGGGCCAGCGTTTAACCGGCCGAAGAGATTCCGGGCCAGCGTTTAACCGGCCGAAGAGATTCCGGGCCAGCGTTTAACCGGCCGAAGAGATTCCGGGCCAGCGTTTAACCGGCTGAAGAGACTCCGGGCCAGCGTTTAACCGGCCGAAGAGATTCCGGGACAGCGTTTAACCGGCCGAAGAGACTACGGGCCAGCGTTTAACCGGCCGAAGAGATTCCGGGCCAGCGTTTAACCGGCCGAAGAGATTCCGGACCAGCGTTTAACCGGCCGAAGAGACTCCGGGCCAGCGTTTAACCGGCCGAAGAGATTCCGGGCCAGCGTTTAACCGGCCGAAGAGACTCCGGGCCAGCGTTTAACCGGCCGAAGAGATTCCGGGCCAGCGTTTCACCGGCCGAAGAGACTCCGGGCCAGCGTTTAACCGGCCGAAGAGATTCCGGGCCAGCGTTTAACCGGCCGAAGAGATTCCGGGCCAGCGTTTAACCGGCCGAAGAGATTCCGGGCCAGCGTTTAACCGGCCGAAGAGACTCCGGGCCAGCGTTTAACCGGCCGAAGAGACTCCGGGCCAGCGTTTAACCGGCCGAAGAGATTCCGGGTCAGCGTTTAACCGGCCGAAGAGACTCCGGGCCAGCGTTTAACCGGCCGAAGAGATTCCGGGCCAGCGTTTAACCGGCCGAAGAGATTTCGGGCCAGCGTTTAACCGGCCGAAGAGACTCCGGGCCAGCGTTTAACCGGCCGAAGAGATTCCGGGCCAGCGTTTAACCGGCCGAAGAGATTCCGGGCCAGCGTTTAACCGGCCGAAGAGACTCCGGGCCAGCGTTTAACCGGCCGAAGAGATTCCGGGTCAGCGTTTAACCGGCCGAAGAGACTCCGGGCCAGCGTTTAACCGGCCGAAGAGATTCCGGGCCAGCGTTTAACCGGCCGAAGAGATTCCGGGCCAGCGTTTAACCGGCCGAAGAGATTCCGGGCCAGCGTTTAACCGGCCGAAGAGACTCCGGGCCAGAGTTTAACCGGCCGAAGAGACTCCGGGCCAGCGTTTAACCGGCCGAAGGGACTCCGGGCCAGCGTTTAACCGGCCGAAGGGACTCCGGGGCCAATCCAGGACAACACACGAAATTATCCGAAACTACTGCTCAACATGCGTCCAGGCGTCCAGCGGCATCCAGGCCTCTCCCCGGCGGCGTCCGGGCATTTGCGCCCCCTTCGGGGATGATTGGGCCTCTACTTCCCCATGGTGCTCCGGGTATGGTTGGGCCAGGGCTTTGTGCAGCTGCAGAGGGCTGGCAGCGCCCATGGAGCAGTGCCAAGGGAGTAACCTACTACTGACTTACATCTTAAACTTTTAATCAACCTTTAATCAACTTTTAAACTTTTAATCAACCTTTAATCAACTTTTAAACTTTTAATCAACTTGAGAAACTTTTTAAACAATTTGGGAAAACTTTTAAATAACCTGGAGAAATTTTTTTAAAAACCTCTGGAGAAACTTTTAAATAACTTTGGAAAACTTTTTTTTAAACTTTGGAGGAAACTTTTAAAACATCCCTCGGAACTCCAATGGACAACTGACCTTCCAAATGCCTGCCCCCAACCAAGCCTCGGGCCACCTACCATCAAGGGCGATACTCGGCGCTGAGCTTGCAGCCAACATCTCACCATAGGTAATTAGGCTCATATTACAGTGCCTGGTCTCCAGTCGGACCCCCTTGCCACTGGATCAAGACCTTGCTCAGCTAAGCCCGTGTGATTGTCGGTGTGCAATGGCCACCCCACATTAAAAGAACTCACGCACAGGCATCTTCCACTTCGTTAACTTGAATTTCGGGACCTGGAAAGTCAGGACCCTCGTGGACAACTCCAACAGCGAGAGGCCGGAACGCTGCACCACCATAGTTGCCCGGGAACTTAGAAGCTTTGACATTGACAGCGCCCCACCTAAGCGAGACCCGGTGGGCAGGGGAAGGCCAGCTCAAGGAACAAGGTGGAAGTTGCACCTTTTTCTGGAAAGGAAAACCAGAGGAAGAACGCCGCCTTCACGGAGTCGGCTTCGCTATCAAAAATGAGCAGGTCGACCGCCTCCAAGACTCCCCTGCAGGGTTAACGAATGCCCCATGACTCTCCGACTCACCCTATCCCGGAACCAATGCGCCACAGTCATCAGTGCGTACGCCCCAACAAATCGATGCAATGGATGAGACCAAAGAGGGTTTTTATTCCAACCTCGAAACATCCATGTCCCGCGTCCCCGCGGGCAACAAACTGATGTTCCTTGGTGACTTCAACGCCAGGTTCGGCAAAGACACAGCCCTCTGGGGAGATGTGATTGGCAGAGAGGAGGTAGGGAAAGCCAACTCCAGCAGTACCCTACCCTGACAAAATGTCTAGAACATGAACTCCTAATCACCAACACCCTGTTCCACCAGAGGAACAAATGCAATGCATCGTAGCAACACCCTCGCTCCAAACACCGGCACCTGCTCGACTATGCCATCATCCAAGCCAGGGATTGCAAGGATGTGAGCATCACCCGTGCCATGACAGGAGCTTACGACTGCTGGACGGGCCATCGCCTAATCCGATCCATCATCGACATTAACATAGCCCCAAAGCAGAGGGGACAGCAGGAGCAGTGCCGCAAAAAAGTCAATGCCGGGGCACTTAAAGACCCAGCTAAGAGAGCCCTATACAGCCAGCGCCTCACAGCTAATCTGGCGTGCCTTGGTGACCCTGAGATGCTGAATGCCAACAGCACTTGGTCTGCCCTCCAGGCCTCTATAACCAGTGCCTGTGAAGAGACACTTGGTCACTCAAGCAGAAAACACCAGGACTGGTTTGATGAGAATGATCAGGAGATCCAAGATCTAATAGATCGCAAGCGCAGAGCAATTCTGAGCCTCAAGCAACAACCCAACTCGGGAGCAGCAAAACAACATTATAGGCCGCTCAAGGCTGAGGTCCAACAAAAAAGCCGGGACGTATAGAACAGGTGGTGGATGGAGAAAGCACAGGAGATACAACAACTGGCCAACAGCCACGATATGCGAGGATTCTTCATCGCAGTCAAGGCCACCTACGGTCCAAACTCCCAAGGCCCCTCCTCACTGCTGGCCAAGAACAGGGAAACACTCATCAAGGACATCGAGGCAGTCAGAGCCCACTGGAAGGAGCACTTCGAAGATCTTCTTAATAGAGACTGCCTTTGACTCGAGTGTTCTCGATTCCATCCCGCAGCATACCACCTCAGTGAAACCCCAAATTTGCACGAGGTAGGAAAAGCCATAAAACAACTCAAGAACAACAAAGCTACGGGAACGGATGGAATCCTTGCTGAGGCGCTAAAGTATGGCGGAGAGGCACTGTACATGACCTCATCTCTCTCATTTGGAGGGAGGAGAGCATGCCGGGAGATCTCAGAGATGCAGTGATCGTGACCATCTTTAAAAAAGGGGACAAGTCCGACTGCGGCAACTACAGAGGAATCTCCCTGTTATTAGCCACTGGGAAAGTCGTCGCTAGAGTTCTTCTCAGCCGTCTTTTCCCTGTGGGCAAGGAGCTCCTCCCGGAGTCACAGTGCAGATTTCGTCCCCTATGGGGCACAATGGACATAAGCTTTGCAGCTTTACAGCTGCACGAAAAATGCAGGGAGCAACGCCAGCTCTTATACATGGCCTTTTTCAACCTTACAAATGCCTTTGACACTGTCAACCGCGAGGGTGTATGGAGTGTCCTCCTCCGTTTCGGATGCTCCCCTCGCCTGCTCCACGATGACATGCAGGCCGTGATCCTTACCAACGGATCCATCACAGACCCATTCCACGTCCGGACCGGGGTCAAACAGGGCTGCGTCATCGCCCCAACCCTCTTCTCAATCTTCCTCACTGCCAAGCTCCACCTCACAGTCAACAAGCTCCCCGCTGGAGTGGAACTAAACTACAGAACTAGTAGGAAACTGTTCAACCTTCGCCATCTCCAGGCCAGGTCCAAGACCACCCCAACCTCTGTCGTTGAGCTACAGTACGCGGACGACGCCTGCGTCTGCGCACATTCTGAGGCTGAACTCCAGGATTATAATTGACATATTTACTGAGGCATATGAAAGCATGGGCCTTACGCTAAACATCCGTAAGACCAAGGTCCTCCACCAGCCTGTCCTCGCCGCACAGCACTGCCCCCCAGTCATCAAGATCCATGGCACGGCCCTCGACAATGTGGACCATTTCCCATACCTCGGGAGCCTCTTATCAACAAAAAGCAGACATTGATGCGGAGATTCAGCATCGCCTCCAGTGCAGCCTTCGGCCACCTGAGGAAAAGAGTGTTCGAAGACCAGGCCCTCAAATCTACCACCAAGCTCATGGTCTACAGGACTGTAGTAATACCCGCTCTCCTGTATGGCTCAGTGGCATGGACGATGTACAGAAGACACCTTACGTCGTTGGAGATATATCACCAACGATGTCTCCGCAAGATCCTACAAATCCCCTGGGAGGACAGGCGTACCAACATCAGTGTCCTCGTCCAGACTAACATCCCCAGCATTGAAGCACTGACCACACTCGATCAGCTCTGCTGGGCAGGCCACATAGTTCGCATGCCAGACACGAGACCCCCAAAGCAAGTGCTTTATGCCGAGCTCCTTCACGGCAAACGAGCCAAACGTTTGGGCAGCGGAAACGTTACAAGGACACCCTCAAAGCCTCCCTGAAAAAGTGCGACATCACCATTGACACCTGGGAGTCCCTGGCCAAAGACCACCCTAAGTGGAGAAAGTGCATCCGGGGGAGCGTTGAGCACTTCGAGTCTCAACGCCGAGAGCATGCAGAAATCAAGCACGGGCA
The DNA here is from genome assembly GCF_044704955.1 of Pristiophorus japonicus. NCBI lineage: Eukaryota > Metazoa > Chordata > Chondrichthyes > Pristiophoridae > Pristiophorus > Pristiophorus japonicus. The sequence goes on along the minus strand of NC_091981.1, from coordinate 159,922,469 downwards.
GCGGAAAGAGCATACGGCAAACCAATCCCACCCACCCCTTCCCTCAACGACTATCTGTCCCACCTGTAACAGAGTCTGTGGCTCTCGTACTGGACTGTTCAGCCACCAAAGAACTCACTTCAAGAGTGGAAGCAAGTCTTCCTCGATTCCGAGGGACTGCCTATGATGATGATGAGGTGTAATTTATCTAGATTTTCAAAAGTCCTTCGATAAGGTATCCCATAATAAGGTCAGAGAATGTGGTGTCAAGGGACAAGTAGCAGAATGAATAGCAAAGACAGAAAGCAGAGAGTAGGGGTAAACGTTAGCTATTCACCGTGGCAGAAGATGGATAGTGGTGCTCCACAAGGATCAGTGCTGGAACCACTGTTATTCACAAGTTATATTAACGATTTAGACTTTGGAATCAAAAACACAATTTCTGAATGTGTGGATGACACCAAATTGTGTGTGAGTGGTGGGGTGGGGGGCAGGCGGTTGCGGGGGGGAGAGTCAATACCGAGGAGGACTGCAACAAATTACAGGAGGACATTAATAAACTTACAGAATGGGCATATAATTGGCAAATAAATTTCAACACAGATAAATGTGAGGTATTATATTTTGATAGGAAGAATAGGGAGGTCACTTATTACTTGGAGGGTGAGAGTCTAGGTGGGGTAGAGGAACAAAGGGACCTCAGAGTACAAATACACAGATCACTAAAGGTTGTGACACAGGTTAGCAAGGCCATAAAAAAAGCAAACCAAGTAATAGGGTTTATTTCTTGATTTACAGAATTGATAAGTAGGGAAGTTATGCTAAACCTGTATCGAACCTTGGTTAGACCACACTTAGTGTACAGTTCTGGTCGTCAAATTATAAAAAGGATATAGAGGCATTGGAAAGGGTGAAGAGAAGATTTACAAGTATGATACCAGAAATGCAAGGGTATACATAATCAGGAAAGGATGAACAGGCTGGGTCACTCTTCTCTTGAAAAAAGAAGGCTGAGGGGTAACCTAATAGAGGTCTTTAAAATTATGAAAGGTTTTGATAGAGTGGATACAGAGAGAATGTTTCCACTTGTGGGGAAGAGCATAACTAGAGGCCATCAGTATACGATAGTCACCAAGAAATCCAATAGGGAATTCAGAAGAAATTTCTTTACTCAAAAAGTGGTGAGAATGTGGAACTCACTAACCACAGGGAGTGGTTGAAGCGAATAGTATAGATGAATTTACGGGGAGGCTAGATAAGCATATGAGGGAGAAGGGAATAGAGGGTTATGCTGATAGATTTAGATGAGGAAAGAGTGGAAGAGGTTTGAGTGGAGTATAAACGCCAGCATGGACTGGTTGGGCTGAATGGTCTGTTTCTGTGCTGTACATCCTATGTAATCCTATGTAAAATGGTTGGCAAAATCTGAGGAACACAGTCTTATTAATATATTAAAATCACTGACTCAACGCTGCAGGGCGGGTTACTCGGCCATCACCAAACCCACCATAGTTAAACAAGATGTAGGTGCGGTCATAATGGGTTGGGATCGAGTTTCACATTTTTATCAAATTAACCCCTGACGCTTGCTGCGGCGGGGGGGGGAATTAAAATACCCCCATCCACCCGCCCTCGTGTCTCCTATATGCTTTCACTTCTTTGATTTCTCTTATTATGCTGCCAATTGTCTCCTGCTTATATCACTTCTGCCATTTAACCATCTCCTGTTTCCCACTTAACTTGAATGACTTATTTCTATTCCTGTTTGTGTGTTTACATTTTCCCCTTTCCCCTTGTTCTTTTCCTTTTTAACTGCTGGCCATCTTCCAGTTCTGATGAAGGGCACAAGTTAAATCTGTTTCTCTCCGTGGATGCTGCCTGGCCGGCTGAATGCTTCCAGCATTTCCTCTTTTTGTCTTCACTTTCCAGCATCTGCAGTATTTTGTCTTTTGATCCAAAAGTTTCCATAATTTATTTTGTTCAGAAACTGCAAATAATATTACTGGGAAAAAAATGTTCCCTAAGTCTACTCTATAAATAGGTTGGACATCTATCATTTACATTCAAAAATAATTGATTTAAAAACAGCATTTTGAAAACTAAAAGAAAGTTCTCAAAGGGTTAAAAATAAATAACCATTCTGAAAATAAGAACTGCACTGTGTCAAATCGTTAAGAGGTAATCTTCCAGAACAAACCTGGACAAGGCATTACTTGAATTCAGGATTATTCACCTGTTAGAAATCTCATGTAGTGACTAAAATACTGAGAACCTCTGACTGGAACCATTGTTTCTCAATGTAACTATGTAAACATAGAAACATATGTAAACATAGTAACTATGTAAACAGACCAAAACATTTGTAGTGTCATGGCTTGTAATTGTGGAATTTGCCATCTAGAAATGTCGCAGACAAGTAAAAAGAGAATTATTTGGAAATCTTTCCGTTGGAAATAAATGAATCCTAAATTTAAAACTGACACTGACATTTTCTTTACTTTAAGAATGTCATAGCTCAAATATGTGCTTCACATGAGATTTTTAAATTAACCACTGTTCCACCCCCAAGGGGAAGTGAATCGCGGCGGTACCGAATTTGCATCCCGCGGTATTTATGTGGCTGGTCCAGTTAAGTTTCTGCTCAATGATGATCCCCAAGATGTTGATGGTGGGCGGTTTGGCGATGATAATTGTTATATATGCAGGCTATGGATATACTCTGTGTAGTTACTGTATAGTTGCAGAAGATGGAGATTTGTTTACCTGATGTACTATCAATAAGGTTTACACTGTGTATATACTATGCTGGCACCACTAGAGGGTGCAACTGGTGGAGACCGGGGTTTCCTGTCCTGGTGGCAGGGGCTGTATAAAAGGGCAGCCTCACTCTGGAGTTACGAATAAAGGACCAAGGTCACTACAGTTTGAGTACAACACATTGCCTTGTGGAGTCATTCATAAGTACATTACAGACATAACAACTGGCAACGAGAATACGGACTTTCATGCGATTATGGCTACCTTTGGCACACTAAAAGACTTTGCAGAGGGTGATGATTGGGATGCCTTCAAGGAAAGGCTCGAGCAATATTTCGTGGCAAATTGACATTGGCGGAGAAGTGCAAGGCTATACTGCTGACCAGTTGTGGGCCCGAGGTCTACCGCCTCGTCAGGGACTTGCTGGCACCCACAAAGGCCAAGGATAAGACATACAATGAGCTGACTGAACTCATTAGCGTCCAACTAAAACCAAAATAGAGCATCCTCATGGCCAGGCACAGATTCTGCATTCACCGCAGACCTGAGGGCCAGGAGATTGCAAAATATGCTGCCGACCTCAGGAGACTTGCGGCACCATGTGATTTCAGCACGCACCTCAACAAAGCATTGCGAGACATCTTCGTTATGGGAATTGGCCACGAGGGCCTCCTTCACAAGCTATTATCTGCCAACACCACAGTCAACGTGCAGAAGGCCATCAGCATCAGTCAGGCGTTCATGACCTCGATCTGCAGCACCAAGCAAATTTACATCCTATGGACTCAAACCCAGCAAGTACTGTACACGTAATGGTGCCTTTCACAGGCAAGACTGTAGAATGTGGCTCTGCCCAGGGCAGAGAGCATAGACCTCAGGGTTCCAGAACTCAGAGTCCACCGAGGGGTGCTAATCGAGTAGCACCATGCTGGTGTTGCGGAGGAAACCATAGGGCTCACCAGTGTCAGTTTGCTGAGTACGAATCCAGAGCCTGTAACATGAAGGGCCACCTCCAGTGTATGTGTAAAAGAAATACAACTCACCGTCTAGCAGAGGAGTCGGTAGATGACTTTGAATCCAGCGGGGAGTATGATGATTTGGCCAGAGAGGCAGCTCAGCCCCAAGAAGAAATGTATGGAGTGTATACCTGCACCACCGGTTGTCTTCCAGTAAAGATAGAAGTCGAGATAAACAGTGTTCCAGTCTTCATGGAAGTGGACACGGGAGCGAGCCAGTCAGTGATGAGCAAGAATGCCTTTGAGAGGCTCTGGAACAAAAAACAACCCGAGCTGGTTCCAGTATTGGAAAAGTTGCACACCTACACCAAGTGTAATCCATAATGGCGTGGTGCACAAGTTACCTCTGTGGATTATTGCAGGTGATGGTCCAATGCTACTCGGAAGAGGGTGGATGGGGAAGATCCAGTGAAAATGGAAAGACCTCTTCACTCCAGCAATCGATGTTCCCCGTGCTCAGAGGCAGAGCAAAACCTCACCTTCACTTGAGCCAAGCACCAGAGAACAGACCAGCGCAGCAACTGAGGCACAGACTGTCCATCATGACTGCGTGGCAATGATGTGACCGGAACAACCTAAAAATATCTTCCGGACTCCAGTGGCAGGATTCCTGGGGAGGAAGATCAAATTCACAGGCATTCTTCCAGCTTTTGTGACAGAATCGCGGGAGGGAAGGATCAAGGCAATCGACCTCGAGGAGAGAGGCAAGATGGCGTCCCTGCTGCAGCGAGAAGCAGCGTGGCTAAAGAAAAAATGGCCACGGCAATACCACGAGGTGCAACGCTGAGGGACGAACACGTGGTGTCTAACGAAGAATTTGATTGGGGTAAAGCCAGCAGGGTTCCCTTAAAGGAGACCTGCAAACAACTGAACTTAAAGAGACATTGTATACATGGCAATCAATGTAACGAACCGATTAAGATTGTGAACAAAATGTTGTTTTGAGATGTTGGTGCCTTTCCTAATGTAAAGAACAAAATGTTGTTGTGAGATGTCGGGAATAGAGTGTCCCCAAAAGTAGCAAGCGAGCGAATTCGGGAGGGTAAAGGCGCTGATCCTGATGTCGTGCCCCAGGCGTCCCCACAAGTTATAGGCCAGCAACTTCAGGAGGGTGAAGGCACTGATCCTGATACCCTGCCCAGGTCTATCCCACACTGCAGGCACCCGATGGCACTTTACGCCATGGACCTGGAAACGAAAACAGCACCAATCTGTGCAGTCGGCCGCCGTTGCCCACCACCTGGGTGGAGACAGCGCAGCTCCCAGACCCAGTCGCTACCTCGGCCATGTCCGGAAACGACAGGTCAGAACCAACGAGTTCCCCAAATGGGACCTGGAACAACCAGGTTCTCAACACTGTTGGAGAGCAGGCAAAATATTCTGCAACCCTCAAAGGAGGACAGGGAGGCCACACACATCTGTGGCTCTGCCCACCACTAGGCAACGGCAAAGGCCCTGAGTCCTGGCAAGGCGAGCGAACCAAGCCCACCCCGCTAGCAAGGGGCGCAGTGCTGCCATCAGACAACTAGGACCCCGGCCGGTTGCTCTGGAACCAGCGTCCTCGCATACCTGTACTGCTACCTCAGTACTGACTATGACTGAACCATGAATGCAATCTACCCAATCCTGGCACACGACCTTAAACGTAACAAATGTAAGACACTGAACCAAGGTGTCACGATACAAACTTTTTTTTCTTCCTTTCTTTGTACTTACTCTGTGTCTGATCCTGTATGTTAATGTAATGGGTCAGCTGCATGATCTTGCTGTGGGGGCGGGGCGGGGGGGGCCGTAAATGGATGTATGTAGCCATGGACACACACATGGATCACACCCAGAACCCACTGGAACCTCCACTGCATCATCGACCATCCAAACTGGTAACCACTACCCAATGTTGTGGCAAAAGGACTTGGGGGTTAACAAGGAGAGAGCCAAGCAAAAGCACAGCCAAGGTGCAAGGGCTATTGGCACTTAGGTCTGGGGAGAGCTAAGCCAGAGCACATAGTGCAAAGGAATTTGGCACAAAGGACTTGGGGGAGAGTGATGTTATATATGCAGACTATAGATATACTCTCTGTGTAGTCACTGTATAGTTGCATAAGATGGAGACTTGTTTATCTGATGTGCTATCAATAAGGTTTACACTGTGTATATACTATGCTGGCACCACTAGAGGGTGTAACTGGTGGAAACCGGGGTTTCCTGCCCTGGTGGCAGGGGCTGTATAAAAGGGTAGCTACCATGTGGCTGCCTCACTCTGGAGTTACGAATAAAGGACCAAGGTCATTACAGTTTGAGTACAACACATTGCCTCGTGGAGTCATTCATCGGAACATTACAGACATAACAGTAATGCCGTTGAATATCAAGGGGCGGTGGTTAGACTCTCTCTTGTTGGAGATAGTTATTGGCTGGTACTTCTGTGGGGTGGATGTTACTTGCCACTTATCAGCCCAAGCCTGAATGTTGTCCAGGTCTTGTTGCATGCGGGCATGAACTGCTTCATTATCTAAGGAGTTGCGAATGGAACTGAACACTGTGCAATCATCAGTGAACATCCCCACTTCTGACCTTATGATGGAGGGAAGGTTATTGATGAAGCAGCTGAAGATTGTTGGGCCTAGGACAACAATGTCGTGGGTCTGAGATGATTGGCCTCCAACAACCACAACCATCTTCCTTTGTGCTAGGTATGACTCCAGTCAGTGGAGAGTTTTTCCCCTGATTCCCATTGACTTCGATTTTACTAGGTCTCCTTGATACCACACTCGCTCAAATATTGCCTTGATGCCAAGGGCAGTCACTCTCACCTCTGGGATTCAGCTCTATTGTCCATGTTTGGACTGTAAAGAGGTCTGGAGCCGAGAGGTCCTATTAGCAAAAACAAAGCCATCCTTTCTGGCTCCTACCAGTATGTGTCTCCTTCTGGCCTTGACTCTATCAACCTCCCAAGCTGCTACCACAGTCTAAGTACAGAAACTTGGCATACAGTTCATCCCTGAGCTCAGCTTCTTCCTTACATCCATCCTGTGCTCTATTATACCTCTTATTGATGAATTAATTCATTGTTTTATGAGAATATTTCCTTAGCTGCTTTGTGGTATTTTTGAGATGTTGCAGTTATGTTTGTCAAGTTAATTTAGTTTGGATAGCTTTGTTTTAAGGAGAGAGAGTTGAAAGGGTATTTACTTATATTAGGTATAAGTGCCATTGAAGGGAATGGCTGCTGAATTAAATGTAATTTCAGCATCCTTGAGACACAGATTTTGTGCTGATCATGTTGAAGTCTGTGAAATTACAATTTGTAGAGCTGTGTTGAATATCCCCTAGATAAAATAATGATAAAAGTACTACAAAATCGCCTCCTTTCACCTCCACGAAATTGTCCACTTCTCTCCACATCTCACATTGCAATCAAAAGCAATAAGACACACTTTCAGCATCTCAAAACTCAACTCGGGGAAAAATTCATTATAGCCAAGGAATGGGCAGTAACTTTAGAAAAGTTTGATATTTAGTGCCAGGCTCTAATGAATCACACTGCACGCAAAATTAAGTCTCATTGCTCAAAGAAAAGATTGGAGCGCTAAATCAAGTGCTAATAGCCTAGCACGGTGGCGTTACAATCAAAGCAATATCAGGTGCATTCTAATCACAATTCATCATTGCCACAGGCTCTTTCCAGTTCTTAAAGAGGAGATTCATTGATACTGCAGAACCTCATTCTCAGCATTGCTGGCTGTGAAGCTGTGTCAGCCAGCAGGAGCAGGCCAAGTCTAAGGAGCCAGACGACTTAAGCAGGTATCATGATGGCAGAGCCACGGCCCAGGGAGAGAGGCCACAGATTCTCCGACCAAGCATTGGAGGCATTGGTGTTCACTGTGGAGAGACGGAGGGTGGTGCTCTCCTGGCAAGTGGCAGAAGGCCCTCGCCGCAAGTCCTCTGCACCATGTGAAGGGAGGTAGCGCAGCACATCTCGGGCCACACTGTGGTCCCCAGAACCCACGCACAGTACAGGAGGAAACTTACCGACCTCACTCGGATGGTCAGGGTGAGTGAATGCTTCAGTAAATGCTACATACCACCAGCTGAACCACAGTCTTTACACACTGCCCAAAGCACCACACCCCCGGCACTCACCCACCACCAATCTCCAGCTACCAACACTCACACCCGCATCTCACACCTTGCACACAATGGCAGCTATTCAACAATGGCAGGCACATCATCCAAATACATTGCTCCACACTCACACACACTTTCTTTTCTCTTGCAGGCCAAGGTGACTCACAACAGGAAGGGAGCAGGAGTGCACAGGCGGGGGACAAGCTGATACCCAACCACTGTTTGCGCTGGAAAATAGAGTGCTGCAGATTATTGGGCGCCAGGCGCTGTCAGTCGGTCAACAGTCAAAATTATCCTCAGTATGTTTTAGAGCTGACAAGGGAACAGATCGTGTTGGATTTAATGAGGAGTAACGAACCAGAATTAGTTAACAATCTGACAGTAAGGGAACATGATTGAATTTTATATTTGGTTTAAGAGGGAGAGGAGAGACTCACAAACTAAGGTTTTAAATTTCAGTAATGCAAACTTCAAAAGGATGAGAAATAAATAGTCCACAGTAAACTGGGCAGAACTGTTAATGGGTAATCCTACAGACAAATAGCGGGAATCGCAAAGAAGTATTTGTTATAATACAAAATAAGTATCTACCCCTAAACATCAAAGGCGCTATTTATATAGTTAAGTGACCATGGTCAACAAATGAGATAAGAAACAGTATCAAGCTAAAAACAAAGTCACAAAAATACAAAGAAAATACAGCAGACTGGGAGAGTTATAAAAAGGAACAAAGGGATACAAAGAAAGTAATAAGAGGTGCAAAAAGGAATATGAAAAGAAACCTTGCAAGGGATATCAAAACTAACAACTAAAATATATTAATAGAAAAAGAATAGTAAAGGGAAATGTGGGACCATTAAAAATGGTTACAAGAGAATCTAAAAATAAATTAAAGGGAAGAACCTGGTCGATTTAAATGTAATGGAGAAAAATAATGGGGCTTAAGATAGACAAATCTCCAAAGCCTGATGGCTTTCACCCCATGGTATTAGGGACAGAAATTGCAGATGCATGTCATACTTTTCCAGAGTTTTCTTAATTCAGGAATTATGCCTATGGATTGGAAAATTGTAAATGTCATTCCATTGTTTAAGAAAGGAGGGAGAGAGAAACCAGATAAATGAGAGAGCACAAGTGAATAGGAGCACTGTAGTTGCAAACATAAGTGTGTAGGAGTGTCATGTGTGAATGGCTCACAACCAATGTTTCATTTAAATTTGGGGGGGAGCGTGGCCCATTCAAAATACCGTGCATGTGCAATTTCTCCTATTTAAACATCGGTGAGTAGGCTGTGCAAGAGCTGAAGAGTGCTGCACAGCCATGTGGCCATGCACTGTGCGGCTTAAAGGGAACATTGCTCACAATCATTCAATTGCCTGCCAAGAAACTAGTTAGTGTCCTTCTTGGGGTGTGGTAAGTAGGATTTGTTTGAGGTCAAGATGACCGTCAGATGACACAGTAATATGATACCTGACCCAGAAAGATCTGCAGCACTTCAGGACACTGTTTATGATGAACCAACCAGCCTAGTTTATTAATGGGACCTGGAGAGATAGATCTCTCACTGGGAGCTGGATTTTATTTTACTCAGTAGCAGATAATCCTGCATGCCAATGCTCTAATGCGGTCTGGCTGGACAAGCTGCGGAAAGCTTCCCAGTGCTCTGGGTAGTTCTCAGGTAGGCTCCGTGGTTTCAGCTGGTAATACCCTGTTTGCAGGCACCTAAACTCTCTGGACTTGGGTCAGCGGGGTTTGTCCCTCCAGGGAGAGAGCATCCACCCAATACTACCTGTGTGAATGTCCTATTTCTCTGGTTTGGAGATTCTTAGGCATGGTGACGAGCTGACATGTGTGCCAGACACCCAGCTAGCCACAAATCTCTTAATTTTACATTAGGATTGTATGGGACTTAACTTCAGCATTGGTGCACTTGTATTTCAAGTCAATGGAAAAGAAAATTGGGCAGAGCGCTGCTGATTTGCTACCGCCGAAGACAATTTTCTCCCCATCTCCACGTCTCTATGGTTTAGATTTCTTACAGCCTTCTTCCTGCATGCCTGAATCTTTCTTCCCACTCGTCTGACACCACTATTGTGACTGCTAGCACATGAAATGCTGGAATTAATATATAGATTTTTTGCTGCTGGGCAGGGATAGTGGGATGGGCTTGGAGTGTGAAGCCTCGCCTACCAGCTCGGCAAATTGGCACTTCCCATCATGTTGTGCAGATTGCATATCCAACTTTCTAATTTGTAACTGCAGATTCATTAAATTATACCCACAATGGCTTCACTCCTCAAGCAAATAGCCTAGAAGTTCACAGTCTTACCGCTGGTCATTAAGGCCCGTTTCGGGGAAAAAAATATCGTCAGCGCTGCCTTTGCCTGTGCTTGCTGAAAGTATTGTAGTTAGTCGGAGCATGATGTCAATTAGCGTGCAACGTCAAGTTGACACCCGCTCACCCATTTTGGATACCGTCGCCCCTATTGCCGCCATCTCCAAAACGCCCGTGTGTGCAGCTGCTAAAAGCACTTCAGCAGCGTTACCAGCCATGTGGATGCTTCAACCACCAAATGTAAGGAAGCCAGGACTATTATCTCCATTGAGCAGTGTTTATATTAATCTCAAGCCTTGGCCTTGAAAGCTATCCCTTGAGATTAGTGGGTAACGTTTAATTTTTTTTCGGTGGTTTGCTCATTTGAAACTGTCCTATCTGAGATTGTAATACTGAATGTGTAACAAATGGGTAGATACAGAATATTGCAAGTGATTACTTCTGAGTGACTATAAGAGTAAGCTTGAAGTTTGGATTAAGAATCACCTATAGCTGTTCAGTGTTTCGGTCTCTGAAATCTGAAGTGTGAATTCAAATTGCTTAATTTATCAGAAATGATTACTCTGTCCTCACCATGAAATAGTAAAATGTCCTCAGTTGTCAGACCCTCCTAAGCCACTGACTAAAGTAATCTCAGCATATCAATGAAATGATGACTGCGGTACAATGGTTTCAAAAACTACAAAGCACTGGATTTGATCGTTCCTGTCCAATATCTTTTTCTTCCTGTTTCATGAAAATGTAAACAAGCATTTAAAATAAAGAGCTCAGCTTAGTCTTTGTTCCTTTAGAATGAGATGTGTGGGTGAAGTGATGTGGTGAGTTCTTGAAAGCATTAAATGGGCCGTCTTGGCTCAATATAAAAACAAATTAACTGTGATCCTTTCAACATTGAATGCTGCATGCCTTCTTCAGCACAATGAGAGTTAGAGACTTTCAATAATTAATTTGCCCTGTTGTACACACATACCCTCTCCCTTTCTCCTCTAATTCCATAAAACCCGTAGTCCGATCAAAGCACAGATTTTCCCAGCGCTGTCGACAGACTCCACAAATGCATAAACAGTTTGCCTGTGTAATAGAGCTCCCCCTAGTGGACTACTGCTCCATCTAGTGGACTGCTGTGTAATGCAACTACTGATGTAAATAATAAAGGATCATGTGGCAAAGTCATGGATGAAAGGTTTCTGTGTAAAGAGCCATCTTGTGGAGTATGTTTGTTAGTGATGTCGTAAGAATATATCACATTGGTGATGAGGATAGGATTTCTGGATGCTCTAGCAAAAATTTTTGTTGATGGAAATTCCAGCCAACCGACAGAGAGACTTTGAAAAGATTTTTGTTTTGCAGAACAGCTAAAAAAAATCCAAGGTAAATTACACGCACATTTGGCTGAACTGTCGATATTGCCAGAGTCCAGATGGCCATGCCTATACCAATAATAGGGTGCTTGGGTGAGTTCCATCATGACTGAGAGACTTTCAAAGTGTATGTGGAGCGGCTAGAAATATTTTTCACCACGAATACTACCGTCGAGGTTCCCGATGATGAAAACCGTAACCAGGTGGCTTTAGAAAGGAAATGGGCTATTTCCTTGACTGAAGCAGGTCGTGAGGTGTATGAACCCCGGAAATTTTAACAGCACTACAATCCTGAGCCCCTGTAAAATACTGAAAGTTATCGTTTTGGAAAACAAAATCAATTACAAATGGTGAGAGTATCAGTGAGTATTTGGGCAATTGGGCCCCAAAGCCTCAGCAACTGGCCATGGTAACAGTACATTGGAGTCACGTTATCGGTGCCTGGGACAATACATCGCTCAAAGCTATCCGTATGTGAAGGCAGACTCTTTCTACTGCAAGAAAACTAGGCATCTTGTGAAGGCACGACGACTGAAGAGTAAACCGATATTCAATGCTATAAGTAGAAATCGCCAGTCACTACATAACATTGAAGAGAAGCAACACGATGAGAAGATTCTGGAGATACACGACATCAGGAGCACAAAGGTATCTAACAACGATTTGCGAAGTATCGTCATCCAAGTAGACGCTGCAGGAACCAGGATACCCATGGAAATCGACACTCGTGCATCCGTGAGCGTAGTACCGTAATTGCTATATTTAGACAAGTTGAGTGATTTTCGACTGGAGAAATCAAAGATAGAGCTGCGAGGCTACTTAGGAGAGCAAATCTCTGTTGTAGGACGCATCATCATACCAGTGAAATACAAGAATCAGTTTCAGAGCTTGTCTCTCATAGTAGTGGCAGGAGACAAGCCTGCTTTAATAGGTAGAAATTGTTTGGGATCACTGAAGCTGGATTGGAATGAGATTTTTCGTGTGGAAACGAAATTTGCATCGAAACATGACATCACCAAGCAATATCCGAAGGTGTTCTGTGAAACAGGCAGTCCAATCCAAGGCTTCAAGGCGAGTGTCAGAGTGCAGATGGACGCAACACCAGCTTACTGCAAGCACGTCCCGTGCCATACGCACTCAATGAGAAAGTTGAGCAAGAACTCAAAAGAATAGAGACTGAGAACAATGGCCCTTAAGTGATGTCGTAAGAATATATCACAGCCTGTAACATTGCTTGGTGAGCTGGTAATAGGCAATATTGTTGTACCAAATATGGCAACTGTTCCATACATGGTCTACAGGTTCGCTCACTTCTTCCCCATTCTCTTTAACTGCAAGTGGGGCACAAACGCAACCATCGGCCTCCTGCTGAGCTTAGTGCCAGAAAGAACATGTTGCACTACAAATTCTCCACACCGCTGATGTTAATTAGCAGGCAGCACCAAAATACCGGTGCTGCCTGTGCTCACTCTGCGAGTGGTCATTAGCCTTGGCCAGCGCTGTTACGGGCAGGTTTCCGGCATACTGCAATTTCTAGGCCACAATCTTTTGTTGATTGTTATTGTCGGCCTTGTACAAATGTGATTTGTAACTTGGCTACAGTAAACCATTTCAAAGTCATAAACGCAGTGTGGCTTCTACTAATCCAACCCACCGCAATAACTAGCCCAATTGGTTTTGGCAGACATCTGCATCTAATAGTTAGTTATCTGTTTAATCCTAAAATCGAATTTGAGAGCTGACATTAATACTATCTAAAGTAGCTTTTTTGTCTGCACTTCTGTTTTATACAGGTTAGTACATAAGTGGAAAAATTACATTATTTAGAATATAAGGTTGCATTCATTGATTCTGTATGACACTTCAGTGCTGTACTGACCGATCGCTGCACTGTCGGAAGTGCCGTCTTTCAGATGAGACTTTAAACCGAGGCCCCGTTTGCCCTCTCAGGTGAGTATAACAGATCCAATGGCATTATCTCAAAAAGAGTAGGGGGATTCTCCCCAGTGTTCTTGCCAACATTTATTCCCCAACCTACACCTAAAACAGATTATCTGATCATTTATCACATTTCTGATCATTTCCTATATTACAACAGTGACTACACTTCAAAAGTACTTCATTGGCTGTAAAGCGTTTGAGACATTCGGTGGTCATGAAAGGCGTTATATAAATCCAAGTCTTTCTTGCTGATTGTGGAAGCTGTAAGTGCACAAATCGGCTGCTGCATTTCTACATTACAATAATGACTTTACTTCAAAAGTACTTCCTTGGCTGTAAAGTGCTTTGGGACATCCTGATGTTGAGAACAGCACTATATAAATGCAAGTTCTTTATGCTTTCTTTGGGTTGGAGATAAGACTCCAGCTTTGCAGCCCCAGTTTTCCATCCTGCACTCTCTTTGAGTGCAGTTCCTAACTGGGAGTGTGGGATTGGTGAATGTATCCTTCCCATTATTTGCATTCAACTTCAAGACGTGAGTCCCAGGTTATGCTGAGTTAGCTGTTCACAGTCTGTACAGGGATAGTGGGCCTCAGCGCCTCTGAATAGGGGAGGACAAAATTAGCCAGGTTTCTTACTCCTCCTATCTATCCATTTATATTTGCTTGAAATGTGTCAATGATGGGTGAGAACAGGATGGTTTGTGTCTGTGATGCTCTCCTCAGTCAAATAACCTTTGAACACTCACTGCTAAGGCAGAGATATGAATAATGACTTCATGAGTGGGGTATTGGAGGGCAACTGGACCCGCATGGAAATATAAGGCAAATTTTCCATTTGTGCACTTCTGGTGCGCACCGGGACATTGAGCATTTCAGTTTGTGACCTTACATCTATAACGGAGGTGCAAGGAATGGTCAGTGACCTGATATGAGCTCCTGGTGTGCGCCAAAAGTGCGCAAATCAAAAAATTCCCTAAAACCTCAGCAACTGCTAGCAAAGGAAATGAGAAAAAATGGTGTTGAAATAAAAACACAGGTTCCCTACTTCTTAATATTTATGATTTTTTTTCAAGTCACGTCCTTGATTGGTTGCTTCAGGTCTAAAGACTTAACCATTCAGAAATATTAATTTATTGCCAAAATCAATTCAACTGTCGAACAGGAGCATCCATTGTCTCTGGCTCGAATCAGAAAGTCAATTGACTCATTTAATAATTTTCACTTCCATTTTAATTTTAATTTTAAACACTCTCTTAGCACACGAACAGTACTGTCTCTCTAATAACTATATCTACTATATCTCTCTAATATCTACTCTCTGAAATATCTACTTCTACAGACTCTGACTTTCACATGCAATACTTGAAGCCCACAAATCAACTTATTTACAGAGCAGTCAATCATTTGCAAATATGAATCAATGTTACATCATTCCCAGGCAGGGCTATGGGGAACGTGCAAGGGAATGGGATTAATTGGATAGCTTTTTCAAAGAGCCGGCATAGGAATGATAAGTTTAAAGGCCTCCTTCTGTGCTGTATTATTCTATGATTCTATGATTAAAGGGCTAAATTTGATAATATGAGCAAACAGCTAAAGCAAATAGATTGAAGAAGGTGCTTCAACAACAATTCAGTAGAGGACAAGTGGAATACCTTTAACATAAGAACATAAGAAATAGGAACAGGAGTAGGCCATACGGCCCCTCGAGCCTGCACCGCCATTCAATAAGATCATGGCTGATCCGATCATGGACTCAGCTCCACTTCCCTGCCCGCTCCCCATAACCCCTTATTTCCTTATTGTTTAAGAAACTGTCTATTTCTGTCTTAAATTTATTCAATGTCCTACCTTCCACAGCTCTCTGTGGCAATGAATTCCACAACTCTCTAAGAAATTTCTCCTCATCTCTGTTTTAAATGGGTGGCCCCTTGTTCTAAGATCATGCCCTCTAGTTCTAGTCTCCCCCATCAGTGGAAACATCTTCTCTGCATCCACCTTGTCAAGCCCCCTCATAATCTTATATGTTTCGATAAGATCACCTCTCATTCTTCTGAATTCCAGTGAGTAGATGCCCAATCTACTCAACCTTTCCTCATAAGTCAACCCCCTCATCCCCGGAATCAACTTTCTCTGAACTGCCTCCAAAGCAAGTATATCCTTTCGTAAATATGGAAATCAAAACTGCACACAATATTCCAGATGTGGCCAATACCTTATATAGTTGTAGCAAGACTTCCCTGCTTTTATACTCCATCCCCTTTGCAAGATACCATTGGCCTTCCTGATCACTTGCTGTACCTGCATACTATCCTTTTGTGTTTCATACACAAGTATCCCCAGGTCCCGCTGTACTGCGACACTTTGCAATCTTTCTCCATTTAAATAATAACTTGCTCTTTGATTTGTTTCTGCCAAAGTGCATGACCTCACACTTTCCAACATTATACTCCATCTGCCAAATTTTTGCCCACTCACTTAGCCTGTCTATGTCCTTTTGCAGATTTTTTGTGTCCTCCTCACACATTGCTTTTCCTCCCATCTTTGTATCATCAGCAAACTTGGCTACATTACACTCAGTCCCTTCTTCCAAGTCGTTAATATAGATTGTAAATAGTTGTGGTCCCAGCACTAATCCCTGTGACACCCCACTAGTTACTGGTTGTCAACCAGAGAATGAACCTTTGAATCTTTGAAGTTATAATGCTAAGCATGCAGGATAAATACATTCCCAACGCCAACAAGCTTAGACTAACCAAATGTAACCCTAAATGGATTAACAAATGAATTAAAAGTGAGAATAAAGAGGAAATATGGGCTGTACAAATCCTGCAGGAAGAAAGGAGATGGAGCTCAACTGAATGAAGACCAGAAAATACAGAAATAGGTTAAAAGGGTGATCAGAGGGCTAAAGAGAGGAAAGAAAAAATGTGGACTGGTCAAGAAAAACAATGAAAATAATGTCAATACCACACAGCAAGACAGCAGTCAGAAAAGAGGTGAAAACCAGAAAAGGCCAATACTGAGAATGAGTACAAAATAGTAAATATTCTGAAAGTTAACATCCTCCAAAAATTCACGAGGGAATAAATAAGCAACATGCCCGTTCCAAACAAAGATATCCCAACTGTAATCAATGATTTTGTTATAAATCAGGTGGAAATCCTAGACACGGGCTAAATGAGCTCAAAACAAATAAATCTCCAGGTATTTATCCCAGAACACTGAGAGAGACTAAGGGGGAGATTTGTAAAGCACTGAAAAGTGTTATAAGGGAATCACTGGACATTGGGGAAGTTCCAGTGCATTGAAAACCATTTTAAAAATGGCAACAAAACACAAACAGGCAACTACAGACCAGTTAGTCTTGCTTCCCATCCATATAAAATAATGGAATCAATTATCAGGATTAAATTTGAAATCTGTATAACAATAACTTTGCTAACAGCAGTCAGCATGTCTTCAAAAGAGGAAGATTTGGCATGATCACCTACTCGTCTCAATTCAAGTACATTGTGGGAAAACCCTACAATGTAGCACATCTGGATTCCCACAAGGCTTTTGATAATATTCCACACAAAAGGCTATTTGTTAAACACAAAGCTGTGGGAATTTGGGGTACATTTTAGAAATTAAGAAGAAATTAACTAAAAGCTTAAAAGAAACAATGGGTACTTGTTAGAGGAATTATGTCGCAGCGGGGTGGGGGGGGGGGGCGTGGGGGGCGTCAATGCAATGCCCCAGGGACTTGTTGGGACCACCAATGTTTCTAATTTCTATTAATGACTTGGATTCAGAATCACAGTGTAAAGTGGTCAAATCTGCAGATGATACCAAACCAGGATGCACAGTGAAATCAAAAGAGACAGCTTAGAAATGGCAGGATAAGTTGGACAAGGTATGTATGTGGGCAGAAAAACATCAGACAATGCAGACAAGTAAAGTAGAGCACACAGGAATGAAAAAGGGGCAACACTGTACTCCATGAATGGTGTTCAAAGGATGAAGTTGGAAGAAATCTAGTAGTCTTAATAAACTCAACACGCCCAGCCAATGTAGAGCAGTAATCAACATAACTAATAGAATATTAAAGAAAAAAGAACTTGTATTTATATAGCAAGTTTCATGACCTCAGGACATCCCAAATCACTTTACAGCCAAGAACTGCTTTTGAAGTGTAGTCATTATATTCATAGGAAGGAACACTGGAGCAGGGGTGGGCCATTCGGCCCCTCTAGACTGTTCCTCCATTCAATGAGATCATGGCTGATCTGTATCCTTATTCCATCCACCCATCTTGGCTCTGTCTCCCTTAATACTCTTGGCTAGCCTGTTCCACAATGCAATTAGATCATAGCTGGTCTGTATCCTGACTACATTTACCTGCCTTGGCTCAGTGTCCTTTGATGCCCTTAGCTTGCAAAAATCTATCAATCTCAGATTTAAAATTATTAGGAAATGTGGTAGCTAATTTGTGCACAGCGAGCTCCCACAAACAGTAATGTAATAATGACTATGAAATCTGTTTTACATAGAAACATAGAAACATAGAAAATAGGTGCAGGAGTAGGCCATTCGGCCCTTCGAGCCTGCACCACCATTCAATAAGATCATGGCTGATCATTCACCTCAGTACCCCTTTCCTGTTTTCTCTCAATACCTCTTGATCTCTTTAGCCGTAAGGGCCATATCTAACTCCCTCTTGAAAATATCCAATGAACTGGCATCAACAACATTCTGTGGCAGGGAATTCCACAGGTTCACAACTCTGAGTGAAGAAGTTACTCCTCATCTCAGTCCTAAATGGCTTACCTCTTATCCTTAGACTGTGTCCTCTGGTTCTGGACTTCCCCAACATCAGGAACATTCTTCCTGCATCTAACCTGTCCAGTCTTATCAGAATTTTATATGTTTCTATGAGATCCCCTCTCATCCTTCTAAACTCCAGTGATTACAGGCCCAGTCGATCCAGTCTCTCCTCATATGTCAGTCCTGCCATCCCGGGAATCAGTCTGGTGAATCTTCGCTGCACTCCCTCAATTGCAAGAATGTCCTTCCTCAGATTAGGAGACCAAAACTGAACACAATATTCCAGGTGAGGCCTCACCAAGGCCCTGTACAACTGCAGTAAGACCTCCCTGCTCCTATACTCAAATCCCCTAGCTATGAAGGCCAACATACCATTTGCCTTCTTCACTGCCTGCTGTACCTGCATGCCAACTTTCAATGACTGATGTACCATGACACCCAGGTCTCGTTGCACCTCCCCTTTTCCTAATCTGCCGCCATTCAGATAATATTCTGCCTTCGTGTTTTTTCCCCAAAAAAATGGATAACCTCACATTTATCCACATTATACTGCATCTGCCATGCATTTGCCCACTCACCTAACCTGTCCAAGTCACCCTGCAGCCTCTTAGCATCCTCCTCACAGCTCACACCACCACCCAGCTTAGTGTCATCTGCAAACTTGGAGATATTACATTCAATCCCTTCATCTAAATCATTAATGTATATTGTAAATAGCTGGGGTCCCAGCACTGAGCCCTGCGGCACACCACTAGTCACTGCCTGCCATTCTGAAAAGGACCCATTTATCCCGACTCTCAGCTTCCTCTCTGCCAACCAGTTCTCTATCTACGTCAGTACGTTACCCCCAATAGCATGTGCTTTAATTTTGCACACCAATCTCTTGTGTGGGACCTTGTCAAAAGCCTTTTGAAAGTCCAAATACACCACATCCACTGGTTCTCCCCTGTCCACTCTACTAGTTACATCTTCAAAAAATTTCAGAAGATTTGTCAAGCATGATTTCCATTTCATAAATCCATGTTGACTTGGACCGATCCTGTCACTACTTTCCAAATGCGTTGCTATTTCATCCTTAATAATTGATTCCAACATTTTCCCCACCACTGATGTCAGGCTAACCAGTTTTCTCTCTCCCTCCTTTTTTAAAAAGTGGTGTTACATTAGCTACCCTCCAGACCATAGGAACTGATCCAGAGTCGATAGACTGTTGGAAAATGATCACCAATGCATCCACTATTTCTAGGGCTACTTCCTTAATTACTCTGGGATGCAGACTATCAGGCCCTGGGGATTTATCAGCCTTCAATCCCATCAATTTCCCTAACACAATTTCCCGCCTAATAAGGATTTCCTTATTAAGCAGGAAATTAGGTGTTTGTTGAAGGATAAACATTGTCCAGGATACTGGTGAGAACTCCCCTGCTCTTCTTTGAAATAGTGCCATGGTATCTTTTGTGTCCACTTGAGAGAGCAGACTGAGCCTTGGTTTAACGTCTCATCCGAAAGACGGCACCTCCAACAGTCCAGCACTCGCTCAATACTGCACTGAATCTTCAGCCTAGATTTTGTGCTCAAGACTCTGCATGGGACTTGAATCCACAATATTATTGAACTAAAATAATATAATACAAGCTAGAGGAAAATGTGATCAAACTGAACAGCACAGATCATACTTTGAGTACAGTATGCAGTTCTGATCGTCAAGAAATATTCAAGTGGTGGAGGTAGTTCAGAGAAAAGCCCCAAGGATGATCATTGGTGTAAAAGGTCTAAGTTATAAGGAAAGGCTGGAGAAACTTGGGATTTTCAGCCTGTATCCAAGAGGCTGTGTCTGGGGACCTCAGGAGCAGGATCATCCACTCTGCATTTCTGCTGAAGATAGTTGCAAAGATTCACCCTTGGCTTTTGCACTCATATGCTGGGCTCCACCATCGTTTAGAATGGGATGTTCATGGAGCCTCCCCATCCCATTAATTTCTGAATTGTCCATCATCATTCACAACTCAATATGGCAGGGTTTCAGAACTCTAACCTGATCCATTGGTTGTGGGATTACTTAGCTCTGTCTATAGC
Organism: Pristiophorus japonicus; assembly: GCF_044704955.1. NCBI lineage: Eukaryota > Metazoa > Chordata > Chondrichthyes > Pristiophoridae > Pristiophorus > Pristiophorus japonicus. The sequence continues at coordinate 159,902,065 of NC_091981.1, read as the reverse complement.
ATGCTGCTTTTGTTGTTTAGCATGCAAATAGTCCTGCATTGTAACTTCACCAGGTTGGCACCTCATTTTCAGATATACCTGGTGCTGCTCTTGACATGCTCTTCTATACTCATCATTAAAGCAAGGTTGGTCAGCTGGCTTGCTGGTGATGAAGGAGTGCCGGGCCATGAGGTTAAGATTCTGGTTGTATACAGTTCTGCTGCAGATGATGGCCCGCAGCACGTCATGGAAACCCAGTTGTGAGCTGTTAGATCTTGCTCATTGTTTACATAATTTTAGGAAAAACTTTAAGAACCAACATTTAAATGTAACTCTTTTTCCCAATGCTTTGTGTGGAAAATGGACAAATAATCCTGAAATGTGACACAAGTATTAAAAGTTTACATTATCATCTGCCCATCAGGCCAGTAGGGACACAGTTAGAGACAGGATAATGAGTGTACCAGCACCTGTCTTATCTCTGTGTCCTCGGGCCTGGTTCACCTATTTATTTCCCAAAGGCTCTGATAACTCAACCCACACGGTAGCCCTCATCCAACCTATGGTTTCCTTCACCTCACTCCTCATTGATTGTCGACACGCATTGACGGCACAGACCAAATGGCCACTCTCACATCAGGATTAGAGGGTTTTGGTTGACAACATTTGTAATTTTAAAAAGGAGAACAATGGTCGCTTACATCACTCACAATTCCCTGCATGCCAGAAACCACTCTGTCCATGAGAGTCAGCCAGAAACAAAAAAGTTATTTTAGTGGAAGCCCCGAGAGGGGGTGAAAAAGCTTCAAACCTGCTTAAAATCAGATGGTTTGCGACTATGTGCATTTTTGTACTCTTTTGTTTATTTCCTGTAATGCAACTGATGGAATGTTGGGTATAGCTGCGGTTTAAGTCATGATAAGTTTATGTCGCACAGCACCCCTATTGCAACTACTTTGCTTATGTCATATATACCACTGTATTTCAGTTTTCACAGAAAAACAAACTGAATTGAGGAATGCGATTCCAAAACATTAGTAAAGATCCTGAAGTCCAATTTAATGTAAAGAATTTTTAAGTGTATTTAGTTGCCATGAAACAGTGGCCTTGTTGCAGTCCTTTATTCTGGGCTGCTTTTGAGTTGTACAGGTTGTACCTCTCCAGTCCGGGACTCTTTGGTCCGGCAACATCCCTGGTCCGGCATCGTTCCCGGCGGGGGGTCGCGACCCATGCTGTGTCCTGGGGCTGGCTGCTCCTCTGCTCCCTGCTGCCTCCGGTGTTCCCTCCTTGGTCGGGTCAGCTTTGAATGGGAGCGAGGAGCGTGGCGGCTGACTGAGGCACCGAAGCTGGGCCTGAGAAATGCTGCGCAGTAGGCTTCTGCACAGCGCATGCGCAGAATACGGCCGGGTCGTTGTCGGCAACGTTGTCAGCAGTACCCGATAAGTCTAGGGTACTGCTGACAACGCTACGGTTGGCATGACCACCCGTGGTCTGTAAAATTCTCTGGTCCGACACCGGTCAGGTCCCCAGGTTGCCAGACTGGAGAGGTACAACTTTATATTGTTTTTTGAGTGGTCAGATTTTCTGAGCTTTTTACGTTGGCATGTATGGAGTAGTCACTTCACAACTGCTCAGTTGTACAACGTCAGTCTATCCAGAAAATAAAAGCAGCCATTAGGATTACAGTGTAGTCTACAAGAATGTTGACTTTCCACAGGGGAGATTGTGACCAATTGGAGAATGGCCCAGATTTTCTTGGGGACATGCGTCATTGTAATGGCACATCTACGATGTAGGGACACTTAAACAGTGCAAAAGAAAGAGAAAATGTTAGAGTACGAGAATTATGTAACTCCATTATTTTCCTGGTAATTTTGTGCTGGTACCCTCACCAAGAACAATTAGCAGATATTTATTATACCATGTCCTCCAACCCACCGCGCCCCGACCCCCCCCCCCCCCCCCATCATTAGTATCAGTGGAGATTGCTATTTTCCTACATTTAAGCCAGTTTTCCTGGCACTATTGCTTAGACTGAAAAATAATTGCACTGGTAACCTGGCAACAGCAGCGTTATATTGACTTTATCATGCATTCACTAAATCATACTTTTACTTTGAACTATCCTTTAACTGATGCTGAAATTAATTTTGAGCTCCTAAAGAATTTATTTCCTTTCAGAGTTCAAATAACAATGATCTCTGTGCCAAAGGCAAAGCAAAGAAAGATGTTTCAGCAAAATACCTGAAGCTCAAGCATCAAAATCGTGTTCCGAGTAAAATAAACACCTATAAAATACCAAAGAGTCAGTTTCACCAACTGGTGTATGTTTATCAGTCCTTCTAGAGATTAAACTAAAACTAGCTTCAGAGAACAGCATGGCTCTTCTGTATAAACCTGCTATTTTTTAACTGAGATTCCAATAGGCCTTGCATCTCAAATAAAGCACACAATTACTCAGTGAAACTAAGACCAAAGAGATGGGATGCAGCACGAGCAAGCTTCAATATTACAACTTTTATATCATTTTCTAGAATTGTAAAATGTGAAGCAGCTTAATGAAAATTATAATCCAAAGTAGTTTTAAAAAAAATATTAACCCAACGATCAATTTGTTTAACTTCAATATAATTTTGCATACATGATTTGTTAACAGCAATCAAATCCATATGAAGGAAAATGAAAGAGAGTTTCATTGTTTCTCTTTCTACAGATGCTGCCTGGCCTGCTGTGTCTTTTCAGCATTTTCCGTTGTTATTTCAGATTTCCAGCATTGCAGTATTTTGCTTTTGTATGAAGGAAAATGAAGATGGCTTTATCGGTTCTCTCTCTGAAACTAAATTCCTTTATTGGCCATTTTCTATGCCACTTATGATTCACTGCTATTCTTGCCGTGGCAGATTTGGAACATATGAACAGGAGTAGTCCATTTAGCCCCTCGAACCTGTTCCATCATTCAGTGAGATCATGGCTGATCTGCGACCTAACTCCATATACCGGCTTTGGCCCCAATATCTGAATATTTTTGGTTCACAAAAATCTATCAATCGCAGATTTAAAATTAGCAATTGACCTAGCTTCAACTGCCATTTGCGGAAGAGAGTTCCAAACTTCTATTACCCTTTGAATGTAGAAATGTTTCCAAACTTCACTCCTGAAAGGTCTGGCTGAAATTTTAAGCTATGTCCTCCTAGTCCTAGATTTCCCAACCAGCGGAAAAAGTTTATCTCTATTTATCCTATCAGTTCTCCTTAATATCTTGAAAACTTTGATCAAATCACCTCTTAACTTTCTACATTACAAGGAATACAACACTCATTTGTGTAACCTCTCCTCATAATTTAATCCTCGGAGTACAGGTGTCATTCTGGTAAATTTACGCTGCACTCCCTCCAAGACCAATGTATCCATCATAATGTGTGGTGCCCAGAACTGCTCACAGTACTCCAGGTGTCTTTTAACCAGGTCTTTGTGTAGCTGTAGCATAACTTCTACCCCCTTGTATTCTAGTCTTCTAGATATAAGGCCCAGCATTCCATTAGACTTTTTGATTCTTTTCTGTACCTGTTCATGACATTTTAATGATCAATGTATGTGGACCCCTAAGTCTCTTTGGACCTCACTGTTTCTAGCTTTTCACCATTTAGAAAGTACTCTGTTCTATTCTTTTTAGGTCCAAAGTGGATGACCTCACACTTGCCTACATTGAAATACATTTACCACAGTTTTGCCCATTTACTTAATTTATTAATGCATGGCAAAGTGATGGTGCTCGCCGCTGACCTCGAAGAAAGCTGGTCACAATGATCTAGTTATCTCTGGGGTGTTGATTTCACTTCTCCCAATGTTAGTTTGATTCTGGTGTGAATTCTAGGGGATCTCTAGCATCCAGCAACAGTGATGTCATCAAGCAGGCTAAGCAACCAATCACAATGACGAATTCTCAGACAGCAATCCAGGAAGTAAAATGCACCGATTATCCTTCAATTTTTATAAATTTTACATAGATCACAATAAAGATTGGGACATACACATGGGATTAAGATAGATGCTAAAATATCATAAACAAACTTAAAAAAATGTTCTTTATTTTTTTTAAAACCTATGGAATTTTTATCATAATGGAAAATTTGACATTCCACAAATATAAAATTAGTTTTTCAGGGCTAGAGAGGTTGTTCAGCAGTAGTTATGACTTAGTACATCATTAAAAACCAAGTTGCATCTCATTCAAAAGGCTTAACTTTTTCGAGGGATTTAACAATGATATTACAGCGTAAAAGGGGAATTCTCATCAGTTCAGTGATTTCTAAAGATTGCTGTCTGTGGTGACTTCAACAGCGCACCCTGTGGAACAGCAGGGAATCACACCCAGCAACTTCTCGATTTCCGCGTTTAATTGTGCATTTGCGGACACCAGAAGTTATTGTCAGTTTCACAGAGTAACGATGACGAATGCTAACAGTGTCGTCGCCATTACAACCACAAAATCCAGGCCAATATCTCTTTGTAATTTTGTGCTTCCATCTACACTGTTTACAATGCCACCTATCTTTGTGTCATTGGTAAACTTAGATATGTGGCTTTTGATCCCATCATCTAAGTTGTTAATAAATATGGTGAATAGTTGAGGCATCACATCAGTTTTCCAGTGAAATTTGGCATCAATTCACCACTGGCAGATTGGGCGCACAATGGTCAAACTTATGTGGTCATAATTTGTTTTAGTGGGCCATTCAACGATATCTGCCATTAGCTAGACTTGCACGTATAGGCTTTTAAATTTTTTGCATGGCATGTTGCTGGAAGTGCAAGCTGATTACGGCACAGTGAGGAAAAACAGGCATTTGGGACCTGAGTGAACAGGGAAAGCAACTGTATATCTCCTTAACCAATCAGATTGAAGGATTATGAAAAGAAAGGATAGTGCATGCATTGATAGTATTCTACCAAAATTCCCTGGATTCTGGGAAGGTCCTAGCAGAAAGGGGAAGTCATGTTTGACAAATTTGCTGTAATTCTTTGAGGATGTAATGAGCAGGGTGGATAAAGGGGAACCAGCGGATGTGGTGTATTTGGACTTCCAGAAGGCATTTGACAAGGTGCCACATAAAAGATTACTGCACAAGATAAAAGTTCACGGGGTTGGGGGTAATATATTAGCATGGATAGAGGATTGGCTAACAAAGAGATGGGATAAATGGTTCATTCTCGGGTTGGCAATCAGTAACTAATGGGGTGCCGCAGAAATCAGTGCTGGGACCACAACTACTTACAATCTATATTAACGGCTTGGAAGAAGGGACCGAGTGTAACGTAGCCAAGTATGCTGACAATACAAAGATGGGAGGAAAAGCAATGTGTGAGGAGGACACAAAAAATCTGTAAAAGGACATTGACAGGCTAAGTGAGTGGGCAAAAATTTGGCAGATAGAGCATAATGTTGGAAAGTGTGAGGTCATGCATTTTGCCAGAAACAAATCAAAGAGCATGTTATTATTTAAATGGAGAAAGATTGCAAAGTGCTGCAGTACAACGGGACCTGGGGGTACTTGTGCATGAAACACAAAAGGTTAGTATGCAGGTACAGCAGGTGATCAGGAAGGCCAATGGACTCTTGGCCTTTATTGCAAAGGGGATGGAGTATAAAAGCAGGGAAGTCTTGCTACAGTTATACAGGGTATTGGTGAGGCCACACCTCGAATACTGTGTGCAGTTTTGGTTTCCGTATTTACGAAAGGATATACTTGCTTTGGAGGCAGATCAGAGAAGGTTCACTTGGTTGATTCCGGAAATAAGGGCGTTGACCTATGAGGAAAGGTTGAGTAGGTTGGGGCGCTACTCATTGGAATTCAGAAGAATGAGAGGTGATCTTATCAAAACGTATAAGATTATGAGGGGGCTTGACAAGGTGGATGCAGGGAGGATGTTCCCACTGATGCGGGAGATTAGAGCTAGAGGGCATAATCTTAGAATAAAGGGCCGCCCATTTAAAACTGAGATGAGGAGAAATTTCTTCTCTCAGAGCGTTGTGGATCTGTGGAATTCGCTGCCCCAGAGAGCTGTGGAAGCTAGGACATTGAATACAATTAAGACAGAAAGAGACAGTTTCTTAAACGATAAGGGAATAAGGAGTTATGGGGAGCGGGCGGGGAAGTGGACCTGAGTCCATGATCAGATCAGCCATGATCATATTAAATGGTGGAGCAGGCTTGAGGGGCTGTATGGTCTACTCCTGCTTCTATTTCTTATGTTCTTATGTTCTTATAAGAGTAAATTAGAGTGGGTGAATTCAATGTCAAATCAGACACAGAAAGAGAAATAAAGATTGTATCAAGAGTGCGAGAAAAGAGACAGAAAGGAAAAGGAAAAAAAGATGCAAGTTAAAATTTTGCATTTTAACTTCTTTAACAAATAAATCCTGAAGGAATGAGACTCCACATTTGTAATAGTTAATTTCCAGCACCAAAACGGTTGACTGGCAGTAATTAACTCTTATCACGTCATTGTTGTTGTCCAGGGTAGTTCGACTGAAATGGACAAGATTTAACACAAATACAGCAATTTCAAAGCAGATAGCAAGATGCCATTTTTGCAAAGCTAACAGTGCACCACAATTCAGACAAAAACTTTTGTGTATTTGAGACCTCTCGCCTGAAGTGCTGTACCGTTTGTACATAAATAATTTTGAATGTCATTAGCATCACCGTTATTTTGACAGCAAACAATTGCCCAAAATCGTAGATACGGAAAAATCTGGGCCAATATATTTGCTTCCGGAATGATGCATTTACTAAATATGGCCACTAGATGACATGTATCCTCATCTAGTCTAGTACCCTGATTTACCGACTACAAAAGCGGGGTTCCAGGGTCCATTTACCTCCACGCCAGGAACCACTACGAAGTATCTTAAGCCATCACAGGAGACCACCAATTCTTTCTTCCTTTATTTTCCTACTTTATTTGATGCTATTTTACTTGTTGTCAAATCAGGCTATTTTGAGCCTCACTATCCTGGACAAATTTCATTTTAATAATGCCCAGTGCAAGGTTTGGCACCTTTTTACAGGCCTCAACAGAACTCACACAAGTTTGCAATTGGTGTGATTTCCACTGACATCAGCAGAGGGTATTAAGGCCGAATTCCCATGGTAGCCTGGGATTGGCACCTGACACACCTTTGACATTAGGCGGTGGGTAGAAAATCAGCCTGTGGCTCACCTCCCCACTGGAAAACAGAAAAACGGAATTCTGGCAGAACCGGGTTCAACCCCATTTTCCAGTTCCCCCATCAGGTTCCTTACTATGATCTATAACAACTGGTTCTGAATCCTATTCACAAACAGGAATTAACCTTGCCCATTTTTAAAATATTCTAATGTATTTTGTTCCACCACCTCAGTTGCTCATCTATTTCACAATTCCATCACTTCTGACAAATCCATCAAGACAAATAAGACTGGCTATGCAGTTAATATCTTCAGGACCTCACTTTGCAGAGGGGAGGTTGTGGGTTAGCAATGGCAATTGGGGGCAGGTTGTGCGTGGTAGGGGAGGCATCTGTGAATGACAGAGGCCCATGCGGTTTAAATGTGGGGTCAGGGGGAACACTCCTGCTCTTCACATTCAGGTAAGTATATTCTAACTTGTCAGCCTGCAGTGGTCCCTTTTAAGACCACCTGTTTGGCCACATGTTGACTTGGTTTTCTTGAACACAGTCAGGCCGGGCATCCTATTCTTGCAGAGGGGACTTATTTAAATATGCAAAGGGCTTAAGGTCTATTTCAGGCATGGGCACTGGACGTCTATTTTGTTGCCTACAGCAGTATAGTGGGTGGTGCATTTCTGGCTCATAATGAGAATGCTCATCCTGCCTGACATATTGGAGGCTTAGGAGGCCATTTACTGTCCAAAAAACAGGTGCTGCGCAGTCGAATTTCTAGGCCGAGGAATTAAAAACATATATTTGAAAGGAAGAACAAAAGCATACTATTGGTAAGTGTCATGTATGTACATGCTGTTTGTAGCCACCAGATGGTGTCATTGTTGGAGGCCACTGAGCAGCACACACATGGTGCTGCTCTGGTATAAAAGACCAGCCATTGGGTGGGTCAGGCACTTTGGGCCGTAATAAAGCAGAGCCAACGTTGTACCTTGCTTAGTTAAACAGTGCTCAGTTTGAACCTTTATTTCATTCATAAGATTTGGTGACGAGAACCTTTGTTTGCAAAATGAGCACGATTGGATTTTTAGAGCGATTCGTGGAGGGAGAAGATTGGGAAGACTTAGTGAACCATTTGAACCAGTACTTCGTGGCCAACAAAATGAAGGAGGTCGGCCACGCAGATCGACGCCGGGCCGTGTTCCTCACAGTGTGCGGTTCAAAGATCCACAGTCTGATAAAGAATCTACTCATACCTAGTGATCCAACAGAGAAAACGTACGAGGAGTTGTGTACATTGGTACGAGAGCACCTCAAGCCAGACGATGGCATCACCATCTTGAGATACAGGTTTTATACATTTGTTCGATCGAAGGGCCAGAGCACGGTGGAAATTTTTGCCGACCTGAGACGTCTAGTGGGACTCTGCAAGTTCGGGACGGTGTTGGCAGACATGCTGCGGGACTTCTTCATTATCGGTATCAACCACGAGGTGATCCGCGCAAACTTCTGACGGCGTAGGAGTTGAATTTTAAACGGGCCATCCAGATCGCTCAATCATGTATAACGACGGACAGGAGTTTAAAGCAAATATCGGTGAAGAACCGAACCTCGGCAAGTAATGTAAATGCGATTGATTCGACATTCGGCAGAACGGCACATGGCAGGGCCTATCCGGCTGTGTTCGCGAAACCTGTGGCTGCCCAAAGTCCACCAGCGGGAATGTATCTGACTTCTCCGTGTTGGCATTGTTTGGGAAATCATCGGCACCAGCAGTGCTGATTTAAGCAATATAGTTGCAAAGGCTGTCTGAGAATGGGACATCTCCAGCACAAGTTTCCGCAGATGAGCGAGTGTGCTGCAACACACCACGATATAGGATGAGAGTCAGACTAGCGCGGATCCGGATACGCAATCCGAGATGCCAGAGGAGGAAGTGTATGGACTATACTCCTTCATAACCAAGAGTAAACCAATTTTGATTAATGTGAAGTTTAATGGGATACCGGTATCGATGGAACTGGACACAGGAGCGAATCGATCATGAACAAGACGGCATTTAATAAGCTGTGGGATACTAAGACTGTGAGGCCCAGGCTGAGCCCTGTTAATGCCAAGCTTCGCACATACACCAAAGAACTGATAAAGGTGATTGGCAGTGCACAAATTAATGTGTCATATAACGGTGCGGTTCACAAGTTACCGCTGTGGATTGTTCCAGGCAATGGGCCAACGTTGCTCGGCAGGAGCTGGTTGGAGAAAATCAGATGCGGCTGGAATGACATAAATGCGTTGTCGTCAGAGGAAGATACATATGGCCAAGTATTGAGCAAGTTCCCCTCGCTGTTCGAACCGGGTATCGGCAACTTCACGGGAGTCAAGGTGCAGATCCACGTGGACTCAGATGCAAGACCCGTCCATCATAAAGCTCGGGCAGTGCCTTATATGATGAGGGAGAAGGTCGAAATTGAACTGGACAGACTCCAGCATGAAGGGATCATATCACCGGTCAAATTTACTGAATGGGCTAGCCCCATTGTTCCTGTGCTGAAAAGTGATGGCAGAGTCAGAATCTGTGGAGACTACAAGGCTACGATCAACACGGTTTTGAAACAAGATCAGTACCCGTTACCGAAGGCTGATGACTTGTTTGCGACGCTAGCCGGAGGGAAGTCGTTTTCAAAACTGGACTTGACATCCGCCTATATGACGCAGGAGTTGGTTGAGACGTCGAAGAGACTAATGTGCATTAACACGCACAAAAAACTGTTTATTTACCACAGGTGCCCGTTTGGAATTCGCTCGGCTGCAGCAATATTCCAGAAGAATATGGAAAGACAACTGAAGTCCGTTCCCAAGATGACATCCTGATCACCGGTCATGACTCCAAGGAACATCTGAACAACCTGGAAGAGGTTCTATTGCTTTTGGACAGAGTGGGGCTCAGACTTAAATGCTGAGACCCGGTAAGAAGTTACCAAAGTAGTTCAAGAGTCCCAGGAACGACCGCAGCTCCATCACGTTCTGTGGCCTCGGTGCGTTCTCGATTGCCTCCGTCTTTGGCCTGATGCCGTCCGCCGCAATCCTCCTTCCCAAGAACTCCACTTCAGGCGCCAGGAAAACGCACTTTGAGCGTTTTAACCTGAGCCCCACGCAGTTGAGCCTACTAAGAACCTCCTCCAGGTTCTGCAGGTGCTCGACTGTGTTCCAACCTGTGACCAAGATGTCGTCCTAGAAGACCACGGTGTGCGGGACCGACTTCAGTAAACTTTCCATGTTTCTCTGGAATATCGCCGCCGCTGATCGGATTCCAAATGGGCATCTGTTATAAACAAAAAGACCTTTGTGCGTGTTGATGCAGGTGAGGGCCTTAGATGATTCCTCCAGTTCCTGCGTCATGTAGGCTGAGGTCAGATCCAGCTTCGCGAATGTCTTTCCTCCCACCAGCATTGCAAAGAAGTCGTCGGCTTTTGGAAGTGGGTATTGGTCCTGCTGGAAGAAACAATTGATAGTTACTTTGTAATCGCCACAGATTCTGACGGTGCCGTCTCCCTTGAGGACTGGGACGATAGGACTGGCCCACTCGTTGAACTCAATCAGTGAGATGATGCCCTCTCTTTGTAGCCGATCGAGCTCGATTTCTACCCTTTCTCTCATCATGTACGGTACTGCTCACACCTTGTGATGGATGGGTCGCGCCCCCGGAATTAGGCGCATCTGCACTTTTGCTCCTTGGAATTTCCCGATGCCTGGTTTGAAAGAAATTTGTTTAAGACCTGTCTACACGAAGTGTCGTCAGCAGGCGATAGCGCTCGGATGTCGTCCCACTTCCAGTGTACCTTTCCCAGCCAGCTCCTGCTGAGCAGCGCGGGACCATCGCCCGGTACCACCCAGAGTGGTAGATGAAGGAATTGAGTGTAATATCTCCAAATTTTCATATGACACTAAACTGGGTGGCGGTGTGAGCTGTGAGGGGGACGCTAGGAGGCTGCAGGGTGACTTGGACAGGTTAGGTGAGTGGCCAAATGCATGGCAGATGAGTACAATGTGGATAAATGTGAGGTTATCCACTTTGGGGCAAAAACGCGAAGACAGAATATTATCTGAATGCCGGCAGATTAGGAAAAGGTGAGGTGCAACGAGACCTGGATATCATGGTTCATCAGTCATTGAAATTTGGCATATAGGTGCAGCAGGCGGTGAAGAAGGCAAATGGTATGTTGGCCTTCATAGCTAGGGGTTTGAGTATAGGAGCAGGGAGGTCTTACTGCAGTTGTACAGGGCCTTGGTGAGGCCTCACCTGGAATATTGTGTTCAGTTTTGGTCTCCTAATCTGAGGAAGGATGTTCTTGCTATTGAGGGAGTGCAGCGAAGGTTCACCAGACTGATTCCTGGGATGGCTGGGCTGACATACGAGGAGAGACTGGATCAACTGGGCCTTTATACATTGGCGTTTAGAAGAATGAGAGGGGATCTCACAGAAACATAAAAGATTCTGACGGGACAGGACAGGTTAGATGCGGGTAGAATATTCCCAATGTTGGGGAAGTCCAGAACCAAGGGACACAGTCTTAGGATAAGGGGTAGGCCATCTAGGACTGAGATGAGGAGAAACTTCTTCACTCAGGAGAGTTGTTAACCTGTGGAATTCTCTGCCGCAGAGAGTTGTTGATGCCAGTTCATTGATATATTCAAGAGGGAATTAGATATGGCCCTTCCGGCTAAGGGGATCAAGGGGTATGGAGAGAAAGCGGGAAAGGGGTACTGAGGGAATGATCAGACATGATCTTATTGAATGATGGTGCAGGCTTGAAGGACCGAATGGCCTACTCCTGCACCTATTTTCTATGTTTCTATGTTTCTATGTTTCTCGAAGTGCGTCTTCATGGCACCAGAGGTCGAATTCCTCGGGAGGAAAATCAGACCTACTGACATGAAAACCAAAGCCATCAAGAATGCACCCAAGCCGCAGAACGTGACGGAGCTGCGTTCGTTCCTGGGTCTACTCAACTACTTTGGTAACTTCATACCTAAATTGAACACCTTACTTGAACCACTGCACATGCTATTGAGAAAAGGCAACAATTGGATGTGGGGCGCATTGCAAGACAGAGCTTTCGAGAAAGCCACTAATCTGCTTTGCTCAAACAAGCTGCTGGTACATTATGACCCATGTAAAGGTTTAGTTTTGGCCTGTGACGCATCGTCATATGGAATTGGTTGCGTATTACAACAAGCCAATGAGTCGTGGAAACTTCAACCTGTCGCGTATGCATCCAAAAGTTTGTCTAAAGCAGAAAGAGCCTACTGTATGGTAGAAAAAGAAGCTTTAGCTTGTGTGTACGGTGTTAAAAAGATGCATCAATACCTGTTTGGTCTGAGGTTCGATTTAGAGACCGATCACAAGCCACTCATTTCGTTGTTCGAGAGCAAAGGTATCAATACCAACGCTTCATCCCACATCCAAAGGTGGCCGCTGACATTATCTGCCTATGATTATGTCATTCGCCACAGACCTGGCAGAAATAATTGTGCCGATGCTTTGAGCCAGTTGCTGTTGCCCATACCGGAGGTGGAAACACCACAACCGGCAGATTTAATTTTAATCATGGATGCTTTTGAGAGTGAAAGTACTCCTGTCACAGCTTAACAAGTTAAGACCTGGACCAACCAGGACCTGATATTATCGGTGGTAAAGGGTTGCATCCTCAAAGAGGATTGATCTGCCATACCTAAGCAAATGTGCGAGGAGGCCAAACCGTACATTCGTCGCAAGGAGTAACTGTCTATTCAAGCAGATTGCATATTGTGGGGCAATCAAGTTGTAATGCCTAAGAAAGGGCGAGAGAAGTTTGTGCGTGAGTTACACAGCACACTTCCTGGTATAGTGATGATGAATGCCAATGCCAGGTCCCACGTATAGTGGCCAGGAATTGATTCTGAGCTGTAAGCATGCGTGCATCAGTGCAACACCTGCATGCAGCTCAGCAAAGCACCAGCGGAATCGCCGCTGAGTCTGTGGTCATGGCCATCCAAACCATGGTCCCGGATCCATGTAGATTTTGCAGGTCCCTTCCTGGGCAAGATGGCGGATTATGCGAAGTGGATAGAATGCATAATCATGTCATCCAATACGTCCACGGCAACCATAGAGAATCTCAATATCATGTTCGCGACACATGGTCTGCCTGACACAGTGGTGAGCGACAATGGGTCATGCTTTACCAGTCAGGAGTTTCAGGAGTTTGTAAAACTTAGCGGCATATAACATGTAAGGTCAGCACCGTTCAAGGCTACGTTCAATGGGCAAGCAGAAAGTGCAGTACACATTATCAAGCAAAGCATGAGGAGAGTAACCCAAGGGTCACTGCAGACCCGCTTGTCTTGCATACTGCTGAGTTACAGGACAAGACCCCACACACTCACAGGTGTCTCGCCTGTTGAACTCATGATGAAAAGAGGTCTTAAGACCAAGTTATCTCTTGTAAACCTGGATTTAAATAATCGTGTTGAATACAGAAGACAGTCAACAAGGGTACCACGATTGCGCAACTCTGTCACGCAAGATTTCTGTTAATGATCCTGTATATGTGTTGAATTTATGGTCAGGGTCCCAAATGGATCGCTGGTATGGTCATGGCCAAGGAGGGCAACAGAGTATTTGTTATTAAGCTCAAGAATGGGAAAACTTGCAGGAAACACATGGATCAAACAAAGCTGAGGCACACAGACAAGCCAGAGCAGTTGGATGAAGAAACCGTCGATGACCAACCAACCTACCAGCAGCCTTCAGTGGACTCAAGGGTTATCAGTGAACCCGGAATTTTCATCACGGACTTGTTCAATAAAAATGGACTTGCAATTCCTGACATGGCCACTGGCACCCCCAACAAGTCAGTCATCCAACCGCCAGCCACAACAGACTCTGAACATTCACCCGAGGCCGGCATCGAACTGAGACGGTCAACCCGGGAGCTTAAAGCACCGGTCCGTCTCAACCTGTGAAAGACTGTGATAAGATCTCAGAGGAGGGTATTGTCATGTATGTACATGCTGCTTGTAGCCACCAGGTGGTGTCATTGTTGAAGGCCACTGAGCAGCACGCACATGCTGCTGCTCTGGTATAAAAGACCAGCCATTGGGTGGGTCAGGCACTTTGGGCCGTAATAAAGAAGAGCTAAGGGTGTACCTTGTTCAGTTAAACAGTACTCAGTTTGTACCTTTATTGCTTACCTAACAGTAAGTTTAACAAAAAATCCAATTCAGTAACTTTAGTTGAAGTCTGACAAGGAAATCAATAACAACCTTTGTGCCCTGCTGCGTTGACAGTTTTTTTAAGCCTTCTTATATGTTTCCCACTTTTAGAGCAACAATATTTTCGAGATAACCGCAATAGACTAGCTAAAACAAAGAATCTTTCTTTACTGTTTATTACGCAAGGACAATAGGACAATTTTAATACCCACACAAAACCTCTATTTGCTGCTGGGGTCCATCTGTTCCTGATATCCATATCATGACTGCAGTCAGCCAAAGGGCTATTTATCACTACAGTCACTTTTCTTTTTCTCTAGCAATGCAAAGATGCTGGTTTCAGAAACTGCAGATATCTCACAGCTACTTGAAGCACTGCACTGGAGTACTGCCGTGTTTGCTTTCTTCTGCACTGTTGTATGTGAAAACTTACTTTTGGTGGCATTTTAATTAATTTAAATAACCTATTTTGTTTAAGAGAAAGGCAAGTTTAGAGGTGCAGTTGGATCAGGAGTATGAAGAAGAAATCGTGTTACATGATGTGGAGCTCATCAAGCAGTTGCTGAAGGACATAATCTGACTCTTGTGGAGACATTTATCCATATTCTTATAGAATCATAGAATCTTACAGCACAGAAGAGGGCCATTCAGCCCATTATACCTATGCCAGTTTTTATTTCTGTCTCTTTTATTTCCCTTTCTTAATCCAATCTTTCGTTCCGTCTCTTTATTTCACTTTGTGTACCTGATTTGACATTGAATTCAATATTCTAACTTACACGTTCTGGTTCAGACTCTGCTGCTCATTAATGATTCTTCAATCTGATTTGCTAAGGAGATGCATAGTTGCTTTCCCTGTTTCCACTGGTCCCAGATGCTCTGTAGAGGGCACTATACTTTTTGGCTCTCTAATTTACAGTAAGTTCCAGTGCAAAATCCCATCGAAAGTCTCTGGGCAAGTACAAGTGTCATGAACGGTTGGCACTGTTTATTCACAAAGTCCAGCCCAATATAGCCTTACCTCAATTAACCTACATAATGGGCCGAAAATTGCGGCCTCGCCGGGTCTGTATGAAGTGCGCACGAACCCGGCGAGGCCTCGCAAAAGCCGGTTTTCGGGGCGCAATGCACATACGCCGAAAACCGGCTTTTGTGATCTGTCAAGATTTTTCCGTACAGATCCTCCGCATCCCCATAGCAAGGACATCAGCGTGACAGAGATTGGGCTATTTGCCCAACTCATGCCCAGCGAATGTCCTTCAAACTTTTACGCCTGGTAAAAGCAGGCGCATAGCTTACTTTTAGCAGCGTAACACTTTTAAAATATATAGGGCTAGAATTTCCATTGCATCGCCGCCCAGTTTCTCGGCGGTATTGGTTGTTTTGGGCGAGAACTGGGTTGCCGAAAATTTCCACAACTGAGTTCCGCCGGCGGTTTCAAAGTACCGCTGGGGAGCAGACCGCTGGCGTGCACCGTCCATGGACTGCCATCGCCCGATTTTTGGCTCAGCGGTGACCCGTAGGTAAGTTGAAAAACAAACACCCATGAAAAGCAGCGGAGCTGGGCGGTGCTGGGCGGTAGGTAAGTAGCCCTGCAAAAAAAGGTAAGTAAATTGGTTTTTACTAATTATTTTTAAATTCTCTTGCAGTGTTTAAAGTGAAAAGGTCATAAGAACATAAGAAATAGGACCAGGAATAGGCCATACCGCCCCTCGAGCCTGCCGTGCCATTTAATACGATCATGGCTGATCCGATCATGGACTCAGGTCCACTTCCCTGCCCGCTCCCCATAACTCCTTATTCCCTTATCATTTATTTCTGTCTTAAATTTATTCAATGTCCCAGTTTCCACAGCTCTCTGAGGCAGCGAATTCCACAGATTTACAATCCTCTGAGAAAAGAAATGTCTCCTCATCACAGTTTTACATGAGCGGCCCCTTATTCTAAGATTATGCCCTCTAGTTCTAGTCTCCCCTATCAGTGGAAACATTTTCTTTCCCTCCGACTCGTCAAGCCCCCTTATAATTTTATATGTTTTGATAAGATCACCTCTCATTCTTCTGAATTCCAATGAGTAGAGGCCCAACCTACACAACCTTTCCTCATAGGTCAACCCCCTCATCTCCGGAATCAACCTAGTGAACCTTCTCTGAACTGCCTCCAAAGCAAGTATATCGTTTCGTAAATATGGAAACCAAAACTCCACGCAGTATTCCAGGTGTGGCCTCACCAATACCTTATATAGCTGCAGCAAGACTTCCCTGCTTTTATACTCCATCCCCTTTGCAATAAAGGCCAAGATTCCATTGGCCTTCCTGATCACTTGCTGTACCTGCATATTAACCTTTGGGTTTCATGCACAAGTACCCCCAAGTCCCGCTGTACTGCAGCACTTTGCAATCTTTCTCCATTTAAATAATAACTTGCTCTTTGATTTGTTTCTGCCAAAGTGCATGACCTCACACTTTCCAACATTATACGCCATCTGCCAAATTTTTGCCCACTCACTTAGCCTATCTATGTCCTTTGCAGATTTTTTGTGTCCTCCTCACACATTGCTTTTCCTCCCATCTTTGTATTGTCAGCAAACTTGGCTACGTTACACTCAGTCCCTTCTTCCAAGCCGTTAATATAGATTGGAATTAGTTGTGGTCCCAGCACTGATCCCTGCGGCACCCCATTAGTTACTGATTGCCAACCCGAGAATGAACCATTTATCCCATCTCTTTGTTAGCCAATCCTCTATCCGTGCTAATATATTACCCCCAACCCCATGAACTTTTATCTTGTGCAGCAATCTTTTATGTGGCACCTTGTCAAATGCCTTCTGGAAGTCCAAATACACCACGTCCACTGGTTCCCCTTTATCCATCCTATTCATTACATCCTCAAAGAATTACAGCAAATTTGTCAAACATGACTTCCCCTTCATAAATCCATGCTGACTCTGCCTAACTGAATTTTGCTTTTTCAAATGTCCTACTACTGATTCTTTAATAATGGACTCCAACATTTTCCTAACCACAGATGTTAGGCTAACTGGTCTATAGTTCCCTGCTTTTTGTCTGCCTCCTTTTTTAAATAGGGGTATTGCATTTGTAGTTTTCCAATCTGCTGGGACCTCCCCAGAGTCCAGGGAATTTTGGTAAATTACAATCAATGCATCCATTATCCCTGCCATTACTTCTTTTAAGACCCTAGGATGCAAACCATCAGGTCCAGGGGATTTATCTGCCTTTAGTCCCATTATCTTACTGAGCACTTTGTGATTGTGATTGTCCTGAGAATGATTTTCTTATTTTTTATTTTACGTTTTTTGAAAAAATATTTTTTGTGTTTTTCTCCTCCTTGGCCCAACCCACAGCCTCGGTGTAAATTTTAGTAATTATAGCCCATTTTTTTAAGAACTACCCAATCGGCCCAGGATTCCATTTTCTGGCGAGAATTGGGGTGTAAGGTCCAATTTTTTTCGCTCGGCGAATTTTTTTCTTTTTTTTAAATGGAATTGTTCAGCACGGATAATTTGAGAATCTTAGTGGTATTTTGGGCAGCAATGTGGTGCTGACGGATTTTTTTGGAAATTCTAGCCCATAAAAATGTAACTTAAACACTCATTTTTATATTAAAAACCCTGTCCAGTAAGGTAAGTTTATTTTTAACCCTATTAAAAAAAAAACCAAAATATTTTTGCTAAAACATTTAATTACATTTAATTTCAATTAATTTTAAATATGTGAGGTGTTTTATTTATTTATTATTCTGTGTTTCGGTGTTTTAGAGGTTTTTCTCATTGATAGTAATGGGAAATTGTACAAACGGAGTTCCCATTTTCATCAATGAGAACACTGCATAGTGATTGGTGGTCCAGGCTCACGTGACTCCAGCATGTACGTACATACGTGAAAGACATCTCCCCATGCACTGTGCAGCGAATCTAGGCCTCCGACCAGAATCCTACGTTCCTCCAGGACCACCAGGCACTTTCGTAGATTTTTTTCGGATCGGGAACATTCATAAGAAGGAAGCCTCCGACTGCAATTTTCCCCCCATTTTGTTGCAAACCTAATTATTTGACCTTGTCTTCAGTTAACTTCCCTAACTCTTCTCTCACCACTACTTAGCGTCCATTCCAGCTCCGTGAAGCACTTTGAGGAGTTTTACTACATTAGGGGAGAGCAACAGCAGCCAAGTTCATGGCACCGTGGCTGGCTCTGTTGTACAGGAGGGCATAAAAAAGAGTGGGAGAGCGATAGTGATAGGGGATTCAATCATAAGGGGAATAGATAGGCGTTTCTGCGGCCGCAATCGAGAGTCCTCGATGGTATGTTGCATCCCTGGTGCAAGGGTCAAGGATGTCTCCGAGTGAGTGCAGGACATTCTGAAAAGGGAGGGAGAACAGCCAGTTGTCATGGTGCACATTGGTACCAACGACATAGGTAAAAAAAAGGGATAAGGTCCTACGAGACGAATCTAAGGAGCTAGGAGTTAAATTAAAAAGTAGGACCTCAAAAGTAGTAATCTCGGGATTGCTACCAGTGCCATGTGCTAGTCAGAGTAGGAATCGCAGGATAGCACAGATGAATACGTGGCTTGAGCAGTGGTGCAGCAGGGAGGGATTCAAATTCGTGGGGCATTGGAACAGGTTCTGGGGGAGGTGGGACCAGTACAAACCGGACGGTCTGCACTTGGGCAGGAACGGAACCAATGTCCTAGGTGGAGTGTTTGCTCGTGCTGTTGGTGAGGAGTTAAACTAATATGGCAGGGGGATGGGAACCAATACAGGGAGACAGAGGGAAACAAAAAGGAGACAAAAACAAAAGACAGAAAAGAGATGAGTAAAAGTGGAGGGCAGAGAAACCAAAGGCAAGAAACAAAAAGGACCACTGAATATAAAAGGGCTGCAGGAGGGGTAAAAACTAAAAATCATGGTTTAAAAACTAGGATGAAAACACTCTACCTAAATGCACGCAGCATTAGAAATAAAGTAAATGAGTTGACGGCACAAATCATTACAAATGGGTATGATTTGGTGGCCATTACAGAGGCATGGCTGCAAGGTGGCCAGGACTGGGAATTAAACGTACAGGGGTATCTGACGATTCGGAAAGATAGGCAGGAAGGGAAGGGAGGTGGGGTAGCTCTGTTAATAAGGGATGATATCAGGGCAGTTGTGAGGGAGGTTATTGGTTCCAATGAACAAAATGTTGAATCATTGTGGGTGGAGATTAGAGATAGTAAGGGGAAAAAGTCATTGGTCGGCGTAGTTTATAGGCCCCCAAATAATAACTTCATGGTGGGGCGGGCAATAATCAAGGGAATAATGGAGGCATGTGAAAAAGGAACGGCAGTAGTTATGGGGGATTTTAACCTACATATCGATTGGTCAAATCAAATCGCAGGAGGTAGCCTGGAGGAGGAATTCATAGAATGCATACAGGATTGTTTCTTAGAACAGTATGTAACAGAGCCTACAAGGGAGCAAGCCATTTTGGATCTGGTCCTGTGTAACGAGACAGGAAAAATAAACGATCTCCTCGTAAAAGATCCTCTCGGAATGAGTGATCACAATATGGTTAAATTTGTAATACAGATTGAGGATGAGGAAGTTGTGTCAGAAACGAGAGTACTATGCTTAAACAAAGGGGACTACAGTGGGATGAGGGCAGAGTTGGCTAAAGTAGACTGGAAACAAGGACTAAACGGTGGCACAATTGAGGAACAATGGAGGACTTTTAAGGAGCTCTTTCATAATGCGCAACAAAAATATATTCCAGTGAAAAAGAAGGGCGGCAAGAGAAGAGATAACCAGCCGTGGATAACCAAGGAAATAAAGGAAAGTATCAAATCAAAGACCAATGCGTATAAGGTGGCCAAGGTTAGTGGGAAACTAGAGGATTGGGAAGATTTTAAGCAACAGCAAAGAATGACTAAAAAAGCAATAAAGAAAGGGAAGATAGATTACGAATGTAAACTTGCGCAAAACATAAAAACAGATAGTAAAAGCTTTTACAGATATATAAAACGGAAAAGAGTGACTAAAGTAAATGTTGGTCCCTTAGAAGATGAAAAAGGGGATTTAATAATGGGAAATGTGGAAATGGCTGAGACCTTAAACAATTATTTTGCTTCCGTCTTCACAGTGGAAGACACAAAAACCATGCCAAAACTTGCTGGTCATAGGAATGTGGGAAGGGAGGACCTTGAGATGATCACTATCACTAGGGAGGTAGTGCTGGACAGACTAATGGGATTGAAGGTAGACAAGTCCCCTGGTCCTGATGAAATGCATCCCAGGGTATTAAAAGAGATGGCGTAAGTTATAGCAGATGCATTTGTTATAATCTACCAAAATTCTCTGGACTCTGGGGAGGTACCAGCAGATTGGAGAGCAGCTAATGTAACGCCTCTGTTTAAAAAAGGGGGCAGGCAAAAGGCAGGTAACTATAGTTTAACATCTGTAATGGGGAAAATGCTTGAAACTATCATTAAGGAAGAAATAGCGGGACATCTGGATAGGAATAGTGCAATCAAGCAGACGCAGCATGGATTCATGAAAGGGAAATCATGTTTAACTAATTTACTGGAATTCTTTGAGGATATAACGAGCATGGTGGATAGAGGTGTACCGATGGATGTGGTGTATTTAGATTTCCAAAAGGCATTCGATAAGGTGCCACACAAAAAGTTACTGCAGAAGATAAAGGTACGCGGAGTCAGAGGAAATGTATTAGCATGGATAGAGAATTGGCTGGCGAACAGAAAGCAGAGAGTTGGGATAAATGGGTCCTTTTCCGGTTGGAAATCAGTGGTTAGTGGTGTGCCACAGGGATCAGTGCTGGGACCACAACTGTTTACAATATACATAGATGACCTAAAGGAGGGGACAGAGTGTAGTGCAACAAAATTTGCAGATGACACTAAGATTAGTGGGAAAGCGGGTTGTGTAGAGGACTCAGAGAGGCTACAAGGAGATTTGGATAGGTTAAGCGAATGGGCTAAGGTTTGGCAGATGGAATACAATGTCGGAAAGTGTGAGGTCATCCACCTTGGGGAAAAAAAACAGTAAAAGGGAATATTATTTGAATGGGGAGAAATTACAACATGCTGTGGTGCAGAGGGACCTGGGGGTCCTTGTGCATGAATCCCAAAAGGTTAGTTTGCAGGTGCAGCAGGTAATCAGGAAGGCAAATGGAATGTTGGCCTTCATTGCGAAAGGGATGGAGTACAAAAGCAGGGAGGTGTTGCTGCAACTGTATAAGGTATTGGTAAGGCCGCACCTGGAGTACTGCGTGCAGTTTTGGTCACCTTACTTAAGGAAGGATATACTAGCTTTGGAAGGGGTACAGAGATGATTCACTCGGCTGATTCGAGAAATGAGGGGGTTAACTTATGATGATAGATTGAGTAGACTGGGTCTTTACTCCTTGGAGTTCAGAAGGATGAGGGGTGATCTTATAGAAACATTTTAAATCATGAAAGGGATAGACAAGATAGAGGCAGAGAGGTTGTTTCCATTGGTGGGGGAGACTAGAACTAGGGGGCACAGCCTCAAAATATGGAGGAGCCAATTTAAAACCGAGTTGAGAAAGAATTTCTTCTCCCAGAGGGTTGTGAATCTGTGGAATTCTCTGCCCAAGGAAGCAGTTGAGGCTAGCTCATTGAATGTATTCAAGTCAAAGATAGATAGAATTTTAAGCAATAAGGAAATTAAGGGTTACGGGGAGAGGGCAGGTAAGTGGAGCTGAGTCCACGACCAGATCAGCCATGATCTTATTGAATGGCGGAGAAGGCTCGAGGGGCTAGATGGCCTACTCCTGTTCCTAATTCTTATGTTCTTATGTTCTTATTAAGGGTAAAATATTAATGCAAGCTGTTGTTGTCCTTGAAGTGTAGAAAATGCCACAAAGCTAGTGTGGAATATATTATGTATGTAAACTTTATAATAGTGCAAGACTTGCCACCAGGGGCGCACCTGTTGGAGACCCAAGGGTCACCTGAACACCTCGTGCAAACAAGTATAAAAGGTTGTCTGCCATCCTGCTTCTTCACTCTGGAGTTTGATTAAAGAGATTAAGGTCACACCAGTTTGAGCTTACAGCATACAGTCTTGTGGAGTTATTCTGAACATAACAATTGGCGACGAGTAACAGATCATGAACCTTAACGCAGTTATGGCTGCCGTTAGTATTCTTGAGAGATTTGTTGAGGGTGATGATTGGGAAGCCTTCATTGAGTGTCTTGACCAATACCTCATGGCCAACGAGCTGGATACGGACAGTAACGCAGTCAAGCGCAGGGCGATTCTCCTCATCGATTGTGGGTCCACAATATATGGCCTCATCAAAAATCTGCTCGCACCGACGAAACCAACGGACAAGACATATGCAGAGTTGTGTACGCTGGTTCGGGAACACCTCAAGCTGAAGGAGAGCATCTTAATGGCCAGTTATCGCTTTTATACGCATCATCGCTCCGAGGGCCAGGACGCGGCGAGCTATGTCGCCAACCTAAGATGCCGTGTGGGACCATGCAAATTTGCTGGAAATGTTGCAGGACTTTTTCGTGCTTGGAATCGGCCACGAGGTCATTCTTCGCAAACTGCTGTCTGTCGAATCCCTAGATCTGAGCAAGGCCATCACGATAGCCCAGGCTTTCATGTCCACGAACGATAACACTAAGCAGATATCTTCTCAGCATCGAAGCTCACCAGCAAGTACTGTGTATAAAATAACGCCTTCAGTAGGCAGAACTGTACATGGCAGGGCCTACACGCCTGCAGAGACCAGACCTAGGATGACTCAGAGTCCGCCATGGGGCATGAATGCGAATCCATTAACACCATATTGGCGCTGCGGGGGTAATCATAGAGCCCATCAATGTCGATTCATTCACTACGTGTGCAAAGGCTGCGGAACAATGGGGCACCTTCAGTGAATGTGCAAACGTGCAGCGACTCACCATGTGGCAGAGTCGGCAGAAGATGACCGATCCAGCACAGATCACACTGAACAAGTAAGAGAGGCAACTTAACCCGAGGCTGAAGAGGAAGTGTATGGGGTACACACCTTCACCACCAAAAGCCCTCCAATAATGTTGAAAGTCAAATTAAATGGCATTCCAGTCGCCATGGAATTGGACACGGGGGCGAGTCAGTCAATTAGAAGCCAGAAGGTTTTGAGAAACTGTGGGGCAACAAGGTACAAAGGCCAAAACTAAGCCCGATTCATACAAAGCTTCGCACTTACCACAAAGAGCTCATACCAGTCACTGGCAGTGCGGCAGTGAAGGTATGGAGCTGTGCATGATTTATCATTGTGGATTGTACCAGGCAATGGCCCAATGCTGTTCGGCAGAAGCTGGCTAAGGAAGATCCGATGGAACTGGGACGACATCAAAGCGCTGTCTTCGGTGGATGACGCCTCGTGCGTTCAAGTGCTAAACAAATTTCCGTCGCTATTTGAGCCAGGCATCGGCAACTTCACAGGCGCCAAAGTGCAGATCCATCTAGTCCCTGATGCACGGCCCGTTCATCACAAGACCCGAGCAGTTCCATATATGATGCGGGAGAAAGTCAAGATCGAACTGGACAGACTTCAACGAGAGGGAATTATATCGCCAGTCGAGTTCAACGAGTGGGCCAGTTCAAATGTTCCGGTCTTCAAAAACATTCACGGTCAGTATCTGTGGAGACTACAAAATAACGATCAACTGAGTCTCGTTACAGGACCAGCAACCACTACCCAAAGCGGAGGACCTCTTCGCAACGTTAGCAGGGGGGAAGTCGTTCACCAAGCTGGGTCTAATGTCTGCTTACATGACATAGGAGCTGGCTGAATCTTCGAAAAGATTGACGTGCATCAACACGTACAAAGGACTGTTCATGTACCACAGATGCCCTTTTGGGATTCGCTCAGCTGCTGCCATCTTCCAGAGGAACATGGAGCGTCTGCTTAAATCGGTTCTGCGCACCATTGTGTTTCAAAACGACATCCTAATCACTGGTCGCAACACCACCGAACCCTTGCACAACCTGGAAGAGGTTCTAAAGCGACTGGACAGAGTGGGACTCAGGCTGAAACGCGCCAAGTGTATTTTCCTGGCGCCAGAGGTCGAATGTTTGGGGAGAAAGATTGCGGCAGACGGCATCAGACCCACGGACTCTAAGACGGAGGCCATCAAGCACCCAGACCACAGAATGTGATGGAGTTGTGTTCGTTCCTGGGACTCCTCAACTATTTTGGTAACTTTCTACCCGGGTTGAGCACTTTGCTGGAACCTTTGCATTTATTGCTACGTAAGGGTGACGATTGTGTTTCGGGTAAATCTCAAGAGACAGCCTTCGATAAGGCCAGAAACCTGCTATGCTCTCACAAGTTACTTGTTTTGTATGACCCATATAAACGTTTAGTACTAGCTTGTGATGCAACTTCGTACGGGGTCGGTTGTGTGTTACAGCAAGCCAATGTGTCAGGCAAACTGCAACCGGTTGCATATGCATCCAGAAGTTTATCTAAGGCTGAATGAGCCTACAGTATGGTTGAGAAAGAAGCATTAGCATGCGTATACGGAATTAAGAAACCGACCACAAACCGCTCATTTTGCTGTTTTCAGAAAGCAAAGGTATTAACACCAATGCTTTGTCCCGCATCCAAAGATGGGCACTAACATTGTCTGCGTATGACTATGTAATCCACCACAGATCAGGCACTGAGAACTGTGTTGATGCCCTCAGTCGGCTACCATTGCCCACCACCGGTGAGAAAATGGCGCAACCTGCAGACTTGCTTCTTGTAATTAATGTTATTGAGAGCGAGGGGTCATCCGTCACGGCTCGCCAAATCAGGACCTGGACTAGCCAGGACCTGGTGTTATCACTAGTAAAAAACTGCGTCCTTAATGGGAGCTGGTCGGCTGTTCCCGGGGAAATGCAAGACGAGATTAAGCCGTCTTACCGACGCAAGGATGAAATGTCCATCCAATCGGATTGTCTCCTATGGGGGAATCATGTGGTTTTGCCAAAAAAAGGCAGGGAAACGTTTATACGCAACCTACACAGTACCCACCCAGGCATAGTCATGATGAAGGCTATCGCCAGGTCCGGCATTGACTCGTAATTGGAGTCATGCGTACACCACTGTAACACTT
Source organism: Pristiophorus japonicus (assembly GCF_044704955.1). Taxonomy (NCBI): domain Eukaryota; kingdom Metazoa; phylum Chordata; class Chondrichthyes; family Pristiophoridae; genus Pristiophorus; species Pristiophorus japonicus. Next base: position 159,876,522 of record NC_091981.1, on the reverse strand, counting down.
GCTCACAGTTGAGCAATGCACCAAGGGAGGCCCCACTGAGTCTGTGGTCATGGCCCTCCAAAGCGGGGTCCAGGATCCACGCGGATTTCGCTGGCCCCTTTCTAGGAAAGATGTTCCTAGAAGCAGTGGACGCTTACTCTAAATGGATTGAATGTGTAATAATATCATCATGTACGTCCACTGCCACCATTGAAAGCCTCCGGGCCATGTTCGCCACCCATGGTTTGCCTGACGTCCTTGATAGTGACAATGGACCATGTTGCACCAGCTCAGAATTCAACAAGTTCATGACCCGCAAGGGCATCAAACATGTCAGGTCTGCCCCGTTTAAGCCCGCATCCAATGGTCAAGCGGAACGGGCAGTCCAAATTATCAAGCAGAGCTTGAAACACACGACGAACGGTTCCCTGCAGACCTGGTTATCTCGGGTTCTGCTCAGGTATCAGACGCGACCCCACTCGCTTACCGGGGTTCCCCCGATATAATTGTTAATGAAGAGAGCACTCAAAACCAGGCTCTCCTTAGTCCACCCAGATCTCAATGATCACGTAGAAACACGGCGTCACCGGCATAACTTGAACCACGATCGCACGACTGTATCACGTGACATTGAGGTTAATGACCCTGTATTTGTTCTTAATTACAGTCATGGTCCCAAATAGGTTGCTGGCACTGTTTTAGCCAAGGAGGCGAATAGAGTGTTTGTTGTCAAACTTCTGAATGGACAAATGTGCAGAAAGCATTTGGATCAGACCAATCTGTGATTCACTGACAACCAAGAACCGTTTGAAGAGGACATTACCATCATTGATCCACCCACACACACCCAACCAGCAATCGACCTCGCTGTCAATCACGAGGATGAACCCACCATGCCCGACAGTCCGATCAGACCAGCCATGCTGCAGTGCAGCAATGATCCGATCAACTCACCCATACCAGGACTTCAACTCAGGCGATCAACCCGGGAACGAAGAGCCCCTGATCGCCTCAACTTGTAAATAACTTGCATCTAAGACTTTGGTTGGGGGGGGGGGGGGGGGAGTGATGTTATGTATGTAAACTGTGTAATAGTGTAAGACATGCCACCAGGGGGCGTACCTGCTGGAGACCCAAGGGTCACCTGCACACCTTGTGCAAATAAGTAAAAAAGGTTGTCTGCCATCCTGCTTCTTCACTCTGGAGTTTGATTAAAGAGACCAAGGTCACAACAGTTTGAGCTTACAGCATACAGTCTTGTGGAGTTATTCTGAACATAACAGAATAAAGTTTGTATTTCAATAAATAATTGAAATAAAAAGAAAATTAGCAATGAATACATACATAAAAACTTGGAAGCTAGTTTCCCCAAAGATCTAGCAGTTAAAAACAATTCCTGTTGCAGTATTAGGCCACACAGAGAAGCAGATCACAGGTTTGATTCTTGGTCTGTATTGAGTTAGTCAGGGCAGCAGTTGAGATACAGGTAGAGCATCCGAAATCCGGAAACCTCGGGACCGAGGCCGTTCCGGATTTCGGGTATTTCCGGATTTCAGATCGTCTTTCCGACATCCCGAATCCGGAAATGCCCGAGCCGTGGTTCGGGTATTTCCTGATTTCGGAATGTTTTTCCAACATCTCGAATCCATAAACTCCTGGGCTGAGGTAAGGGGGGTTGACAGCAGAGCGGGAGGGAGGGGCGGTTGGCAGCAGAGCGGGAGGGAGGGGCGGTTGACAGCAGAGCGGGAGGGAGGGGCGGTTGGCGGCAGAGCGGGAGGGAGGGGCGGTTGGCAGCAGAGCGGGAGGGAGGGGCGGTTGGCGGCAGAGTGGGGGGGGCTCGGCAGCGGAGGTGGGTCGGCGGTTCCAGGTTCGGCAGCGTCGGCTGTGGGTCGAGGTCGGCGGCTGGGAAAACCTGCGTTGAAGACTTGCAAAAAAGGTAAGTTAAAGTTTATGGGGCCGAAATTGATGAAGGCCAAGACCCGCCCAAGTGCCGCCCAAAGGACCGCCAATGGCTGCCGAGGGATCGGGCGGTACTTTGCCTGGAAGATCCCTCTAAAAGAGGTGGCAGTACCACCCAGCGGCCAAACAATGACTTACATCGTCAATCTGGGCAGCAGTGGGTGGCAGCTCTCAATCTCGAGGGCAAAGGCTCTTGCCGCCCAAGTGCCGCTGAGGATGGAGTCGGGCACAGGGAGGGTGGAAGACCTGCAAATAAAAATCATAGGAAACAAAAAAAAAAAATCACCGGAACACTTTCCAAAAAAAAACACCGGAACATCTTCAGGGGACCCCATCCAGGTAAGTCTATGTAAGAAAAACATTTAAAATATTTTCACTAACCTTTTTTTCCCTTCTTCGTAGCTAACGTCGGGGTCACATATAAACGTTAGAAAAGTCTCCACGCAGCAATCCTTCCCCCTGCTGGCGCTGACTCCCGCCGACTCCGCCTGCACTAATCCGGCATCACGGCGGGCGGGAGGTCACTTGCGCTACTTGGCCACCAGTGGGCATCAGCAGGCGATTCCCAGTGGTACTTCCCTCGCGCCCACTCCAGCCCAAGTGAAAACTGGGAGAGAAAGGAAACCGGAGGCAAAACTCGGCGGCAGTCGGCGGTAAGGCCACCAATACCAGGCCCTTTATTTTTTAATTATTTTTCAGCAATTTAGTAGGTAAGGGTTTTGTGAATGTTTTGTGAATTTTAATTTTTTGTTTTTTGCAATTTTTGGGGGGGGTTCACCCTCCCTAGGCTCAACTCGCAGCGGGTTTAAAAAATGACCAGATTTCGGAACATTTTCCGGATTCCGGACAACCCCGCCACAGATCGGCCCAGTGTCCGGATTACGGAACATTCCAAATTTCGGAACTCCGGATTTCAGACGCTCAACCTGTACCACAATTGACCTCAGTGCCCCAGGCTGGAAATGAAAAAAGAAAAATGATCCGTGATTCCCACTCCAAGTAGTTACCCAGTGATCCCATGAACATTGGGTAGGAGTCAGATTAAATTCTATTGTGATGCCCTCACAGTCAAATAATCTGCCAGCAAATGCAGCCAATGCTCATGCATGGAGTGTGGAACCAATGGAAGTGTAGCTCCAAAACCTGCTCTGTGGTAAAATATGTCTTATGAATCACTTTGGGCCATTTCAATATGGCTATTCGAGTTTTTTTTATTGCATATAAAGCAAATGCCATTACCCATTTTGTATACCAACAAAAAATCTCAGCATGTCACCCATTAAAATATTTGACATAAGCTGAGAAATGTCTGGAAGTTATACAGTTGAATGTACTGTTCTTTTGCACAATTAAATTGCTATCATTTCAGTTCCCACAAGAAAGGGAAAAATCTAGTCAATTCATTCAGTCACTCCATCATGTTCAACAGAAATATATTTTATTTAACATGTTTTTGGCAAATGTATGCCTGAATGCTATAAATACTATTTTTGTGAAATAATATTACTATTGTTTCAAATTCCCCTCCTCCCCCCACCCATCCTCACTCTCCCACACACACGAGAGGAAGAAAAATTCTACTTATTTAATTGGTAGCCCACCATGTGAAGCATAAGCTGTTTTTAAAATATATATTTTTGCTCTTTATTTTGAAAAATAAAACTTAAAAATTGCAGACAACGATTTACATCAATCTCCCAGGAATCTGAGGTCTGATTTAGTTCTGGGACTGGTAATGAAAATCACCTTTATCTCTGTGAATGAAGTTGCTGAGGGCTTTACTCAGTTCCTAGTTAAACAAAAATCCAACAGATAACTGCTCCCATTTCATTGTTCTGAACTGAAAATATACCTTAAGACAGCACAGGAAAGCCCTCCATCCCAGAGAACATGTTAATAAGGTAGTTACATAGAGATAGATAAACACAGAATTAAAAGTTGATATTCACCTAGCAATACAAAGGCCCTGAAAATCTGCAGGCCGCCATCCTAGCAGTAGGATTTTGCCTGCCAGTGCCCTCCAGCACTGGCCCCGCTGTGAGGTCAGTGCAGAGACAACTAATTCTCCACCACAGAAAGTTATTGGGGCCAGTTCGTTAGATATATTCAAAAGGGAGTTAGATGTGGCCATCACAGCTAAAGGGATCAAGGGGTATGGAGAGAAAGCAGGAATGGGGTACTGAAATGCATGATCAGCCATGATCATATTGAATGGTGGTGCAGGCTCGAAGGGCCGATTGGCCTACTTCTGCACCTATGTTCTATGTTTCTATGTTTCTATTTACATTCATCTGGCAGTCCCACATGCCACTGCAGGCAAATCTGCCTGCCCCATGTTGCTTGGCAGATCTGGGTCCTGGCCAAAATTGGGGCCATTACACCAAACTCCCACTGGAGTTTAGGCAGGAGTACACCAGAAGGACGGCACAATTTTAGCCTCAAGGTCTTTGCACATGGTCATGATTAGAGTATTTTCAGGAAATTCTGATAAAACTCTATTTTTTTACGAAAACTATTCCTATGGTGGGTTGGGTGACACATTGGGCTGGAATTTGCAGTTGGAGGCATCCCTCCAGAGTACGCCTCTGACCCGAAAAAAAATACAAACCTAACTGCTGGCTCCCAGGCTTCGGAGATTTCAGGTCCTGGGCCTGCAGCCGTATGCCTACATAAAGACCCATGGATGCGAGGGATGCAGGCAGTTCGGAAGTGTCCCTGGGATCACGTGGGCCAGGTCCTCCTATCAGAAAGGAGGATTCCACTGCAGTCATTTCCGAACAGAATCCCCTAATGACAAGCAATGGAATCCCCAAATAATTAAAGAATTTACACAATTCTAATAAAAATAAATGTTCTCATTTTCACATTTAATTAAAAGTCCCTTTAATGAAGCATTTGCAAAAAATATTTTTTTTTGAAAAATAATTTTAAATACTTTAATCCAGGCCAAAATTTAAATAAAGAATTTAAAATGTTTGTAGATGATTTTTGATTTAAAAATGTTTAATTTAACATTTATATTAACCCTTATGCTGGAAAAAGCGAGCCCTACGCCTGCTTTTACCAGCGTAAGGGTTTCATGGGCATTTGCTGGGCAGTAGTTCGGCAAATAGCTTAACTCTGCACCAACAAAAGTGATTGTTCTTTCGGTTCGGAGGAACTGTCAAAGCGAACCTTGACAGGTCATAAGTTCCGGGTTTTCGCGCATGCACAGTGCTTCGGAAACCCGGAACTTGCAGGGCCTTTTACAAGGCTTACAAAGTGTACATCGTCATCGACCCCACAAAATCCAGGCCTATAGTCCTTTCCCCTGTGGGACTAGGATTAAATCCAGCCCAAAATTAATGGATTGAAAGTATCTACTGGGTGTAAAAGTTTTACTTGAAGTAAGTTTGAAATTTCCCAACCCAGGTCCCAGTGAGTGCAACACCACAAAACTGCCCATAATTTGACACAAATTTCCATTAAATTGGCAGTCTCACTCAAGAAGGTCATAATGAACTGGAAAAATAAACAGCAATGCACTCGGAGGTGATTGATTGGGGTCAGATTGTCTGAAATCCTCTACAATCAACGAGAAGATAGCTGTTCTAATTTCACTAAAGTTTATCGACATGTTGAATTAATAATGTTATCTTTTATTTGTAATTACCGTTACAATGTCCAGTGTTCTAAATATCCTGGTAAACTTGATAGAAATCATTTAAATATTGAATTAATAGCATCCGCACGAACATGTTTTTGGGATGATAATAAATAGCATTAATTAAATTGACTTGTGGTGAAATGATGGGTAGGCCAGTGACTCTAAGGAGGAGAGGCTGCCTGCTTTCAACTCTAGGGTAAAGTAGATACACAAGTCTCTTCTTGTTGTTTTGTCATACATCTGTTCAAATGAAGTGTTATACATTTATAATATTTCATAGCACTGTTTGTAGTATTTGTCTGTTGAGGTTGTCAACCTGGCAAGAAAGTCAAGAAAGTTTTGCTAAATTCACAGACATGCTGATGAGGTGCTACGAAGCAGATCTTGAGAAATGAAAAGCTGACAGTCTCCAATCTACTATGTTCAAGTTATGTTGTTTTTGTCCTTGGACCTACATGAGTTTCTCAATTTAAAGAAAACAAAACTGCTAACCAGAAGAGAAAGCTATGGACCAAAGCTGCCTGGTCTTCCAACAAGCAACCCTCAAGCTGGTCAAACATACGGGAGAGGATCAGATAAGTAAATAAAAACATAGAATAATTTTCTTCGTTTCAATGACATATGAGTACATACAGGACTACTGACTGCCCTCCTGGCAGTACTGTGCACTCCTTGAAGTAGATAACTGATTTTCTGTACTTGGGGCCCATATATATGATGCAGATGGGACATGCAGTGGGAGAGGGAGGAATCCATTTTTAAAATTAGTCAACACTTAGCCTTCTATTTACTCATGTGTTCTCTTCAGGCTTGCCACAACTTACAATTATTCCAAATAAGAATCTCAGCGAGGGCAGGTGGGCACTTCAATATGTGGTCAATTCCTAACATTTCAGTATTTGTAAACTCAACTCATTGAACTGAATGGTTCAGAATGACCGTGCAGATATACATCAACAATCTATTTCTCAGCTATCTTATATAAACATTCCTTCATAAAAGCTATATTAAATAGTCATTTTCTAGTAAAACTCCAGCATATTTCAATAGTAGCCCTCTGAGGAAATCATTTTAATTATGTGATGGTGTAAAAATGGCGATAGGGAATTGGTAGCCTGTTTTACATCTCTCCTGATCTTTTATTTTCATTCACGTCAATAGAAATATAAACTAGGAAGTAATAATAGTCGATTCGCTATTGCCCGTTTTACTTTATCACACAAAGTCAAAATTATCCTCTTGGTGTGCTACATTTGTAAAAAATCAGTTAGAATAAAGTCATAGAGTTCTTCACTTTACTAGGGCATTCCTGCCAAATTTTAAACGTGACAGCATGTGGCATCAGTTCAAACTACATCTAATCAAGTATTGCTCCAGTAAGCCCCCAAAATGGGGTTTCAGCCACCAAGCCACTTCCGGTTGGTGTCAGGGATGGGGAAACACTTACCAAATGGTAAATTTAAGAAACAGAGTCAGATGCACACGACACATAACTTATTTTGTTCTTTGTGTTCTTGTTAAATACAGATCTTCACTAACAGGTTTTTGACTGAGCTTGTTAAATGTAGAATATTATGGTGCCTTTATATTTTTATGTTTTATATATTTTTAGTTTAGGCAAAAATAAACAATTTTTAAAGTGGAAATAATCAGCCAACTCCATAGGCAATGGAATTCTCCTACCTTTTGGCCTTGGACTCCATTCGGGCCTTGCTCGCCAGTCAGTCCAGCTGGTCCCTATTAAAAAGAACAATTAAACCGTAGTTTAAATTTTCCTTAATTCACTGCAATAATAAGGACAATGTATTTAAGATCTGTCTTTTGTTCTAGTGTTTGTTCAATGTCCAATGCTAAATATATACAGATACATGGATTCATTTTTATAGATTCAGAAATATTGAGATTTTTCCAAAATGGTTTTGTTATGTTATTGTAAATGATCACTCAGTTCTATTGGTAAAAGTTTTAATATATAAAATGGATTTGCATATAGTAGTATATAAAGTAGCTAAGTGCTTTCATCATGTATGTTATACTCTTACATTGTTATCAGAGTGTGGCTGCAATAATGTAGTTGAGTTCAACAGAATGGTACAATTACTAATTTTAAAGCTCTTAGTCAACCAAATCTGAGAGTTACTGACAAATTCACTGATACTCTGGGGGGAATTTTAACCCAAAAATGGGTGGATTTGGGTCAGGTGGGACCCTAACCCGCCCACTTTAATGGAGGCGGGATGGAGGGCGAGAAACCAACCCACTCCCTGGAGGCGGGTTGGTCATTTAAATATTATAATGAGGCTGAATGCCTCATATTTAACCACTTGGCCAGCCGAGTTTTCTGGGCCCCAAGAAACTCAACAGCTAAAGGGAGGTGAGGACCACTGAATCTATTTCCACTTACTGGCTGGCTCCAGATTACCTGCTTCACCCACCTCCCATGATCGAACGCCCCACCCCTGACCCTTCCGATCTCCCCCAAGGCCCCCGATCTACCCCTCCCCCTCCCGATGCCGCCGATCTCCCTCAACTGCCCCCCCCCCGCTCCCCCGAGGCCTCCAATCTCCTCCACCACTGACCCTTCCAATCTCCCATCGAGACCTCTGATTCCTTCCTCCTTCCTCTCTGCTCCCTGACTGCAGCCTGGTGTGGAGGTCCTAACCCCCCCACCCCACCCCCACCCCCTCCCCCGATGACTGCCAGCCATCCTCTCAATCTGGGTGGCTACGGCTGGGAAACAGAGACAAAAAATGCTAATCAGGTTCTGACATTCAATTCAGCAGGACCTCAAAACGGCCTCCAACTCCCCTCACACTCCCTCCCCACGTCCAAGTTAATATCCAGTCTGATATGTCCTTACCAGACAGTATAAATGCACACGAGGCCCATACTTGAGAGAAGGTCACTCTGTGACCAGTTACCTTTATTACCAAGACCTCAAGTGATGAAGGTGGGTGGAGCTTCCCCTTTTATACCTGAAAGTCCAGGTTAGGAGTGTCTCCCACAAGTTCACCCCTTGTGGTCAATGTTCTCAAGATGTACAATTTAGGTCAGCTTATACATGGGTTACAATGATAGTTGAATACATGACACAGTCTACTGTTCTTCCTTAAACACCAGAACTTAAGTCAGCTTTAACTCTCATTCATAGCCTCTATTCATAAACCTGACCTATTTCTCGTTGTTTGAAACACTTGGGTGGTGTTCAAATAAGATACAATCATACTAAATAGTAACATATTTCTAGATGGAACTGTGGTCATCACCATGCCTATCGTAGTTGTTATGGGACCAAAAATTTGCAGACTGCGATGCCGGCAGTTACGCTAGGATCACACCAGCTGGTGCACTCCAAGTCTGTCACATACATAGGACAGACAGACGCAAGCACTTCCCTGGCCTGGACCCCAATGATGAGGCTCATAGTGTCCTTCTGTAGGCCAGTACAACTCAACTCACTTGGCGTTCCAGCCTCCACTGCTATGCTGAACCCTGACTGAGCCAAGAGAACTGAAACTCTTGCCGGAGGGGTGCAAACTTATAATAATGTCCTCTCCCCGTATAATCAAACCCTAAACTTAAAATATAGAATCCATGGCATTTGCTTTCAGAACTGTAGTTTTGTGGTGCTGAGACCTTTAAAATGCATTTTGTTAACTGAACAATTTAAAGTAATTGAGGAATACTTGAGACTTATTTGGTTTATAGGCAGCTCCATTTTAACCTGTATCCAATACTTAGCTAACAATGGAGTGCTTGTGCCTCTTCGTGGTAATAAGGATGAACTACTTGTATTGAATACAAACACCTGCCCCACCCCAGTATTTCAAACATTATCATCCAACTCCTTCTAGTCTATACCTTCATAGAATCATAGAATGATTACAACATGGAAGAAGACCACTCAGCCTGCTCTCTACAAAAGCACCTCAGCTAGTCCCACACAGAAACTGAAACCTTGACCAGTAAAAACACAAACAAGCACTTAAAGGGTTCTTGCCCAAAGTGTTCTTAGCACAGTCTCCCTCCTATGTCACATTATTTTATATTCAGGTGGAGAATGATCATGTGAGTCTGAATGATAATATTCAAGAATCTCTACAGTCCTTCTGCCATTGCCTCAGGGACTTTGCTCAATGACAATCAAAGTAAAACAAGCCTTGCAGTCACCACACTAATCCCAGGATACAAAGTCAGCTACTGACTGAGAATAATGTACATGCAGGTTTTCATTCACTACTATTTAGCACTCAAAGGCATCCTTCCATTCTGACAGGATTAATAATAAGCCCAATTTCACATTCCATAAATGCAGATTTGGGATATTGCTCACACATGAATGTTCATAACAGCAAGCTCACCATATCTTGTAAACTCTATTCCAAGCCAATAATATATTTGATGGATAATTATACTTAACACTGTGTTTTCTGATCTTCAAGCTCGAGAGCAATTAATATTTACTGACATTTCAATCAAGTATCCACCACAATCACTATTGTTAGGAGTCATAATACATTAAAGCCATTCCATTACATTCAGTACTCATTCAAGTCATGCACACTCATTTCTATACCAGTGCATTTTTACAGCTGTGACTCAACAAATTCTCCATTAACATTCACAAATTCCTTCTCTCCTCTTTCCTGTTACTGATGTTGCTATTGTCCTTTGCTAGACTGTACATAATGCTGATTTTCCTTTACTGGGTACCAGACCGGTGCAGTGTACCAGAGGTGTGCTCGATCAATGAGGGGAGTGGTCCACTCAACCTTCCTGGCCCAAGCTATTTACAAAGCCCAGGAGCCATCCGGCACTGATCCACCCCATGAAAGGGTTTGTTTTGGGATCAGTGGGCAGAAACAGGTACATTCCTGGTGGCTGGCCTCAGAACCTTCTGGCTGCTGCAAAAAATCCTAAGGCCGGAAAATTATGCTGGGACGGCTGGGGGTGGGTGGGCGGGAAAGAGAATAAATTAGTTACATTCTTCCTCTTTGATCTTCAGCGCCCTAATACAAACCACAGCAGCAGACTTTTAGGGTGCCCCTCTGTTTTGCTTTCATGAAAGTGAGGTGGGAAAGCCAGCAACTTCTCCTTCCACTGCACTGCATCTTAACACCAGGCCACCAATACTGCAAATTGTTTCAATGCCTTCCTCTCCCTTAATAATGGAAACGTATCAATTTGGTGCAAGGCCACTGTACTGAGCTTGGGCTCAACCTGAAGAATATTTGGTTGTAGTTTGGTGGTGCTGTCGGGCTGCTGCATTAATGTTGGGAGGAAGCGTCAGAATATAGCCCCATGGCTCAATCTCTGAACTGACACTGATCCACTCTGTTACGTAAGTGATTTCAGTGCAGTTTGGAGACTGGTTCCTTCCTTGTGGAATTTGGATTGGAATGTGTATTTGCCTGACACGATCTTTACAACCAAAGTGAACATTCATGCTGATGCAGATTTGGACCCCGAGGAAAGGATTTTGACTGTATTATCAAACTCAATTCTTCTCCTTATAAGTGTTGCTTTTCTGATCTTCCTCTCTGGGAAAGGGCATGGAAGAAGTAATTTGTGGACTAATTAACAATTTTTTCAGAAAATGTAAATCTACAGAAAAGCAATGTCTCCCACCGAACGATAGGTTTACAATAACAGTCCTTACCATGATAAGAGAGTCGAACTGTACTGTTTATCTAGAACTGATGGGTGGCCAGAGGAAATCATGGATTAAAGAGTCACATAAATACTTCTCTCCTCTATCAGGTTTCTTATCCAGACACCAAACCCATAAATAAAACACAACCAGGTTTTATTATTTAAAATCTTATGGCTTGAAAATAGCCAAATTTCCAAATTCTCTCAGGACCTAATAATATTTATGAACACTCCTAAAAATTAAGAAATTAAATTATGAGATTAATCGAACTTGTAATTTTCATCGTTTAGGTAATGCAGCCTGTTCATTCCCTCTTTCCAGATCTGCAGGTAGTACCAGTGCCATATCTCACCAACAAGTATACTGTGCTGTAAGCTTCTGCTAGTCTCAATATGGTGTTTGGGATGGATCCCAATTTCTAAAACCTTTATTATTACATTCAACAAGTAACGACAATAAGAAAGAAAATACAAAAATACATTTTTAAAATAGGAATGTAACTATTTCTCAAACTACAATGGTACATAGACACATACTAATACAGTTTGATCTTTTGGGTTGAAAACTGAAGGCTAACATAACCTCATCAATGTTCTCTTACCGATGTTCCTCTTTTTCCATTCGGACCGGGTGGCCCTTCAGGACCCTAGAAAAATGATGATAGTATCAATAAGTTTTATAACCAAGTGCCAAATGTTCTAGGTGAAGGTTGATCAACTCATAATTAAACATTCGATCTCAACAAAATATTCTTTTTAATTACTGAGACCTCAGCTAATGAAGTGAACCTGCAAAACCTGAAGCCAAAGTGAACTGCTTGTGGAGAGATGTAAAAGTGAAACAATATTTTCCAAATTAGTTTTATCTGAGAAAATTATTTTAGTCTTATAAAAACAGAAGTAGATTACAGTTCATTGAAGTTTGCTAGTTATTTACTGTATTAAACAATATTAATATGCCATTTTTAGCAATGCCAGGCTCGGTTACCTTCTGGCTTGATTACTTCAATGCTCTTCTAGCCAGACTCTGACCCTTCACCTTCCATCAGCTCCAGCTTGTCAAAAACTCTGCTGTCCTATTCCACAAATCACCCCGTCCTCACTAATCCACATTGGCTTCCAATCCCCCCAACACTTCGGATTTAAAATCGGTAAATCCCTCCACAGCTTTGCCTTTCCATATACCCAAAACCTCCTGAAGCCTTATTTCTCCCCTACACTCCACCCTAACTCTTTATTCCTGACTCTTGCCTACTGTGCATTCCCCTTTCTTCACTTCCCTGTTAATGGTAAAATCTTCAGTTACCTGGATCCCATTCTCTGGAATTCCCTTCTTAAGCTTCTCCACCTCTCTCTCCTTCATCAAGAATCTCTTTAAAAGCCATCTTCTCACCAAGCTTTTAGACACCCTGTTTTAACTGTTTTCCTCATATCTACCTGTGAAGTACCTCAGGATGTTTTCCCATGTTAAAGGCTCTACAGAAGTGTAAACTGTTGTTGATGCATCCTTAGGACTTAACAATTACAAATGTACAATTGTCAATACATTTTTCTTGCATATTGTAGCAGCATAAAAAATGCTATCACTTATTTCTTCCTTCAGAAATATACACATATTAGCATTTATCCATTTAATTTATATCACTAAAAAATTGTTTCCTTAGCACATTATTGGACCAATCTCTGCTTCCTTTTAAAAACCATAAGCATGTTGAATATCAATCTTGCATTTAAGTTCAACTGAAAATAGTTCCATGTGACGCCCTTCTTTAAGTCCAACATAACTCATTTTGAATTGATGGGGAGCTCTGTCTTATTTTTCCTTTATTTTGCAATTACTCACACACAAAAACTGCCAATCTTTTCAAACCATTTGCTATAGTATTATTGAGAGAGGCAGCCTGAAACATTGTGAACATTCAGCACCAGAGGGCACCTTTCTCCTCCTGCGTAGAATGGAAAGTGCGAAACATGACAACATGGTAGCCAGCTGTGTTCTGAACTGTACTACAAATTCAATCACTTTCAATTGAATTAGGCAACATGAAAAATTATAAATATCAGTTTTGTTTATGAGCCAAAAAATCTTTGAAACCTTCTATCGTATAGTTATAAAAAAAATCAGCTTGCATTTAAGAACATAAGAAATAGGAGCAGAAGCAGGCCACACGGCCCCTCGAGCCCGCCCCGCCACTCAATATGATCATGGCTGATCCGATCATGGACTCAGCTCCACTTCCCCGCCCACTCCCCATAACCCCTTGTCCCCTTAATCGTTTAAGAAGCTGTCTATTTCTGTCTTAAATTTATTCAGTCCCAGCTTCCACAGCTCTCTGAGACAGCGAATTTCTCCTCATCTCAGTTTTAAATGGGCGGGTCCTTTATTCTAAGATCATGTCCTCTAGTTCTAGTCTCCCCCATCAGGGAAACATTCTCTCTGCATCCACCTTGTCAAGCCCCCTCATAATCTTATACGTTTCAATAAGATCACCTCTCATTCTTCTGAATTCCAATGAGTATAGGCCCAACCTACTCAACCTTTCCTCATAAATCAACCCCATCATCTCCGGAATCAACCTAATGAACCTTCTCTGAACTACTTCCAATGAAAGTATATCCTTTCGTAAAAATTTATATACTGCCTTTAATGTAGTAAAATGTCCCAAATCGGTTCACAGGAAAGAGAGGAGGAGCAGTTTAGGGAGGGAATTCCAGAGATTGTGGTCTAGATGGCTGAAGGTATGTTTGCCAATTGTGAGGCAAAGGAAGTGGGGGATACACAAGAGGTCAGAGTTGGAGGAATGCAGAGATCTTGGGGGTTGTAAGGTTGGAGGAGGTTACAGTTAGGGAGGGGCAAGATAATGGAGGGATTTGAACATGAGGATTGAGAACTTTAACATTGAGGCTTTGGTGGACCATGAGCCAATGTAAATCAATGAGCAAGTGTTGATGGGTGAACAGGACTTGGCATAAGTTAACCTATGGGCAGCAGAGATTTGGATGAGCCAGGGGAGCATTGGAATACTCAGTTCTGGAGGTATCAAAAGCATGAATGAGGGTTTCAGCAGCAGATATACTGAGGCTGGGCAGAGATGGGCAATGTTACGGAGATGGAAGTAGCCAGGCTTTTTGAAGGAGAGGATATGGAGTTGCAAGCATAGCTCAGGATCAATTAGGACACCAAGATTGTGAACAATCTGGTTCAGCCTGAGACAATGGCCAGAGAGGGGGATGGAATCGGCAACTAGGGAACTGAGTTTGTGTTGGGAGCTGAAGACAATAGCTTTGGTATTTCCAATGTTTAATTGGAGGAAATTTCAGCACACTGGATGTTGGACAAACAGTCTGACAGCATGAAGGCAGTGAAAGAGTTGAGAGAGCCGATGGTAAGGTAGAGCTGGGTGTCATCAGCATAATGTAGAACCTGACATCCTGTCATTGGATGATGTCGCTGAGGAGTAATATGTGAATGAACTGGGAAGGGGCAAAGTATAGATCCTTGGGGAACTCCAAAGCTAACAGTGCAAGGCAGGAAGAGAAGCCAATGCAGAAGAGTCTCTGGCTATGACTGGATGGATAAGAGGGGAACCAGGTGAAGGAAGTACAACACAGCTGGACAACGGAGCTGAGGTGATGAAGGACGATGATGTGGTCAACTGTGCAAAAAGCTGTACACAGGTCGAGAAGGATGAGGGTGGATAGTTCACCACAGTCACAGAGGATGTAATTTGTGACTTTGTTTAGGGCCGTTTTAATGCTGTGGCAGGGTGGAAACCTGATTGGAGAGGTTCACACGTGAAGTTGTGGAACGTGGTGCATGGATTTGGGAGGAGACAACAAGGACTTTGGAGAGGAAAGGGAGGTTGTAGATGGGGTGGTAGTCTGCAAGGACAGAGGGGTCAAGGGTGGGTTTATTAGCTAGAATGGAGGCCAGGAAGGAAAGTTGGGTGGTCAGCAGTTTAGTGGGAATAGGGTCAAGAGAGCAGGTCAGCAGTGTCATGGCAGGAGTCTAAAAGAACTTTTGAAAATTTAGGGCTGTTATCTTAAAAAGAAAAAAAGCATGATCTCTAAAACAATATTTTTTCAGATTTTCTGAAGGAAAGAAATAACTTCCATTTATACAGCACCTTTCGTGACCTTGGAGTGTAGTCACTGTTATTTTGTAGAAAATGCGTGAGACCATTTGCGCACAGCGAGGTCCCACAAACAACAATGAGATAATGACCAGGTAATCTGATTTATTTTGTGATGTTAGTTGAGGGATAAAGAGTGGCCAGGAAACTGGGGAGAAATCCCCTGCTCCCTGTTCTACAGAGCAGTGGTGATACCCGCCCTCCTATATTTCTTATGTTCTTATGTTCTTATATGCTTCAGAGACATGGACTATGTACAGCAGGCACCTCAAAGCACTGGAGAAGTACCATCAACGCTGCCTCCGCAAGATCCTGCAAATCTTTTGCAGGATAGGCACATCAACATCAGTGTTCTTGCTCAGGCCAACATCCCCAGCATCAAAGCATTGACCACGCTTGATCAGCTCCGAAGGACGGGCCACATCATCCACATGCCCAACACAAGACTCCCAAAACAAGCGCTCCAACATGGCAAGCGAGTCCCAGGTGGGCAGAGGAAATACTTCAAGGACTCCCTCAAAGCTTCCTTGAAAAAGTGCAATATCCCCACCAACACCTGGGAATCCCTGGCCCAAGACCGCTCAAAGTGGGGGAGAAGCATCCGGGAAGACGCCGAACACCTCGAGTTTCTTCGCCCGGAGCAAGCGGAAGCCAAGCGCAAACAGCGGAAGGAGCGCATGACAACCCAAGCACCCCTCCCACCCGTCCCTCCAACCACCGTTCTGCCTCACCTGTGACAGAGACTGTAGATCCCTCATTGGTCTCATCACTCACCTGAGAACTATTTTAGTGTGGAAGCAAGTCATCCTCGACTCCGAGGGATTGCCTAAGAAGAAGTGGCCAGGAAACTGGGGAGAAATCCCCTGCTCCCTCAGTTCTGCACTGAAGTGTAAGGCAATCGATGTCAACACTGGGACATAGAACACTTTTCCATTTCTGTACCTAGGATCACAGCTCAGTTGTAGCATTATTTAGCTGTACAGTAAACTTCTCTGTGCTCTCCCAACAATCGACCTCTAACCCAACATCAGAACAGTAATCCCTACATTTTTTTAATTTCCCACACCAACCATCCTGCGGGCCCTCTGAGAGTGATTGTTAATATTGTGCTAATTAGTGCCAAATTAGATGAGGCTTGATAATGTGAGCTTGTATCCATTGGAATTGGGTTATGACTGCAAATTGAATTCACGTAGAACCCTTATAGCTAGCAGATACAAAGACTTTAGTCCCATCAGTCTTGGTAAGATCTGAACCCAGATCACAAAAGGCTAGTGTAAACCTATTGTAACACATAGACTCCAAAAAATGTATGTTCTGGAAATACTGGCATACACAGCCTAGCTCTTACTGAGCGGAGCTTTCAACTTTGGTGGGGCTGTAAAATGGCTGCTCGCAGATCAGTAGTCTGTTATACACCCCGCCTGATTTCCCTTTCCATTTACTTCAAAGTTGGGCTGGGTGTATAACAGGCGGCTGATCTGCTATGGGCTGTTTTAACCCCCATCCAATGTTGGAAATTCCACCCACTGTTCTCACACAACAAATTCCCGTCCTCAGTCGTTCCCTCATAAGAGGTGCTGATCAGAGGCTGGGAACTTGCTTACTGGGAGCTGGGAGCACGTTGCCTGGAGAAGAGAGAAAAAATAATTTAAAAAAGGAAATAAAAAATAAAATAAATTTTGTAGAGGGTAATTAATCTTCGGGCAAAAATTGTTGAATCATTGAAATTACAGCACAGAAGGAGACTACTCCTGCTACTGCTGCTACCTTTTGAACTGGAGCTATTTATTCTAATCCCATTTCCATGCCCTTTCCTATTATCAATTTTAAATACAGAAAATGGAAGAAAATGTTAAACTAAACCACAGATATATGGAAAATATACCTACACGTTCGCCTATTGTTCCTGGGATCCCACATTCACCTTTTATGCCCTGTGGAGAGAATAATAAAACTGTCAGACAAGGTGCAATTTTGATAGATCTTATATTAGTTTACCAACACCGAACAAAAATATGAGTCCCTCTGACATATTACAGATCAAAATCAATCAATTGGAATGCTGCAAAATATGAACATAATGGTAAACAAGTAAATAATTAGTCCTTTGAGCAATTAAGTGTGACTCGTCTCCATTCTTTTTCAATATTTTTTAAAGTTAATAAATATTCTACATAACCAGAAATATATATAGAAATACATAGAAGTTGCAACACAGAAACAGGTCACTCATCCCATCTAGTCCATACTGGATTTATCTCCCACACGAGCAAATAGTCCCATAAATAAGCCCGTATCCCTTGACTCTCACTTCCTTTATAAATCTATCCAATCTAATCTTCAATGTTAACATAATTTCTACCTCAACCATTAAACCTGGAAGTGACGACCACAGCATCATAACTCTCCATATAAAGAAAGTTTTTGCTCTCTATTCTAAATTTCTTATACTTAATCTTGCATCTATGATCCCTTGTTCTAGACTCCTTAACAACAAGAATCAGTCTGCTTCTATATACCCTGTCCAAAATTTTATAATTATAAACACTTCTATCATTTTGTCCCATAATCTGCGTTGTTATCATGAAAAAAGCTTGTGTTTTGCAAATCTTACTACATTGGCTACTCTCCAGTCCTCCAATTCACATCCAGTCAATAGAGTCCTGAAATATAATTTCTAGGGCCTCTGCAATTTGCTTCCTCATCTCCCTCAGGATCCTAGGATAGACCCATTCGCCACTGAGGCATTGGCTTTCTTTAGTCTAACTAACAGATGTAAAATTTTCCTTTTATCAATTATAATTTAGATCATCTCACTCTCAGCCACTTTAAGGTTCACCTTCTCTCCGATATCCTTCTCTTTAGTAAAGACTGATGCAAAGTATTTTTAAATACCACCGCAATTTTTTGATCATTATCTGCAAAATAACAATCTTCTCTTTTTAGGGATCCCACCTCACTTTTAATTATTCTCTTTTCTATTAATATACTTGTAAAATATTTTACTATCCTTTTTCATGTTTTTTAAATATTCTTCCACATATTTCCTTTTCTTGGCTTTAACAGGGTATATAGAATCAGATTACTTCTTGCAGTTGAGGGGTCTAGAACAAGGGACCATAGATGCAAGTTTAAATATAAGAAATTTAGAACAGGGATCCTCCCTGCCCTAGCCCTGACCTCACATCTTTCTTCAGTTTCTCTCCAATCTCCCCAAGCTCATCTTGTCCATGAGATCCACTTCCTGCTCCCTCGACCCTTTTCCCACTAATCTGTTGATCACCCAACTTCTTTTTCTGGCTCCCATGTTAGCTGACATTGTTAACGGTTCTCTCTCCTCAGGTACCGTCCCCCTCTCCCTCAAACATGCCGTATCACTCCTCTCATAAAACCAACCCTTGACCGCCCTCTCCTTGCAAACTACCACCCCATCTCCAACCTCCCTTTCCTCTCCAATGTCCTTGAACATGTTGTCACCTCCCAAATCCGTGCCCATCTTTCCCGCAACTCCATGTTGAATCCCTCCAATCAGGTTACCGCACCTGCCACAGTACTGAAACAGCTCTCATCAAAGTCACAAATGGCATCCTTTGTGACTGTGACAAAGGCAAACTATCCCTCTCCGTCCTTCTTGACTTGTCTGCAGCTTTTGAACATGGTTGACCACACTATCCTTTTCCAACGCCTCTCCACTGTCATCCAACTAGGTGGGACTGCACGCGTCTGGTTCCATTCTTCTCTATCTAATCGTAGCCAGAGAATCAGCTGCAACAGCTTCTCTTCCTGCTCCCTCATCGTAACCTCTGGTGTCCCACAAGGATCTAACCTTGGTCCCCCCTTATTTCTCATCTACACGTTGCCTCTTGTTTTCGATCCCCGCCACAAACTCTGTTCCCTAGCCACTGACTCCATCCTCTCTCCAACATCTGTCTGAGGCTGAACCATACTGTTCGCAAACTTGGTGTCATATTTGACCTTGAAATGAGCTTTCGTCCACATATCCACACCATACGGGTACAGTAGCATAGTGGTTATGTCACTGGACTAGTAATTTCAGAGGCCTGGACTAATGATCCAGAGACATGAGTTCAAATCTCACCATGGCAGAGGGGGAATTTAAGTTCCGTTAATAAATAAATCTGGAATAAAAAGCTCGTATTAGTAATGGTAACCATGAAACTACCGGATTGTTGTAAAAACCCATCTGATTCAGTAATGTCCTTTAGGGAAAAAAATCTGCCACCCTTACCTGGTCTGGCCTCCAGACCCACAGCAATGTGGTTGACTCTTAACTGCTCTCAGAAATGGCGGCTCACCACCTCCTCTAGGGCAATTAAGGATGGGTAATAAATGCTAGCCATGCTGGCGACGCCCACATCCCATAAACAAATTTTTTAAAAAACACTACCACCTATTTTCACCCGTCTCCACCCTTGCCTCAGCTCATCCACTGCTGAAACCCTCATCCATGCCTTTGTTACCTCTACACTTGACTATTCCAATGCACTCCTGGCTGACCTCTCACATTCTACTCTACATAAACTTGAGGTGATCCAAAACTCGGCTGTCTGTATCCTAACTTGCACAAGTCCTGTTCACCCATCACCCCTGTCTAGAGTAATTATAGGCCCCCTTCTTCAATTTTAATTGGTTTATAATTTCTTTATTTGGCCATGACATACTGAAACTACTAGTGGTTTCCTTTGTTAATGGAATATATTTAGGGGCCAAAATTGCCACTCTCAGAAAGGCCCATTAGCGCCTCCAGTATACGCTAATGGGGCGTTAAAGAGTTTTTGCCCGGGCGTGGCAGCCAGAGCACCCCCCCCCCCCACCGCCCCGGAATTGCCCCCAGGGCTCCACCAGTGAAAAGTGGTTCGCAACCCACCCCACGATTAGCGCATTGGTGCCGCGCATGCACGCCAATGATGTCATTGCCGTGCGCGCCGGTCCCTTTGCGCCCCTCGGAGGAAATTGTCCCGTGGGTCGCGAGGTCGGTTGGCATGCGGTGATGCCACTGATAGCTTCTCGGGGTGAGAAGCTGTGGTAGCTGGGGAGCCCTGGCCACCCTTAAAGGGGAGGTGGTAGCACGGTGCCGGCCATTTTTCTTTCTGTCGGCCGACTTTTCAGTCGGCCCGACAATGGCGGCCGTTGATGTGGCCGGGCCGCCAACATGTAGACCGGCACCCCCTCCTGGCAGACACCCTCCCTGGTGGCACAGTGGGCACCACTAAAGAGGCTGCAGAGTTCATCATGGCCCTCCCCTTTAAATCAAATTCACCGCCCAAACCCAGCGCGGGCCAATTTTGGCCCCTTACACTGTACTTTTGCAATCTCTTTTCGAACATCCCATTGTTGGTCGACATCTCACCTCAGCTAGCTTGCTGCTCATCTTTCTAAAATCTGCCCTAAACCAATCGTGTGTTCTAGTTTTATACTGACTTTCTCCCATTCTAGTTGGATTTTAAACCTTATCAAGTTGTTGGCACTATTCCCAATGTGCTCACCTAAATTTATCTCATCAATCTGACCTATTTCATTCCTCATAACCAGATCTAGCAATGCTTCCTTCTGTGTAGACCTACTAACATACTGCTTGATTACATTTTAGAAATTCCATTTCCTTTTCTATATTTACTCCCTCTTTGTCCCAACTGATAAGTGGATAATTAAATTCTCCCAGAACAATAATTTTGTTACTCCTACTCGTCAATCTAATCTGACTGCAGATTTCTTTCTCACAATTGGGACATCTGTAATCAAAACTTACCAATGTAACACACCCTTTTTGAAATCATAGAATCATAAACTAGTACAGCATTGAAGCAATCTGTGCCATTATTTTTGCATTTGAACTAATTTTGTTGATGTTTATCAGAATAAATAATAGCACTGGGCTGAGCAATGCACTGAAAAAAATCCATCAACCTTCAAAATAGTCTCTGTCTCACAGCCCCTCTATATATAGATAAAACAAGGTCACAGATTTCAAAATATCTCATGGATTATCTTGAAGGAGCCTTATATTTGCTATCCTGTGGGCTGTTAAAGTTGCAATGCCCACAACAGCCCTCTAAACAACTGCTTTTGTCCTCTAGGTTGGAGCGAAGGAAGTGCGCCCACTGAAACATTTCCTTACTAACTCCACCTGTTTTGAAGATATTCAGCTTCCTTCAATTTCATGGAGCACACTGACTGTGCATTCATTGTGCTGCCCCTCCAAGGGTTAGGTCTCTGTGATGATCAGAAACCCATAATCTACCAATTCATGAAGTCAGCCACTGTTGTGAAAACTTCAATATCTCCAAGATGGATGATAGTTGGAACGTATACATTTTCCTGTCTGTAAATCAGATAAACATGATTCCTTGGTAACTGTGAAGGTCTAAAAAAGCTGGCCAATCCAAGGGCCATCCAAAAATTTAATTAATTGTAGTGGGTAATCACTTAATTTATCCTGAAATAATGCCAATTCAAAATTAATAAAATTAATAAGCACAATTATAATGATTGCCAATTTATGAATCAAGGTGTGTAAACAAAATTCAAAATTGCTGCAATTAAATGGCAAATGGGTCACTTTGGTATGAATTATTGAACTAAGAAGGAACAGGCATTAAGCTCTAAACAGCTAATAAAATGCAGTGAATATTTTTATCCACCCTCTTAAAACTAGCTGAAAGACAATATTGTTTTGAATCCTGGACGATCTTCTTTTAACAATTTCATTTTTTTTCAGTACACTTTAGAAACATAGAAACATAGAAACATAGAAAATAGGTGCAGGAGTAGGCCATTCAGCCCTTCGAGCCTGCACCTCCATTCAATACGATCATGGCTGATCATTCACCTCAGTACCCCTTTCCTGCTTTCTCTCCATATCCCTTGATCCCTTTAGCCGTCAGGGCCATATCTAACTCCCTCATGAATATATCTAACGAACTGGCATCAACAACTCTCTGCAGTAGAGAATTCCAGAGGTTAACAACTCTCTGAGTGAAGAAGTTTCTCCTCATCTTGGTCCTAAATGGCTTACACCTTATCCTTAGACTGTGTCCCCTGATTCTGGACTTCCCCAACATCGGGAACATTCTTCCTGCATCTAACCTGTCCAGTCCCGTCAGAATTTTATATGTTTCTATGAGATCCCCTCTCATTCTTCTAAACTCCAGTGAATACAGGCCCAGTCGATCCAGTTTCTCCTCATACGTCAGTCCCGCCATCCCGGGAATCAGTCTGGTGAACCTTCGCTGCACTCCCTCAATAGCAAGCAAGAACATCCTTCCTCAGATTAGGAGACCAAAACTGAACACAATATTCCAGGTGAGGCCTCACCAAGGCCCTGTACAACTGCAGTAAGACCTCCCTGCTCCTATACTCAAATCCCCTAGCTATGAAGGCTAACATGCCATTTGCCTTCTTCACCATCTGCTGTACCTGCATGCCAACTTTCAATGACTGATGTACCATGACACCCAGGTCTCGCTGCACCTCCCCTTTTCCTAATCTGCAGCCATTCAGATAATATTCTGCATTCATGGTTTTGCCATCAAAGTGGATAATCTCACATTTATCCACATTATACTGCATCTGCCATACATTTTCCCACTCACCTAACCTGTCCAAGTCACCCTGCAGTCTCTTAGCATCCTCCTCACAGCTCACACTGCCACCCAGCTTAGTGTCATCTGCAAACTTAGAGATATTACACAATTCCTTCATCGAAATCATTGATGTATATTGTAAAGAGCTGGGGTCACAGCACTGAGCCCTGCGGCACCGCACTAGTCACTGCCTGCCATTCTGAGAAGGACCCGTTTATTCCTACTCTCTGCTTCCTGCCTGCCAACCAATTCTCTATCCACTTCAATATATTACCCCAACACCATGTGCTTTAAGTTTGCACACTAATCTCTTGTGTGGGACCTTGTCAAAAGCCTTTTGAAAGTTCAAATACACTACATCCACTGGTTCTCCTTGTCCACTCTACTAGTTACATCCTCAAAAAATTCTAGAAGATTTGTCAAGCATGATTTCCCTTTCAGAAATCCATGCTGACTTGGACCGATTCTGTCACTGCTATTTCATCTTTAATAATTGATTCCAACATTTTCCCCACTACTGATGTCAGGCTAACCGGTCTATAAATCCCCGTTTTCTCTTTCCCTCCTTTTTTAAAAAGTGTTGTTACATTAGCTACCCTCCAGTCCATAGGAACTGATCCAGAGTCGATAGACTGTTGGAAAATGATCACCAATGCATCCACTATTTCTAGGGCCACTTCCTTAAGTACTCTGGGATGCAGATTATCAGACCCTGGGGATTTATCGGCCTTCAATCCCATCAATTTCCCTAACACAATTTCCTGACTAATTCCTGACTGATTTCCTTCAGTTACTCCTTCTCGCTCGAACCTCGGTCCCCTAGTATTTCCGGAAGGTTATATGTGTCTTCCTTCGTGAAGACAGAACCAAAGTATTTGTTCAATTGTTCTGCCATTTCTTTGTTCCCCATTATAAATTCACCTGATTCTGACTGCAAGGGACCTATGTTTGTCTTCACTAATCTTTTTCTCTTCAGATATCTATAGAAACTTTTGCAGTCAGTTTTTATGTTCCCTGCAAGCTTCCTCTCATACTCTATTTCCCCCCTCCTAATTAAACCCTTTGTCCTCCTCTGCTGAATTCTAAATTTCTCCCAGTCCTCAGGTTTGCTGCTTTTTCTGGCCAATTTATATGCCTTTTCCTTGGATTTAACACTATCCCTAATTTCCCTTGTTAGTCAGGATTGAGCCACCTTCCCTTTTTTTATTCTTACGCCACACAGGGATGTACAATTGTTGAAGTTCATCCATGTGATCTTTAAATGTTTGCCATTGCCGATCCACCGTCAACCCTTTAAGTATCATTCGCCAGTCTATTCTAGCCAATTCACACCTCATACCATCGAAATTACCTTTCCTTAAGTTCAGGACCCTCGTCTCTGAATTAAATGTGTCACTCTCCATCTTAATAAAGAATTCTACCATATTATGGTCACTCTTCCCCAAGGGGCCTCGCACAACAAGATTGCTAATTAGTCCTTTCTCATTACACATCACCCAGTCTAGGATGGCCAGCTCTCTAGTTGGTTCCTCGACATATTGGTCTAGAATACCATCCCTAATACACTCCAGGAAATCCTCCTCCACCTTATTGCTACCAGTTTGGTTAGCCCAATTTATATGTAGATTAAAGTTGCCCATGATAACTGCTGTACCTTTATTGCACGCATTCCTAATTTCTTGTTTGATGCTGTCCCCAACCTCACTACTACTGTTTGGTGGTCTGTACACAACTCCCACTGGCGTTTTCTGCCCTTTGGTATTCCGCAGTTCTACCCATACAGATTCCACATCATCCAAGCTAATGTCCTTCCTTACTATTGCATTAATTGCCTCTTTAACCAGCAATGCCACCCCACCTCCTTTTCCTTTCTGTCTATCCTTCCTGAATGTTGAATACCCCTGGATGTTGAGTTCTCAGCCTTGGTCACCCTGGAGCCATGTCTCCGTAATCCCAATTATGTCATATTCGTTAAGAGCTGCCTGCGCAGTTAATTCGTCCACCTTATAACGACTACTTCTCGCATTGAGGAACAGAGCCTTCAGGCTTGTCTTTTTAATACACTTTGTCCCTTTAGGATTTTGCTGTAATGTGGCCCTTTTTGATTTTTGCCTTGGGTTTCTCTGCCCTCCACTTTAAGGTAAGATTAAATTTATGTAACTCAGTTTCCCAGCCAGTTGTAGCGCTTTATGCTTCACAAGTTGCCCCTTGTCCTCACGAGCCCATGCAATAGTGTATAACAAACATTTTTTAATTTAATAATGAAATAAAGCACTTGTCTGTTTTGTGTCTTGCCAGGAACTCATAGAATCATACGGCACAAAAGGAGGCCATTCGACCCATTGTATCCGTGCCAGCCAAAAAAGAGCTATCCAACCTAATCCCACTTTCCAGCTCTTGGTCCGTAGCCTTGTAGATGTACAACAACATTGAAAGGTTTGGCCGTGGTCTCTCCTAAGCATCAACTTCAAAGAAGCCTAAACATTCAACTGGGAGTTACTCTGTATTCTGTCTTGAAAAAGCAAAATTAAAGGAGCAGAAGGGCTCACTCACAAACATGTCAGATGTTGTTTCGGTGGCTCTGGTTGCTTCACGAGGAGGCCTTTTGGGAATGTTTGTTTTGTAGCCAGTGGTGATGTACATTGTTTTTATAAATCCACTGAAATATGGAATCAAGAAGCAGTACAGTCAAGAAGCAATGGATTGTGCTTTCCCAATGGAGCAGCCAGCAAATGTACTGGGTAATATATGACTGTGCCATATTGAACAGGAAGTTTAACCCACTATTTGTGCTGAGTTAAGCTGATGTAAGTAGTTCACAATTGTCTGAACTTCTTTCTGGCACAGGCACGCAGACATGCGACAGTCAAAATATTAATTTAGTCAACAACATTATACTTTACCTTATGTCCTTTAAACCCAGCTTTTCCCTGTTGGAAATATAAAAAAATGTAACATTATTTGTGCCACAGAGCCACAGTTTTTCTTGTAAGATCAGGTCTAATATATACTCAGTATGAATCCATGGATTGTGGTTACCGCACTACATTGCTAATTCTCACATTTCAGTTGTGGAGATCAAGGAGGAGGCGAGGGAGCAGAGGTCAGGGTGGGGTTGAAGCGGCCGGGAATACCAGAAATGCGGGTAACACGGAGGTCCTACCGAATTCAATGGCAGGACCGCATATAAATTATTTTTCTACGTTTCCCGGCAGGCGGTCAGGTTGAGAGGCTGCCGAACTGTCAGGCGGGTAGGCCTGCACTGGAAGGCCGAGGAGCTGAGGGAGGGAGGGAGAGATTGTGGGTGGCGGAGAGCGGGGCAATAGATCATTGGTTGGGGGTATTGTGATCCGGGGGTGGGGGCAAAGATCGTTGGTCAGGCTGGAGATTGTGGATGGAAGGTAAGAGGGGTAGATTATGGATGAAAGGTTGTGAGATATCATGGATCGGAGGCTGGGGGAGGAATGGCGGGGAGGGAACGGATGATCGCAGGGTCGTTCGGCAACAGTGGGTCGGGAAGCAGGATACCTTGGGGGTCTAGGTGAAACACCATTAACCTCCCGCCACTCCTCACAAATATTATTGAACCATGTGTTCTGAACAAAAGTACGTAAGTTATCTTTTGATCTTTTATAGGTACTTGTAATAGAATGATCAGATTTACTGTTGGTTACTAAAAAACTGAAGACCTAGCTCTTTACTAAATATATAAGACTAAATGAAAGTGTCCAAAAGCAGCATGAGACCAGAAGGGTGCAAGGAATCAGCACAGTGTGACGTTAGATATTGACATTTACTTTGCTTTGCTAGTACCATACAGAGGAAGAAGTGGGGTGTATGGATGTATGCAGCAGAATCCTCCAGGATTCAGTTTTAGGAGACATATAAGGGACATAATATCAAACTTGCAGATGACACAATTATACAGAGCGTAGTAGATAGGTGGTGTGACTGTTGTTATACAGCACTGGTAAGAAGCTGAAGCAGCACAAGAATATCTCCTGGGAATGGCCTTACATCAATTGTCTAAACTTGATTCGAGCAACTTTGCATCAGACTTATACCACATTTTCTGCATTGACACAAAGCCAAAACAACTTCAGATTGAAATATTGGTGCTAAAATTCCAGTGTCTCGGGTCTGTACGAAGTTTCTACGGACCCGGGAAAGCATCGGAAAAGCCGGTTTTCAGCGCGCAATGTGCATCCGCTGAAAACCGGCTTTTCCGATCTGTCAAGTTTCTGGCTTGACAGATCTCGCGTTTATCAGGAGCGAGGACACTTGCAGGGCAAGATTTCCGATATTTACGCGTATCTTGCCCAGCAAATGTCCTCAAAAATCTTGCACCTGAAAAAGCAGGCGTATAGCCTACTTTTACAGGCGCAAGTGTTTAAAAATACACAAAAGCATTTTAAAATAAAGTTATAAAAACACATTTTACTGTTAAAAACCCTCCCCACAATGGTAAGTTTATTTTAAGACATAATTAAAAAAATGTTTTAAAAAGCCGAGAAAATATTTTTTTATAAGAACTTTAATTTAAATTAATCTTAAATATGCAGTGTATTTTTCTATTTTTTATTAGTGTTTTGTGTGTTTGGGGGAATTCTCATTCATAATAATGGGAACTGCAACTTGTTCCCATTGTTCCCATTATTATGAATGAGAAAATACTGTACCTTGATTGGCTGCCCAGAGCAATGTGACTCCAGCTCCAGCATACGGACGTCCCAACATGCATGCGCTCCGATGCGTAGGGAGTGAAGGATTGGAAATTTGAGCGGGCGCAGCAGGAACAAGTAGGTGTACATCTTTTTTAACATTTTCAGTCAATTGCCCGCGAGAAGACCTCGATCGGAATTTCAGGCCCAATATGTTTATTGTAACTGTTCTATAAACATGTGATTGATAACTTACATTTACCCAGTAGTGCTAAAAAATCAGAAGTGTACTCACCTTTTCACCAGAAATCCCAGACTCTCCTTTTAAACCGTGTTGTCCCTATTGACAAAGAATCAAAAATAATAGTTTAACATATTATCATAGCTTTCATCAGGTTTTGAATTTGAAATATTGTTTATTGCACAATAAAATAATAGTATTTTGCCACCCATTCTAATCGTAGACTGTTTATTTTGCACAATTGGATACGTGACAAGTCTAGCAAAGTTAAAAACAGAAGTGATGCCAAAAGAAGTTCATTGACCTTTTCAGAAGGGACAATATAGGGCACTGACTGGCTATGCCTCTAACCAAGGAAAAGGTGATTATTTAGTGTACCTCAATACATTGTGCCCCTCACACAGTCTTGATTGTTTTCATTACCCTTATTCTACTTTCATTATCCCTCAATCTCACAGCACAAACACGCCCACTGTTAAAGTTCACAAACTTAAATTCCTCCTCATCTGCATGAAACCATTTTCTCTCTTACCAGCCCCTGTTATGACAAGATCGTCTTAAATCTAATTCCTCAGTATGTATTAACTTGTATCTCTGTTTCATTTCCTACTGAGAGAAAGCAGCCCACAATAGAAGGCAGCACTTGGCATATGCCTCCATAAGCGACCTGACCCCTTTAAGGGGCCCAAATTTCCCCAACCCCTTTTTCCGGCGCTCTCTCCCAAGATGCGTCGACTTTGTGTGCTCAAAACGGCGCCAAAAAACTTACTAACGTTTCTGGCCGCTCTGCTGTGTGTCCCAGGTCCTGGCAAGGCGTTTCTCGTGGAGTGGGGGGCGGAGCTACAGCCCTGTGCCGAAAACAGTGCCGGCAGCTGCACGCATGCGCAGTGGAGTCTGCGCACATGTGCAGTAGCTCCTCGCCCTCCCAGCACGTCCTGCAAGCTGTGAGCTGGACCCAATGCTCGCCGCCACCTATCCCTGGCCGAAAGGATGACCTGATGTTCACCGCCCCCTATCCCTGGCCGAAGGGGCGACCCGATAATCTTCAACAGCACCTCCCGATAAAACATGGGCCAGCAGGCAGTAGTGTGGTGAGAACGTTGCATTTTGTGTGGGCACATGTCAAATTGTTATGAGCCAACACTGATTAAGTTTTCCCTGGAGAGAAGTCCACTCCCTCGGAGAGAAGTCCAGTCCCTCAGAGAAGTCCAGTCCCTCGGAGAGAAGTCCAGTCCCTCGGCGAGAAGTCAAGTCCGTCAGAGGGCCGAGTTCGGAAGGTAGAACTTAAGTTTTATTTTTTATTTTTTATTTATTATTTATTATTGATCGTTTTTATGCTTCATTCATGTTGTTGTGAAGGTGTTTAGTGCTTTGCAAGGTCCTCTGTGCTTCCCTTCCGCCCCCTATCTCTGGCTACCTGCGCTGATTTCTTAACTCTCCATAAGGGTTTTCTGTGCGGCCACAAGTGTCCACATACGCTGGCCTAAGTTAGTTTGGAGCAACTACTAGCTGTCCAAACTGGTTTAAATGGCCAAAACAGGCGTAGGTGGCTGGTAATGCCCCCTTTTGAGAAAAAAAACTAAACTAAAAGAAGTCCTAACTCACTTACACTGGCACAAATTAAATGTGCAGAATGGGGATTTTTAAAATGCTCCAGAAAAATCAAGTTGCTCCAAAAAAAAACAGCAACTCCTGGGCAAATTTGGGCCCTATGTCTTTAGTGATAGTGATTGTATCCCTCCCTATAGCCCAAATTTGGGCCCATGGAGTGGAGCCCTCTTTATACAAGGAAACCAAATCCTGGAAGTTGCAGGAGATGGAGAAGCTGGAGGGCAAGTCCCAGAAAGTAACTTGTATCCCATGACTACTTCCACAACAATGCGATATAACATCCTATCTGAAGGACTCTCCCACAATCTTTCCAGGAGAAATTAAATGCTTGCCAATGCCACAACATTATCATTCTACATTGAGTGGTGTCTGCTGCTCGCAGTTTACATATAAATAGGTCCCGTTTGCTGTGGTCCTGTTGCTAATCTCTTTAGGCGTCTGCAAAAGGTACTAGACTTGGATTGTGCTCCACTTTGGGCGCAATCCAATTTCTAGGCCATTATCTTCTTAACTCAACACAGACTGGAGAAAGAAAAAAAAAGAAAAGTGGAGGTAATTTTTACTTTTGGCAATAATATAAAAAGGGCGATATCGGATCAGCCGCCCGTTATACACCTCTCCAGTCCAGGAAAATCGGGAGATGAGTATTACAGGCGGCCAGTCCAATATCGCACATTTCTCATTATTGCCAAAAGTTAACATTAACGCCATGGCAGCATGCATGCTTCCGCCCACAATACCCTACATACATGGAGGTTCTGATCTTAGCCGTGTCTTTGAGGGACGTGAAGGTCAGCAGCTTCCTCACAGGAAGGGAGATGGCAAAATGAAAGAGTCACCCTGCATTTCCCTTGTGCTCTTCTTATACAACACTTATATTACAGAACTGGTTTCAGAGACAGCTCTGTAGCATAAATGAGTCTGATTAAATGCACCGACAGCAAAGTTGAATGGCTGCCATCCAGGCTAAAATTTTATTCTAACGATGGACAGGCTAAACTCTTAACATTCTGGAAAATACAAAGCTTCCTCGACATCTGGGAGATTCAGCGGGCAGAATGATCAAGGATGGTTTTGCAGCAATTATTCACATGTTGCATGGTTTCTGGTCTCCAAATCAATCCTTCAGTGTACACAGGAATGTACAGGACCAGAACAGATCATTATAGTCCATCGGGTTAGTCCCAAAGTCTGGAAAATTATCATACACCCTCTATCTCAAATATCTCTTACTGCTTCCCTCAGTGGTAATTTTATCCTACATTACAACAGTGATGACACTTCAAAAGTACTCAATTAGCTGTACAACACTTTGGGACATCCTGAGGTTGTGAAAGGCAACTAAATGCAATTTTTTCTTTCTTTCTTATCCAACTGCTTCTTAAATTTGCTGTCCTCTTCCAGTTCCTCTCTGAGAATTTGTTCCACACACTCACCATTTTCTACGCAAAGTACTTTTCTTTTCTGAGTATGTGTTCATATCACTCAGTGTTTGTGACTATATCAACCATATTAATATTACAATTTGTCTTTTAATGTTTTTAATTTGTTCCTGTGGAGCCAGGAGGAGCAAGAGTAATTTCCCCCCACCCCTGAGATGCTGAATGTGAGAAAACTATCTTGAATAAAACCTCTGGGATGTAATACTCCCCTTAGACCTTCCTTCTCTTTGAATGAAATGATTGCAATTCAGCTCATGAAGGAAGTGAGACAAAGGTTACAATACTTTTTTAAGAACTTATCCCCCATATCTCTTTAAAAAATTATCAATCTATTTCCTTTCAGTTAAACTATATCACCGTTATTACGGTTTATTTTTGGCTTTATGGAGATACAAAATGCCAGACTTCATACAGAAAGTACTCTTATTAGCCTTTACTTTTTTAATGGAACGTTGAAGATGAAACATTATAAATATGATAAAGTATTTTTTCAGTACCTGTACTCCTTTTGTACCAGGGCTCCCATCTTTACCTCGATCTCCTTTTTTCCCCTAAATTAATATCCAGATGTTAGTAGAGTGCTTACTAAACAAAAGTATTACAACATCTATAACATTTCAAATTATGATGTGCACGATATTAGCTGCTTATCCATAGGTGATCAAGTTATAAACTCATGCTAGAAAAAGTATAATTCACAAGTATGTGGGCATCTTCATTTAAGCTTGAGAAATATTAAAATAAAGTGCCATTCAGTCAAGGCTTCGCAAATTTTTATTTGACACATCTTTCAACATCCTAGATTTAAAATCACACGTTTGGTGCTTTAGGGCAACTGGGCAAGATAATACAGGTTCATGATTGTGCAGGGCATTATTTAGGGCAAATGTCAGTAAGTATCTCTTCACACAGAGGGTGATCAACAACTGCAGTGCAACTCAAGAAGGGTGGTTGATGCACTGGATTCGTTTAAAGAACAGCTAGATGCTGTAATGAGAAGAAAGTAGAGCTGTTATTCTGGAAGGATGAAGTCAAATAGGCTGAAGGGCATTCTTCGCCCACGCCAATCTTGTGACCTGATTTGGTGATCGTAATATCCTAGAAAACATACATCTAACTTGTACGCTAGCCCAGATTTCCTGCCAATTCAAAAGCAATAGGCAGAAAATCTAGCCTCAATTAAAATAAATTGTGCAATTCTAGCTAGTATGTACAATGCAGACAAATTACTTTTGCTTTAATTAATGAGCCATCCTTATCACACTCACACTTTTGTGGTTTCCCCTAGGAACCTACTTAATTATTATGAATGTGAAGGATCCTTTAATATTCCACAATATGTTATTTAACTCATTTATCCCTCTATCTGTCAAATATTACTTCCTTCATCAATGCAAGAGCTGGTGACAGCATTAAACTCCATATGTAATAATACTTCTTATCATGGAACACTGAGGCGTGTGCTTTATTGTTCGGTGCCTCTATTTCTGCACGCTTCTTACAAATACACACAAGCTTCATACTTCTGTCTCAGAAACTTGGTATATAACATAAACATCCCAGAGCATAATGATTTCTATTCGTTGCATGATCAAATATTGCTATGCCATACAGGAAACAAAAAATGCTTCAAAATTATCGGGTTAATTTTAACCCTACCACCAGGTGGAAACCAGGCAGGTGACCAGTTAAAACTGAGCAGGTTACGTGCCTGCTCGGAACTCAGCCATTTCCCATTGTCTCCAGATTCTTCAGGTGGATGAGGCGCCCACCAAAAGCAGCCAGGAGCCTCATGAATTTATGCAATTCATCAACATTTATGTAATAGGATCTTGACGGCATTTTAACTGGGGCATAAGCAGGAAAACCGCTGTGGTTTTCCCACCAGACTGAAGCATATGGGCAGCTGGTGGGAAGGACAATGAGCGCCTCCGGGTAAGTCAAAAAATGTCCTTTGTTGGGCGAAAAGGAACAAGAGTGCTCCTCTGGGCCCCACAACGAAAGTTGCAGTCTCCCCTGTCGGCAGCCGCTCCGCGTCTTCAGCCCACCTGGATGGGTTAACTTTGGAACCATTTGGACTGGCAGCATTTAAATGAGGACCGGGAGTTAAAATACCTGGGCCTGAAATTATACAATGAGTGCGTTTCACACTCTCACCACCCATCTGAAACTCGCTGCAGGTTAAAATCGACCCCAGTGTCAGCTACAATGCAAAAGAACCACTCTCTTGTCCTTTCACCTCCATACAACAGAATCTGTGTGGAACCACTGCTGTAAGTTGCCTGAATAAAACAGAATTCATAAAGTAAATAGGAGAAATATTTCCAGTTGTAATTTTATCACAGCGTGATAAATTTCAGAAGACACTGGAATGTGATAGCATTGCAGTGTCTACAGATTATTAGCAAACTTTTCTTCTATCCTATATAGTTTTGAATCATATTCCTATATCTCCTAGTGGAAACCAGCTTAGTGGTAGAATTCCCGTCTGAGTCAAAAGGTGCAGGGTTCGAATCCAAACAGTGCCAGTGAGACCGGAGCTCCGTCCCGGAATTATTGATTGATGTCCAACAGGTAACTCGCATCTGTTCCTCGCCCAGTCGTTTGGGTTGTGGGGGCATCTAAAACCCTCGCGTCATATAGCACTAACCACCCTATCGGGCATGGAAAGAGCATTCATGTCGTGGCTTGTCAGACTGTTAATCCTTCCACTATTTCACACTGTTGTCCAGGGGAAGAGTGTTATAAATGGCAGCCTAGAAGCAGGTCATTGACTCATCCTGACAGCTGGTGTTAGTGCTTGGCTAGAGGAGTGCAGGAAATAAGAAAAAAAGTAAAAGGAGCCTTACCCTCAAATAATTTTAGAAAATGCAAACAGAGCAATAAAGATGGGGATTTACAAGGATGAGATTGCGAGTGTGAATGAAAGTCATTCACACTCCATACTGAAGGAGATACGTATAGTTTCTGTTTTGTATGTCAACTTTACTAGTGTGTAAGACTTGCCACCATGGGGCGCACCTGTTGGAGACCCAAGGGTCACCTGCACACCCCGGGCAAGCAGGTATAAAAGGCAGTCTACCATGCTGCTTCCTCACTCTGGAGTTACATTAAAGAGACCAAGGTCACAACAGTTTGAGTTTACAGTATACAGTCTTGTGGAGTTATTCTGAACATAACAATTGGCGACAAGTAACAGATCACGAACGTTCACGCGGTTATGGCTGCCATTGGTATTTTTGAGAGATTTGTTGAGGGTGATGATTGGGAAGCATTCGTTGATCGTCTTGGCTAGTACTTCATGGCCAACGAGCTGGATACGGAAGATACCGCGGTCAAGCGCAGGACGATTCTCCTCACTGTTTGTGGGTCCATGATATATGGCCTCATAAAAAATCTGCTAGCATCAATGAAACCAACAGTCAAGACATATGTAGAGTTGTGCACGCTGGTTCGGGAACACCTCAAGCCGAAGGAGAGCATCTTGATGGCCAGGTATCACTTTTACATGCACCATCGCTATGAGCAACAGAATGTGGCGAGCTATGTCGCTGACCTAAGACGCCTTGTAGTACCGTGTGAATTTGCTGGATTTTTGGGGAAAATGTTGCAGGACTTTTTCGTGCTTAGAATCGGCCACAAGGTCATTCTTCGCAAACTGCTGTCTGCCGAATCCCTAGATCTGAGAAAGGCCATCACGATAGCCCAGGCTTTCATGTCCATGAACGACAACACTAAACAGATATCTTTGCAGCATCGAAGCTCACCGGCAAGTAATGTGCATAAAATAACACCTTCAGCAGGTAGAACTGTACATGGCAGGACCTACACGCTGCAGAGGCCAGATCTAGGATGACTCAGAATCCGCTGTGGGGTGTGAATGCGAATCCATTAACACCATGTTGGCATTGCGGAGGTAATCATCGGGCCCATCAATGTCGAGTCAAGCACTACGTGTGCTAGGGCTGTGGAACAATGGGGCACCTCCAGCGAATGTGTAGACGTGCTGCGACTCACCACGTGGCAGAGTCGGCAGAAGATGACTGATCCGGTGCGGATCATGCTGAACGAGTAAGAGAGGCAACTCAACTCAAGGCTGAAGAGGAAATGTATGGGGTACACACCTTCACTACCAAAAGCCCTCCGATAATGTTGAAAGTCAAATTAAACGGCATTCCAGTTTCTATGGAATTGGACACGGGGCGAGTCAGTCAATTATGAGCCAGAAGGCTTTTGAGAAACTGTGGGGCAACAAGGCACAAAGGCCAAAACTACGCCCGATTCACACAAAGCTGCGCACTTACACCAAAGAGCTCATACCAGTCATTGCTGCGACAGTGAAGGTATCGTACGATGGAACTGTGCATGATTTACCACTATGGATTGTTTCAGGCGATGGCCCAACGCTGTTCGGCAGAAGCTGGCAAGGAAAGATCCGATGGAACTGGGACGACATCAAAACGCTGTCTTCGGTGGATGAGGCCTCGTACGCCCAAGTACTAAACAAATTCCCGTCGTTATTTGAGCCAGGCATTGGCAACTTCACAGGCGCCGAAGTGTAGTCCCTGATACATGGCCCACTCATCACAAGGCCCGAGTAGTTCCATATATGATGCGAGAGAAAGTCGAGATCGAGCTGGACAGACTTCAACAAGAGGAAATCATATTGCCAGTCGACTTCAACGAGTGGGCCAGTCCAATTGTTCCGGTGTTGAAAAGCGAAGGGACGGTCAGAGTCTGCGGGGACTACAAAGTAACGATCAACCGAGTCTCGTTACAGGACCAGTACCCACTACCCAAAGCGGATGACCTCTTTGCAATGCTAGCAGGGGGGAAGTCATTCACCAAGCTGGATCTAACCTCTGCTTACATGACACAGGAGCTGGCTGAACCTTCGATAAAATTGACGTGCATCAACACGCACAAAGGACTGTTCATATGCCATAAATGCTCTTTTGGGATTTGCTCGACTATGGCCATCTTCCAGAGGAACATGGAGAGTCTGCTGAAATAGGTTCCGCGCACCGTGGTGTTTCAAGATGACATCTTGATCACTGGCCGCAACACCACCGAACACTTGCACAACCTGGAAGAGGTTCTAAAGCAACTAGACAGAGTGGGACTCAGGCTGAAATGTTTCAAGTGTGTTTTCCTGGCGCCAGAGGTCGAATTTTTGGGAGAAAGATTGAGGCGGATGGCATCAGACCCACGGACTCCAAGGCAAAGGCCATCAAGAATGCACCCAGACCACAGAATATGACGGAGCTGCGTTCGTTCCTGGGACTCCTCAACTATTTTGGTAACTTTCTACCGGGGTTGAGCACTTTGCTGGAACCTTTGCATTTATTGCTACGCAAGGGTAATGACTGGGTTTGGGGTAAATCTCAAGAGACAGCCTTTAATAAGGCCAGAAACCTGCTATGTTCTAACAAGCTACTTGTATTGTATGACCCGTGTAAATGTTTAGTACCAGCTCGTGATGCATCTTCGCACAGGTCGGTTGTGTGTTACAGCAAGCCAATTTGTCAGGCAAACTGCAACCGGTTGGATATGTGTCCAGAAGTTTATCCAAGGCTCAAAGAACTTACAGTATGGTTGAGAAAGAAGCATTAGCATGCGTATACGGGGCTAAGAAAATGCACCAATACCTATTTGGATTCCGGTTCGATCTCGAAACCGACCACAAACCACTCATTTCACAGTTCTCAGAAAGCAAATGTATTAACACCAATGCTTCGTCCCGCATCCAAAGATGGGCACTAACATTATCTGCGTATGATTATGTAATCCACCACAGACCAGGCACGGAGAACTGTGCGGATGCCCTCAGTCGGCTACCATTGCCCATCACCGGGGTGGAAATGGCGCAACCCGCAGACTTGCTTCTTGTAATGGATGTTTTTGAGAGCGAGGGGTCACCAGTCACGGCTCGCCAGATCAGGACCTGAACTAAACAGGACCCTGTGCTATCACTAGTAAAAAGCTGCGCCCTTAATGGGAGCTGGTCGACTGTTCCCAGGGAAATGCAAGACGAAATTAAGCCATTTTACCGACGCAAGGAAGAAATATCCATCCATTTGGATTGTCTCCTATGGGGGAATTGCGTGGTTTTGCCAAAAAAAGGCAGGGAAACGTTTATACACGACCTACACAGTACCCACCCAGGCATAGTCATGATGAAGGTTATCACGTTTAGTGGCCCAGCATTGACTCGGAATTAGAGTCATGCGTACACCAATGTAACACTTGCTCACAGTTGAGCAATGCACCTAGGGAGGCCCCACTGAGTCTGTGGTCATGGCTCTCCAAACCGTGGTCCAGGGTCCACGTAGGTTTCACTGGCTCCTTTCAAGGAAATATGTTCCTCGTAGCAGTGGACGCTTACTCTAAATGGATTGAATGTGTAATAATGTCATCATGTACATCCACTGCCATCATTGAAAGCCTCCGGGCCATGTTTGTCACCCATGGTTTGCCCGACGTCCTTGTTAGTAACAATGGACCATGTTTCACCAGCTTGGAATTCAACGAGTTCATGACCCGCAAAGGCATCAAGCATGTCAGGTCTGCTCTGTTTAAGCCCGCATCCAATGGTCAAGCGGAATGGGCAGCCCAAACTATCAAGCAAAGCTTGAAATGCATGACAGACGGTTCCCTGCAGACCCGATTATCTCTGGTTCTGCTCAGCTACTGAACATGATCCGACGCGCTTACTGGTGTTCCCCCGGCAGAATTGTTAATGAAGAGAGCACTCAAAACCAGGCTCTCCTTAGTCCACCAGGATCTGAACGATCATGTAGAAACCCGGCGTCACCAGCATAACGTGTATCACGATCGCATGGCTGTATCGCGTGATATTGAGGTTAATTACCCTGTATTTGTTCTTAATTACAGTCATGGTCTCAAATGGGTGCTGGCACTGTTTTAGCCAAGGAGGGGAATAGAGTGTTTGTTTTCAAACTTTTGAATGGACAACCGTGCAGAAAGCATTTGGATCAGACCAAACAGCGATTCACTGACAACCAAGAACAGTTTGAAGAGAACATTATCATTGATCCACCAACACACAACCAACCAGCAATCGACCTCGCTGTCAATCACGAGGATGAACCCACCATGCCCGACAGTCCGATCAGACCAGCCGCGCTGCAGTGCAGCAATGATCCGATCAACTCAGGCGATCAACCCGGGAAAGTAGAGCACCGGATCGCCTCAACTTGTAAATAACTCGTATCTAAGACTTTGGGGGGGGGGGGGGGCGAGTGATGTTATGTATGTAAACTTTACTAGTGTGTAAGACTTGTCACCAGGGGACGCACCTGTTGGGGACCCAAGGGTCACCTGCACACCCCGGGCAAGCAGGTATAAAAGGCAGTGTAACATGCTGCTTCCTCACTCTGGAGTTACATTAACGAGACCAAGGTCACAACAGTTTGAGCTTACAGTATACAATCTTGTGGAGTTATTCTGATCATAACAGTTTCTGTGATTAAATATTTGGGCTGAACTTTCCCACCCAGCAGCAATGGGGCTGAAGTGAACTGCATTGGAGGCTGTTCAGAGAAGGTTCATGAGGTTGATTCCGGAGATGAGGGGCTTGACTTATGAAGATAGGTTGAGGAGGTTGGGCCTATACGCATTGGAGTTCAGAAGAATGAGAGGTGATCTTATCGAAACATATAAGATAATGAGGGGACTCAACAAGGTGGATGCAGTGAGGATATTTCCACAGGAGAAACTAAAACTAGGGGACACTGTCTCAGAATATGGGGGCCGCCCATTTAAACCTGAGATGAGGAGACATTTCTTCTCTCAGGGGATTGTAAATCTGTGGAATTCTCTGCCCCAGAGAACAGTGGAGGCTGGGTCATTGAATATATTTAAGGAGGAGATAGGCAGATATTTGAGCAATAAGGGAATAAAGGGTTTTGGGGAGTGGGCAGGGAAGTGGAGCTGAGTCCATTATCAGATCAGCCATGATCTTATTAAATGGCAGAGCAGGCTCGAGGGATAAGGTGGCCTACTCCTGCTCCTATTTCTTATGGTCTTATGTTCTTGTTGCCATGGTGGTGATGATGGCTGTCGCCATTTTGCTGGGGTCTTCCGAGTAGGCGACCCAAGGGTCAATAGGGCGGTTGGGCTAGAAACAGCCTGCAAGTTGTTAGACTTTATTTTTGTGGGGCCGGGAGGAGCAGGACAGTTCCTCCAGGCTCCGCAATGCCAGATGTGGGGCGCAGCCACTCCAGTCAACCTCACCAGAGATCAGGGTTCCTCCATAAATCTACCTTCTTCAGGACCGAAGCCAGCGGGCTGCTGTGGATGCTCGATTTCAAACAGCAGCCCAATTCTAATTAGACCCAATCCTTAAAATGGACTGGGCCTCCCCAGGGATGATCCGTCATCTGGCCGGCACGTTCTGCCAGCCAGCCGCCTATAGGGGGCAAATTCAACCCCCCCACCCTTTAATTAACAGGTTATAACTAAACCCGGCAGTCACATTAATAGTGAATGAAAAACATCTGTAAATGATCCTGTCTTTTCTTTCTGCATGTCCGTTTAACCCTGGAATAATAGCGGATGTATGGAACAGATCATATGCATCCTCCCTAGAGATGTAACCAGTGATCAAACAAGCAGATTTCTTTTAATCCTTTTCCTTTAGTTTATATTCTTTGGCTGAATTTTCTGTTCATCAAAGGGGGTAACATCAGTGCTAAGAATGAATGAAAACATATTGCTGAGCCAGAGTATAAGGAACTTTATTCTGGACATGACCTTTGTTATTTGTTGTGGGGTGTGATTGACGTGGGCTAGACCACATTTATTGCTCACCCCTAGTTTCCCTGAGAAGGTGGTGGTGTGCTTTCTCCTTAAACCTCTGCAGACCAAATGATGATGGCTAATGGTTTTTAAAGAACCATAAAAAACAAGTTATGAAGTCTTCAGAACACACTTTTTAAACCTAATTTCATACTTCTCTGGAGTTATGCTATATCAAGTCCAAGTTGCGTGAGACAACCTCCCCAAGGTGTTTCATACTGCTTGGTTTTACTGCACTTCAGAATTAGATAGGGATGTGACTGCAGAGTTACACTGCTACTTTCACATCACTGTGCAGCCAAATTTGCTTTGCATCAATGTAAGAGAGGTAGTGTAACTGCACCTTTATTTTATCCAAGTTCATTCATTAGTTTTTAAAAGTCCCTCTCCTCAATGTGCAAGTTCCACTGGCTTTCTGTATTTAGTTGCAAGGTTTAGATACTGTTTAGTGCTATGGCTAAATTGTCCTAACACCAACATTTTGGGTACATTTTGTTTTAATGTAATCCCACCTGTTAAAAAACAGATGAGTTTTCTTCTCATGAAATATCAGTTTGTGGGCTGGAGTATTCATTGGCTTTCTGCACCTCCATTAGGTGTTAGTCAGAAAGGAGAATTAATAGCAACAACAATCAGCCTCTGCTCAATTAAGTGCAATCTGGTACCATGCTTCAGAAGAAAATAAATTCAGGAACAAATATTTTAACAATACTTACAGGAGCTCCATCTTCTCCCCTTTCCCCCTTTTCACAGCTACATGGCTTAGGTTTAGGACACTATATAGAAGTAAAAACAATGCATGAGTCCATACTATTTGTGTCTTAAAATGGGAACGTCTCAATGTTCACATTTGAAGAATCAATTGATACTCAAGTTAATCTCATATGAGCATGCACCTTTAGATAGGGTAATAGTAAAACTGACAAAAGACTTACCGATTGATTGGCAATTTTCAGCTGAAGGAAAAGGGGGGAAAAATAGATTTAATTGGTTATTGTACATAATATAGGTAATTCTTCAAAGTTTGTA
This sequence comes from Pristiophorus japonicus, assembly GCF_044704955.1. Lineage (NCBI taxonomy): Eukaryota > Metazoa > Chordata > Chondrichthyes > Pristiophoridae > Pristiophorus > Pristiophorus japonicus. The sequence continues at coordinate 159,835,742 of NC_091981.1, read as the reverse complement.
ATGTCAGGTGATCCAAGTATTTATACAACTACAAATTATAGATAATATTTGACAGTTTTATATTTATAATCAACCTTTAGATTAACTCTGTCAGATGCTCAGCAAATGAAGATTTAAGTCTTTAAATTATACTATGCATAAAATAATCACATTACATTAAAATAGTGGACAAAATAATTCATACAAATAAGTAAAGCAGTCATTTGCTAATGCTTGAGCAAGATAATTTACGCTTTGGTAGTTATGAAATTATGCAGGTACATGGGCTAAGCTTTTGCCAGTACAATGGCATCAATGTAAATATATTTTGGCCCCCACCATTGGAGAAAACAGAGAGTATGCAGCAGCTACTGATCAAGGTATCTGACTTAGCTTCATCAGAGCTAATGGCACATTGAGAACTGAGCATCACAGCTGTGCGACAGATTCATCTGTTTATTTTATGCATAGCATAATTTAAAGATCATTGATGTTCAGTACTTTGTGGGATAATATTGAGGGTTGCTATAAGTTAAGTTGACAGTAAGTGGTAAAACTCAAGTGCTTTTGTAGCTGCTGAAGTATATTCCTCTTAAAATAAATTCTAATTTACCAGACGTAAATAAACTCTTTAAATATGATTTGTATTTTAACAGCTAGTTAATATGGTTTAACTAAAGAAAAAAGGTCATAAACAAAACTGATCTCTTGAAGGAGCTGTGGCTTTTAAATACTAAATAGCATTTACAAAATGTGCTGTAAATACCCAGGGGCTGGACTTTCCTCCGGTATGCATTTGCTGCTGGAGAAGGGGTGGAGTGGAACTTTCACCCACCAGTGACCCTGCCTTCACCATTACCTATTTTCCTGGGTCAAGGCTCATTGATTATGCTGGGTGAGCTGCTGGCAATATCCCTGCCATACAAAGAGAGCCTGCTGAGGAATATTCAGTGGTGCTGTAGCAGGTATCCCACAAGGAGAAATCTGCTTTAAAAGGGGCAGAAGCACCTAGAAATGAAATGAAAATCTCTGATTTCTGTAAAACTGAAATAAGAACAGAAATTGTTTTAAACACACAGCATGTCAGTCGGCACTTGAAAAAGAAAAGACAAGTTAATATGGCGGGTGAAAACCTTTCATCAGAACTGATAAAGGAACAACTTACACATATATAGATATAGGCCTTTCAATATGGCAGCCCAATGAAGGTAAGTAAAGATAATGTGTACAGGAATTAGGCAGCTAAAGCTGCAAAGATTTGCAAGAGGCTGCATGTATGCAGTTGTCAGTCAGGCTGTGAAAGGATATTAAGAAGTCAAAAGTTGAGTAAGATAGCTCAAGAATGGAAGTGAATACACTGGAGTGAGAATCGGAGAAACCAGACCTACAGACATACAGTAGTTAGCACTTTTGCAGTTCTGCAGCAGGTCTTTGCTTACTTTTCTTATTGCCCTGAATAAGGGTTAACATTCAAAAAATCTGAAAGCAGCATTGAGTGGTTATGTGCAACCTTTTGAAGAACACCAAGACAATGGGGTCAATTTTCGGGCCGTGCCTAAAACAGCGCAGCCCCGCGAGCCACGCCTGATTTCCACGCTCAAAACCGCGCCTAAAACTTACCTCGGTATTCTCCCCACTGCTGGAACGATCCAGGCCCTTGACGCAGCGCAGCACAAGCTGTGGGGGGTGGAGCCAGGCCCCGGTGCTGAAAACAGTGCCGGGACCTCTGCATATGCGCAGTAGCTCCAGGCCACCGAGGCTGCGTGGGAGGGGCGTGGGAGTGAGCCCATTCGGCCAGGGCTAGGGGCGGCGAAGATCAGACTCGGGCCTCCCTCCTCTTCATCTTCAGCTCCTGCTCCGGCTCCCACCCAACCTCACCCCCCCGTGCAGCTCCTGCTCCGCTCCGGCTCTCTCCCACCCCCGCCCCCCTGCCCCCCGTCCAGCTCCCACTCCGGCTGCCTCCCCCCTCCCCCTCAGGTCCGATCTGGTCCACTCCCTCCCATTCAGCCGTTCCCCCTCCCTCCACGCCCTTGGCGGGGCCCACCCACCCAGCATCTTGCTGGGGATGGGCCCCGCCCAAAGTCTTCGGCCTGGCTTCCTCTCGTCGGCCGGGCCCATTCAGTCTCCCCCCCTCCCTCCCTCCTTTCCACCCCCCCTCCTCTCTTCTCCTCTCTTCTCCCCCCCACCTCCCTCTCCCCTCTTCTTCCCCCTCCCTCCCTCCCTCTCCCCCCCTCCTCCCCTTCCTCCCTCCCTCTCCTCCCCCTCCCTCCATCCCTCTCCTCTCCTTCCCTCCTCTCCTCCCCCACTCCCTCCTCTCTTCTCCTCCTTTCTCCCTCCCTCTCCACCCCTCCCCCTCCCTCTCCTTCCCTCCCTCCCTCTCCCCCCCTCCCTCCCTCTCCTCTCCCCCTCTCCCCACTCCCTCCCTCGCCTCCCCCCGTCTCCTCCCTCCCTCCCTCTCCTCCCCTCCCTCCCCCCCTCTCCTCTCCCCCTCTCCCCCCCTCTCCTCTCCCCCTCTCCCCCCTAACTCCCACCTCTCCCCCCTCCCTCCCTCTCCTCCCTCCCTCTCCTTCCCCGCCTCCTACCTCCCTCCCCTCCTCTCCCCCCTACTCTCCCTCCCCCTCCCCCCTTCCTTCCCCCCACCCCTCGCTATCAAAAACACAGAGAGACACTGACAGACAAAGAGACTCTGACAGAGAGTGAGACACTGACAGAGAGAGAGAGACACTGGGGGAGCCCCTTCCTAGCACACTGTTGGAGGGCTCCTGGTTCTGCAGTCGGTGAGAAGAAATGTAATTTTTTATTCATTGATTTTTTTAATTTATTTTTAATTTTTTTTGATTGATTTATTGGTTGATTTATTGGTTTATTTATCATTTATTATTGATGATGGTTCTTTATTTGTAAAAGTGAAGTGTTTCATGTTTGTAAACCCCCCTTCCCCACCCCATAACTCATTCCTTACACCTGATTTTCTAAGTGTAGGCAAGGTCTTTCTGAGCGTACAAAAATCTACACTTACTCCATTCTAAGTTAGTTTGGAGTAAGTTTTCGCTGCCTAAACTTGCAAAATAGGCGTAAGTGGCCGGACACGACCCCTTTTGAATAAAATAATCTGTTCGAAAATGAAATTGTTCTAACTGACTTGAACTGGAGCAAACTAAATGCCGAGAATTGCAATTTCTAAGATACTCCATTCTAAACTAGTTGCTCCAAAAAAATAGGAGTAACTCAGGCTGAAACTTGATCCCAATGATACTGGATAATTTTAACTATTCCAAGATAGGCTGGATTAAAGGAAATACATGTGGTCAGAGTGCGGAACACTTTTAGAATGCATCCAAACTGCTTCCTCGATCAATATGTGTCAACAACAAGGAAAGAATGAAGTCAAGCAAATAACTGATATGAGAATAGGGGAGCATTTGGAAAATAATGGCCACAACTTCAATGTAAGAATAAAAAGGGATACTGAAGATTCAAAGATGTGAGTGCTGGATTGGAAAAAGGCAAAGCTCAGTGAGATAAGAAGGGATCTGACCTAATTAACTTGGCGGGAAAGTTAGCAAACTGGTTGATGGATAAGCAGTGGGAAATCTTCAAATACGAGCTGCAGAGTACAAAATAAATACATTCCTAGAAGTTAAAAAGGCAGTCCATCAAAGAATAAGCTTTATGCATAAAGAGAGCGATTACAAGACAAACTTAAAAGGGGGTATATGATAAAATTAGGGCTAATGGGCCCAACTTTGCCCAACCCCTTTGCGCCGAATTTGCGCGCTGGAAAGGGCACCGGAAAAAAGGGGCCCCATCCTGGCCGCTCTTCGGAGTCCCCGGAGTCCTGGTGTGGCGTGCATTCTGAAGTGGGGGGGCGGAGCAACAGGTCAGCACCGAAAACAATGCCGGCACCTGCGTGCATGCTCAGTGAAGTCTGCGCGCATTCTCCTGCCCTTCCAGCGTGTCCTGCGGACTGTGAGCAGGACCCAATGCTCACAGCCCCTATCCCCGGCCGATGGGATGTTCCGATCTCGCCGCAAGCCTATCCCTGGATGAGTGGCCTCCCGCACCGGCCGGTCGGCCTGCTGAGTTCCTGGGCGAGGTAGGACTTCGGTTTTATTTTTTATTCATTGGTTGTGCTTGAGAGTTTTGATTGGGGTCGGGGGGAGGAGGAGAGTTTTGGGGGGGTGGGGCAGAGAAAGAGTGTATTGGGGGGGGAGAAGGAAAGTTTGGGGGGAAGAGAAAGAGAATTTGGGGGGGAGAGAAAGAGTGTATTGGGGGAGGGAGGAGGAGAGTTTTGGGGGGAGAGAGAGTGTTTTGGGGGGGGGAGAAAGAATGTTTTGTATATCAGCATCTTTCTCTCTCTCTCTCTCTCTCTCTCTGGCTAACCTCCCCCCCGCCCCACCCCCTCGTGACATCGCGGCCAGCAGCTCGTATTTCTCCGGTAGGATTTACTTCATTTTTATTAGTATTTTAATTGTTTGAACTTTTCATTGCAATGTTTGGTGCTTGGTTGTTGAGGTCCTCTCCAGTTCCCTTCCCTCCCCTATCCCTGCCCTAATGTCTATCGAATGTGCGCTGCTTTTTCTTCACTGCCCGCAAGGTTTTTTAGAGCTGGTCACATACGCTGACCTAAGTCGATTTGGAGTAAGTTTTTGCTGGCCAAAGTGGCATAAATGGCCAAAACTGGCGTAAGTGTCTGGGAACGCCCCCTTATGAAAAAAAAACTGACCTAAAAAAAATTGTACCTAACTGACTTACTCTGGAGCAAATTTTTTGGGGGAAAATGGCATTTTTTAACTTACGCCAGAAAAAATAACTTACTCCAAAAAAATTGATGCAAGTCATGGCCAAAGTTGGGCCCAAAATTACTAAAGGAATTTAGGGAGATTTTAGAAATTGGAGTGGGGAGTTGAAAAGGGAGATTAGAAGGGCTAGATGGAAATATGAAAATAGACCAGTATATAATACAAAAATAAATTTTAATGAATATTATAAGCATATAAAACATAAAGGATACTTAAAAGGGTAAAGCTGCTCAGGGATGAAAGAACAAGTCTAATTTTGGAGGATGAAGCTATAGAAGAAATATTAAATTAATATTTGGATCGTTTTTTACAAATTACATAGTTGCATAGTGGGCCAAAAATCACAGTCTCCAGGGGCGCGTGCGATGTGCGCATGCACTCGTAAAGGCCCCGCAAGTGTCGGTACCCGGCGCATGATGTGCATACGCCGAAAACCGGCACTTGTGAACTGTCAAAATGTTTTTTGACAATTCCAACGCATCCCCGGGAGAAGGGCCTTTGTGGGTGGAGATTTGGGCTATTTTACCAACTCTTGCCAAGCAAATATCCTTCGAACTCTTACGCTTTTACCAGCGTAAGAGTTTTAAAAGATAGAAAAATAAAATGTTATCAATAATTTTTTAATAAATACAGTCCATGAGGGTAAGTTTATTTTTACCCCTATTAAAACATGTTAAAAAAATGTTTTTTGTCTAAAATATTTACATGATTCAATTTCAATTTATTTTAAATGTGTGAAGTGTTTTTCTTGTTTATTTAAAATGTTTATGTGTTTTGAGGGTATCCTCATTCATAGAAATGATGATCTCCGTACAAACAGAACTCATCATTACTGGATATGCCATTTTCATTGGTTGTCCGGCTCATGTGATCCCAGGCTGCACATACACTCCTGAAATACGTTGACCCATACTCTGGACTGTGCAGCTAGGCCTCGGAGCACAAGTGTACGTTCCTCCGGGACCACCAGGTATTTTCGTTAAAAAAATGTTGGTCAGAGACATCCGCCCGCGGGAAGCCTCCAATCGCAATTTCTTTCCCAGATACAGGCTATTTGACCCAGCGGTGTTTATGCTCCACATGAGCCACCTTCCAGCCTTCTTCATCTAATCCATCAACATATCTTTCTATTCCTTTCTCCCTCATGCGCTTCTCTAATTTCCCCTTAAATGCATCTAAGCTATTTGCCTCAGCTATTCCTTGTAGCAGCGAGTTCCACGTTCTAACCACTCTCTGGTTAAAGAAGTTTCTCCTGAATTCCCTTTGAAATAATGGTGGCAGTTAGAATGTAAGTGTACTAGAAGAGGATATGGACCATTGTTAGAGGATATTTGTAGAAAAGGAATTGGTGCTAAAAATAATATTAGAAGAACTCAAGGTGGATGTCGTGCAACCCAAGAAGTTGCGAGAAGTCAGAGAGGAGATAGCAGAGACTTTATATCTATAACTATTTAGTCCTCCTTAAATATGCAAACTGCTGTGAACTACAGAATAGCCAATGTAAAAACCTTTGTTCAAGAAGGGAAAGAAGGATGGTCAAGTAGCTATAGGCTAGTCAGTTTATTATCAGTGTGGGAAAACTTTTAGAATTCATAATTTGAGATCAAATTAGTGAGCATTTTGAAATGCAGAGGTTAATGAAGGATAGCCAGTATGGATTTGTTAAAGAAATATCATGTTCAACAAATTTCATAGAGTTTCTTGAAGAGATGACTGATTGTATAGAAAAAAACGAATGCAGTAGATGTAGCGTATATGGATTGTCAGAAGGCATTCGAGTAGGTGTCTCACAAGGGACTTGTTAGAAAATTCAGGTATATGGTACAAGAGGAAATGTAGCAGCCTGAATGTAAAGTTTGTTGATGGACAGGAGACAGAATTAGGGTAAGTGGGTGTTGTTTGGATTGCAGAAGGGTTGGAAGGAGGCCAGTGCTGGAACCATTTTTGTTCTTAAATAAAGATTAAATAGATTTGGGTACAGGGAACATAATTCTGCAGTTTGCTGCTGAAACAAAAATAGGGGAGTTTGGCAAACAGCAAGGAAGACTATAAAATACTTGAAGAAGACAGACAGGTTAGCAGAATGAGACAGACAGATAGAAGAGGTAATTTAATTTGAATAAGTGTCAGGTAATATATCTTGAGAGAACTAAATATATTCAATGAAAAGACACTAAAGGGTGTGGATTAAAAGAGACCTAGGGGTTTAAAGGTTTGGCCTCGATATTAACCACCCCCCACAATGGGAGGAGAGGGTCGGGTGGGTTAAAATGTAAAGACGGGGAACAGGTCCCCAATTTGACACCTACATGCCCATCGCCATTCTCCCAGCCCCCTCTCAGCCCTGATCTCATGCTCCCTCCCATCCATGATGGCTTCTCTCTTCTGCCCCATCCTTAAGCACCGATCTTTTGCTCCCTCCCCTGTCCCAATTGCCGAGGACCGTTCCCAAGACACCCCGGTTACGGCCCCCTGCCATTGATTTTCCTGTCAATTCAACCGGCTGCCGGGCGACAAACAAAAGAAAAAAATTATAATGAGGTCCTACCGTTAAATTCGACAGGACCTCTGCGTCCCCAGTCTTGCCGGGATTTCCCCGCTCGACTGCGCTCCCCTGCAATCTCCCCACCTCCCCGTAAATATCGAGCCCATCATTTCTTGAAAGTGCAAGTGCAGGTCGATAAAGAAAGGCCAACAGCATTTTATGTTTTATAAAAAGGAGCATAGTGTACAAGAATAAAGAAGTAATAATACATTTATACCAACTATTGATTAGGTCATAGTGAGAATACTGTGTATAATTCTCTGACTGCCACATTATAGAAAGGACATTGAAGCCATAGAGAACATTTAGTACAGATACACCAGGATGATGCCAGGGATGGGAAATTATTGTCGTGAGGAGAGGCTTGAGACACTGGGACTATTTCCACGACACTCAATAAAACTAAGTTGAGATAGAATAAGAGATTTTTAAACTTTGATGGTCTTTGATAGAATGAATAAGGAAATATTACTTCTTCTGGCTAGGGAGTCAGTGATGAGAGATTGTCAATTTAAAACTGTCACTAAGAAAATGAGGAGTGAGGTTAAGAGATATGTTTGTAAGTAGCAGCTTGTTGGAGCATGAATGATTTTCCATAGGGAATGGTTGCAGTAGAGACCATTGTGTCTTTTAAAGGATATTGGATGAATATTGGACGAATAAATAGAAGCATAGGGTACAAAAGAAAGGAAGTTATGATGAACCTTTATAAAACACTGGTTCAGGCTCAACTGTAATATTGCATTCAATTCTGGGCACCGCACTTTAGAAAGGATTTGAAGGCCTTAGAGAGGGGGCAGAAAAGATTTACGAGAATGATTCCAGGGATGAGGAACTTCAGTTACGTGGATAGACTGGAGAAGCTGGGGTTGTTCTCATTAGAGCAGAGAAGATTGAGAAGAGATTTGATAGAGGTGTTAAAAATTATGAGGGGTTTAGACAGAGTAGATAGCGAGAAACAGATAGTAAGAGTTTCCACAGGTACATAAAAAGGAAAAGAGTGGCTAAAGTAAATGTTGGTTCCCTGGAGGATGAGACTGGGAAATTAATAATGGAGAACAGGGAAATAGCAGAGACGTTGAACAAATATTTTGTATCGGTCTTCACGGTAGAAAACACTAAAAACATCCTAATAGTGGATAATCAAGGGGCAATAGGGAGGGAGGAACTTAATACCATCACTATCACTAATGAAGTAATACTAGGTAAAATAATGGGACTAAAGGTGGACAAATCCTCTGGACCTGATGGCTTACATGCTAGGGTCTTAAGAGAAGTGGCTGCAGAGATAGTGGATACATTGGTTGTAATCTACCAAAATTCCCTGGATTCTGGGGCTGTCCCAGCGGATTGGAAAACCACAAATGACCCAGCCTCCACAGCTCTCTGGGGCAGAGAATTCCATAGATTTACAACCCTCTGAGAGAAGAAATTCCTCCTCATCTCAGTTTTAAATGGGCGGGCCCTTATTCTAAGACTATGTCCCCTAGTTTTAGTTTCTCATATGAATGGAAATATCTTCTCTGCAACCACCTTGTTGAGCCCCCTCATTATCTTATATGTTTCAATAAGATCACCTCTCATTCTTCTGAACTCTAATGTGTATAGGCCCAACCTACTCAACCTTTCTTCATAAGTCAACCCCCTCATCTCCGGAATCAACCTTGTGAACCTTCTCTGAACAGCCTCCAATGCAAGTATATCCTTCCTTAAATACGGAGACCAAAACTGTACGCAGTACTCCAGGTGTGGCCTCACCAATACCCTGTACAGTTGTAGCAGGACTTCTCTGCTTTTATATTCTATCACCCTTGCAACAAAGGCCAAAATTCCGTTTGCCTTGCTGAATTCTTGCTGTATCTGAATACTTACTTTTTGTGTTTCATGCACAAGGACATGAGGAGGCAGACAAAAAGCAAAAAACTATAGACCAGTTAGACTAACATCTGTCACTGGGAAAATGTTGGAGTTCATTATTAAGGAAGCAGTAGCGGGACATTTGGAAAAGCATGATTCAATCAAGCAGAGTCAGCATGGTTTTATGAAAGGGAAATCATGTTTGACAAATTTGCTGGAGTTCTTTGAGGATGTAACGAGCAGGGTGGATAAGGGGGAACCAGTGGAGATGGTGTATTTAGATTTCCAGAAGGCATTCGATAAGGTGCCACATAAGAGGTTACTGCACAAGATAAAAGCTCAAGGGGTTGGGGGTAATATATTAGCGTGCATAGAGGATTGGCTAACTAACAGAAAACAGAGTCGGGATAAATGGGTCATTTTCCGGTTGGCAAACTGTGACTAGTGGGGTGCCGCAGGGATCGGAGCTGGGTCCTCAACTATTTGCAATCTATATTAATGACTTGGATGAAGGGACCAAGTGTAATGTAACCAAGTTTGCTGATGATACAAAGATGGGTGGGAAAGCAAATTGTGAGGAGCACACAAAATATCTGCAAAGGGATATAGACAGGCTAAGTGAGTGGGCAAAAATTTTGCAGATGAAGTATAATGTGGGAAAATGTGAGGTTATCCACCTTGGCAGAAATAATAGAAAAGCAAATTATAATTTAAATGGAGAAAAATTGCAAAGTGTGCAGTACAGGGAGACCTGGGGGTCCTTGTGCATGAAACACACAAAAAGTAAGTATTCAGATACAGCAAGTAATCAAGAAGGCAAATGGAATTTTGGCCTTTATTGCAAGGGGGACAGAGTATAAAAGCAGAGAAGTCCTGCTACAACTGTACAGGATATTGGTGAGGCCACACCTGGAGTACTGCATGCAGTTTTGGTCTCCGTATTTAAGGAAGGATATACTTGCATTGGAGGCAGTTCAGAGAAGGTTCACAAGGTTGATTCCGGAGATGAGGGGGTTGACTTATGAAGAAAGGTTGAGTAGGTTGGGCCTATACACATTGGAGTTCAGAAGAATGAGAGGTGATCTTATTGAAACATATAAGATAATGAGGGGGCTCGACAAGGTGGTTGCAGAGAAGATATTTCCACTCATAGGAGAAACTAAAACTAGGGGACATAGTCTTAGAATAAGGGCCCGCCTATTTAAACCTGAGATGAGGAGGAATTTCTTCTCTCAGAGGGTTGTAAATCTATGGAATTCTCTGCCCCAGAGAGCTGTGGAGGCTGGGTCATTGAATATATTTAAGGCGGAGATAGACAGATTTTTGAGCAATAAGGGAGTAAAAGGTTATGGGGAGTGGGTAGGGAGGTGGAGCTGAGTCCATGATCAGATCAGCCATGATCTTATTGAATGGCGGAGCAGGCTCGAGGGGCCAAATGGCCTACTCCTGCTCCTATTTCTTATATTCTTATGTCAGCAGTCGGCGCACTGAGCAATAAGCTGACCAGCAGTAGCTGCTGCCACCTGGTGCCGCACCCCTGTACTGCACGTGGCACCATCTCACTGCTCAACGCAAACCCTTCACCAGCTGCTCAGGATGGAGGGACAACGAGGCCTCCTACAGGACCAATGGCCTTTCCCTCGGCGAGTTTTCCCAAGAACCTGGATATTAAAGAATTAAGGGACATCAGAACAGTGCAGGAAAGTGGAGTTGATGTAGAAGATCAGCCACGATTTCATTGAATGGCGGAGCAGGCTTGAGGGGCCGAATGGACTACTCCTGCTCCTATTTCTCCTGTTCTTATGTTCTTAAACTGTTCCCATTGGCGGAAGAGTCAAGAACCGGAGGACACAGATTTAAGGTGATTGGCAAAAGAATCAAAGGCGACATGAGGAAAAACTTTTTTACGCAGCGAGCGGTTGTGATGTGGAATGCACTGCCTGAAAGGGTAGTAGAGGCAGATTTAATCATGGCGTTCAAAAGGGAATTGGATAAGTACCTGAAGGAAAACAACTTGCAGGGCTATGGGGAAAGGGTGGAGAAGTGGGACTAGCTGAAGTGTTCTTGCAGAGAGCTAGCATGGGCTCGATGCAATGAATAGCTTCCTTCTGTGCTGAAACCATTTCATGATTCTATGATTCTATGAGAGAAAAATTGCATACCGTCCCAGTTGGAGGCGGTAGCAGCTGCGGGGGGGGGGACATCTTGCGCCAGGCACAGAAGTCCCACTCCGCGTGCTAAATTGGGCTTACCGTCCTCGAAAGGAAGTGGAGCGGAAAATCTCCATGCGACTGGATATTTTCCAGCGCTACTCGAAGAGGCACATTGCACTGGCAGGAACACAGGTCCCTCCCCTTCCATTAAAGGGGAGAGCCAAGCTGCCAACTCTTCAGGAGGGAGAAGGGGTCACTGCTAAAGCACCAGGGTGCGGGGTGCTGTGGCAACAGCCCGGCATAAAAGTGGAGTGCCGGGCCGCAACATTGTGGCACACCCCACCATCTGAAATTGAGAAAGCCGCGACTGGCAAGTCGTCCATTTTTTACATTTTCAGCACCACACCACCCCTTTCATTTTCGCCACAAGTGCGGCCTAAAGCCTGGCTCACACCCTGGGGAAGCTGACGCCGGCATTGCCCGTGGCAGCCTCATAGAGGGCTTCCGAATTTTCGCTCCGAGGCGAAAATGGGTCGCTGCGCACGGTCATGATATCGTCATCGCCGGCCCAGCGGCTTGGGGCGCTACCAGCAGGAGCAGGGCGCTACCGATTTGCGCCACCATGAAATGCTCTCGGAACTTCGCGGGAGTCAGTAGCGGTGCCGCACCCGGTCAAAAAGTAGCTTGCAGCCCGTTAGTTACGGGCGCCACAAACTACCGGCATTTTTCCCCCAACGATTCTATATTTGAAGTGCATACAAGGCTGTGACAGAAAGAATAGGATAGTGGAAATGAGTTTTGGGTTGTTTAAGCAAACCATTAACACAGGTGTGATAAGTCAGGTGGCATTCATCTATTCTGTCAACGTCTATGGTTCTATGAAATTCAACTATTGTATCATTAAAGACATCAGGCTACTAAACCAGCAATGCATGGATTTGTATATCTAATAGACATCAACATTAGGATTCATGCAAAGTAATTCTTACAGTCCAATTCCAAATACAAGTACAAATACCAGTGTGAATTATAAGTTCAGTGTCCGACTTACCACTTCACCGAGTGTATTGTTTATGAGATTGGCCTCTGTTATGCTGTGGACAAATTGTGAAGATGGAATGCTTGCCACAGCTGACAGTTCTGCAGTAATGCGTGGTGGCCCAATGGAAAACAGGAAAATGCCATGCTCCTTAGCATGGGCTGCGACATCTCGAATGTTAGGATTGCGGGGATGATTCACCCCATCTGTCATTAAAATGGCTATCTTCACACTGTTCTGCTTTGCCTCAGTCTGGAAGAGCTGAGTAGCATTTCCTATGGCATAGGAAGTGTATGTGCCATGGCCTATGTAATTCATGGATTGTACACGATTCTTGAATAGATCAAACCCTTGCCAGTCTCGGAAAGTGTGGTCCATTTTGACAGAGCTACTATACTGTAGAACAGCCATTCGCCAGTCTAGATCCTGTTTTCCCATCTGTTCAGACTGCAAAGCTCTTTCAGTGAATTCAATTGCAAATTGCTTCCCTTTATCAAACAAGAAGTTTTTGGCACTTTCAGAGCTGTCCAAGATAAAAGCAACTTCGATGACGCAGTTGGGATCTGATAACAACAACAAAATTATCTCATAAATGTATGTAATTATTTATCCTTTCACCTGACTATTAGAATTAAAAATGTTATTGAACAACATTTACCATATGATTTCTTTCACAATATGCAATTGTTTAAGTGCCCCTACTTTCTCAATAGTTTAAAACGCATTTTTATCCTATGGAAGTCCAGGTCACCAGGTTTGTACATTTTTACTGAATCAATCATTCAATGGAAATTGAATGAATGATGCAATAAATATAAAGACTGTAGTGGGGTGGGGGGAGGGGGGCTATATTCTAACACATTATAAAAACATTGCACTATTATTTTGATGCAGTTATGATCAGAACAATTCAAACCATGCATTGTATGTTTGCATCAAGTTAGTGAAATCAGAGTAACTTTGATATTTCATCCATGCCTTCAACTACTTAAGCCCTAAGCTCTGGAATTCCCTCCTAATCCTTTCCACCTCTCTAGCTCTATCTCCTCCTTCCAGATGCTCCTTAAAACCTACCTCTTTGGCCACCTGTCCTAATATCTCCTTATGTGGCTCGTTGTCAAATCTTTAAAATAACATTCCTGTCAAGTACCTTGGGACATTTTACTTCATTATAGGCACTATATAAATGCAAGTTGTTGTTGTTTTAACTTGCTATTTCATCTCCATGATAAAGAATCTCCAATTGAGGATGCCAAATGAAGATGGCATAGAAATCACAAGCTGTGGCAAAGACCAAAAATAAGATCATATGAATTACATTTGGTGTATCATAGGCCTAACCTGGTTCAGTCAGTTATGCAGAATGTAATGTTACCTCAGTCGACTCGCTTTTCCATCTTTTGGATCTTTCCAAATACCTTGCCAGCCATTTTCTGGGAAACACCCACAATATCCTTTTACAGTCAATTTTCAGAAAACAGCCATTGTATTTGAATCACAAACCTTAATGTTCCTGCTCAGCATCCTAGTTTTCCCTCTCCTTGAGTAATAGCCATCTCAAGGTTATGTAACTGCCCATGGAATTATGAATTTCCAATTAGAAAGGGCCCAAAGAGAATCAACCTCTGTCCAAGTTTTGGCGAAGCTGCAAGCAACATTGCTCGCCACAATTAATTTGCAGTTTTTTCAATTCCCAGTTTTTATTTTCAATAGTGAAATCCATTCCATTATGATTATCTATCCAGCTCCAAAAGATTTATATACACTTACTACCATAACCTAGAAATTACTGTGAATAATATTAACAAACAAATGTTTGACACTTGTGTGACATTACTTTGTCCACCATTTTAACAGTGGTCATTTAATGTCTCAGTTAAAATAGAAGACAAAACAGTGTAATTAAAGTACTTTAAGCATTCTTAAGTTAATGCCACATATAGAGTCGCCTCAGGCTACATTACTACAGCCTGCTTCACTGGATCCTAATAGCAGATTGTAAAGTACATACTGGCCAGTAAAAGAACTGTGGATATTGCTAGTCCTCCACTTCTGGGGCTGAATTTTCTATGGTGGTAGCGGGCGCGAACAGTGGTGAGTCAGGTGGGACAGTTGTTATTTTTGACAACGGGTCAGGAATCCACTTTCAACTCACTCCTATACACCTTTCCCACAGGCGCGTCTGTCAGTGTGGAGCTGACCCGACCTGCAGCGGCGGGGGACCCAATTGAAATCATTATTAGGTACTTTACAGGCACTTGAGAGCCTTTTTCTTCCTACTTTTTAAATTTCCCTCCATGGCCACGAGATTCACGCAGCTCAGGAACCACATCTGTCAACCTGAGGCATGAGTTCCGTGGTCATTGTTCCAGCTGATTACTTGGCAGCATGGAAAACAAACCAAAATAAAAACATGCTGATTACATCAGCTCATTAATTGATGGAGATACATTACTACTTAAAAAGCTACTGGTAATTTTTCACTGGCCATTCTCAGCTGTTGCCTTCCAACTGAACAGTAATTGCAGTGAATTGATCAGCAATATAAAAAAATGACATTTAAATATATGTTTGTGTTGTTTCTGGTCAGGTTTTTCTCACAGTATTGTGATTGTCCAGTTACACATTAAATCAAGTCATCAACCGTAACAATTTCATTCTCATCGCTCATTCCATTGGTTCGATTTGCTTTCAATCCCTGAATATGACTCATTTAATTTTTCAGTCTGAGACTTTAGAGTGAATTTCTGCAGAGGTTCTCTCACTTGTCCGTTATTGACTTTAACGCAAGAGCTGCACAATCCCAGAAACATATTATAAGCACCACTTACACTGTTTGTCAGGGAGTCAGGAGCTGTTCTGCTGAACTTGCATAACATTTTAAATCCATCCCTTTAAAATTACATTTAAAATCTGCTTAATCTTATGTATTACCTACACATATCTTTTATTTGTAGCAGTTACTGATAGATTTGTGACTAAAGCACCGATAACTTCACAATCAATGTATTTTTTTGATTAAGTTCTTGATCATATTTGTAGATGGAGTCATATTACTTAATGATAATTGTATTTAAATATTTGTTTGTCACTCATATATAACTTTTATTATATGATTGTACAGTAAAGATTCAACATCCACTATGTTAAATTGAACTTAAAATTTCATGTGGTTAGGCTCCCTTTAAGGATACAAAAGCAAAATACTGCAGATGTTGGAATCTGAAATAAAAACAGAAAATGCTGGAAATACTCAGCAGGTCAGCAGATCTCCACAGATGCTGCCTGACCTGTTGAGTATTTCCAGCATTTTCTGTTTTTATTTCAGATTCCAGCATCCGCAGTAGAGAAACAGAGTTAACGTTTCAAGTAGATGGCCTTTCATCAGAACTTTCTCTCTCCACAAATGCTGCCTGACCCACTGAGTATTACCAGCATTTTCTGTTTTTATCCTTTTAAGGATCCCAGCTTAAAACACGTCACTAGACGTGCTCCATCTCATTGAGCCAGGTAATGCACTGGGTAGGCTGAATAGGCCCGATTAAGGTAAGTTAATTTTGTACAGCGGGATGGAGACTGTAGTGGGGTCAGGGTCTGCCAAGGACACCAGTTACACCGGACCCGACAAGGTAAGGAAAATTCCGGCTATGATATTGTAAATTACACCAGTAGGAATGCCTCTGGTATGTTGGATACTCTTATCAAAAAATGCCTTCATCATTTTAGTATTCTTTGGTTTCATTTATGGGTAGCTATGATAAACAGTCTGAATCTCAAATCCGATAATTGACAATAGATATTTCAAGTCTTTGGGATGAGCTAAATATATACCAGATTAACTTTTTCAGGTAAACCACATCAAGCCCTTTATAGTCCTATTCTAAAGCAAGAATAAGCAATCTATTTTTAGATGGATAGGGCTGAACAGAAGTTGTGTCAGTTATTTTGTTAAGAATACCAAGGGGGTTGGCAGGATTTTTTCACCAGATCTAAAGTCCAGACAGGGAGATTTATGCTCCTGAGCAACAGAGGCTCCCATATCCTAACTTGTGTGTTTACTTTGGTAACTTTCTGTTCTTATTTGATTTGATTTTTCCCACGCTAAGGTGTTCATTTTCTCCTTCCTCCTTATAGTAAAGTGCTGTTCCTATACTCCAGGAGCAATATATAAATACAGGTTGCTTGTTGCATTGTTGATGTTATTTGTGGGGTCTTGTACTGTCCCGAGAAGAAAGTGCCCATCTAGTTTATACTTGTGGATCCAAAAGGGAGTGTAACTCACGTGTCCACAAATACATGTTGGCAGTGGAGTACCGCTATCCACGGCAGTGTTCTGTGTCTTAGTTAATAAAATGTATTAGCTGTGTGCCTGTAACCTTCCTTCAAAAATGGGTTTCAAAACAGAAGATTCATCGCATCTGTAGCATTATATGAACTAATAACTCCCACAAAATTAATGAAACTTTAATCCTTCCGTGTGGTTTCCTGGCCATTTTATGCATTTAAAAATGATTGTAATGTTTGAGGCTGTCATTTTAGACCGAACATTTTAGACTATAAATTCCCCTCCCACCAAGTCTCCTCTTTCAGCGCCTTACCTTCACTATTGATTGGGGAGCAGACTTGGTCTCAACTGATCCGCGGAATAACTCAAAAGGATTCACAGTAACTTAACAGATTGTTCCCATAGTTTCAGTTGATCTCTGATTGACTTTTTTGCACCATAGACTAATAAAGCACACTTAAAACGTTTTTCTTATATATAAGAAGGAAATCATTTTATTTCGATGTCACCCCTCACGAATCCAGAAGGTCCCACAGTACTTCACAGCCAATTAAGTGCTTTTGAAATGTAGGCGCTGTTCTAATGTAAGAAACGCATACAATCCTACGTTCTCCTAACTGTTTTTCAGGTGGAAACACCCCTAATAACATCACAACTTTCATTTAGAAAACAAAAGATTTGGTAATCACTCTCAAACCAATACGAAAACAGATATAAACGTGGCCAATGTTGCCATACCCGCAGCCTGGTCCAGTTGTTGGATAATTGAGCCGGGTTGTTTTCTTCCCTTCTTCCTACCAACATTGCGGATGCGACTTTCCGTTGTTGACAAAGCCACAAATACGAGAAGCAAAGCGATCACTTTCACCAATTCTGCTGCCATCTTCTCAGCTCCGTCACCTATCACCCCTCAAACAGAAAACCATGTCGTGTCAAAAGTTCCAGCTCACACTCCGATCTGCAACACTTTAGCCGCGTCCCTTCGAACCGCGCAAAGATTGGCATAAAAGTTCAAACGGATTAAGCTTCATTACTTTTACTCTTGACCAAGTGACATCTAGAAGATATGATCTTGTCTATCTCTAAATGCTAATTGTGAATTTCACTTTAAAAAGTCGTAACATCATACTTTAATTCGTGGCTACAGAAAACAAGGTGCCCAAATGGTCCTATTTAGCAACTTACATCTCTGTCAGATTCAGAAATTACGATTATAGCTATCGGTTGCTTTCCCTGTAATAACAATGTAAGTGCAGTAACAGCGTACACAACTAATATTTACTGTGTTACAAATCTTCATTTAGTACAGTCTTTAAATCAAAGAACGTAGGTGAGGAAACAAGCTTACACAAGAGTATATGCTAATAATAATGTTTCTGAAACAAAGATTTTAAAATCAAAAATGCATATGAACACCATCTTACTCTGACTGAGAACCCAAAGAGAAATTCCGAGTCGTTTTCTAGGTGTAAAGCTCCATTCCGGAGCCTCCCGCTGTAGTGAGAACTGAGACGCCCTAAGCGTTCACCGTCAATTGAAATTCATGAATATTACTAACGACCGCAAGGCGGAGGGAGGGAAATATGTTTTTATAGCTTCATCTTTTTAAAGTTACCATGCACACCGTCAAATAATGGATTTGCAATTGTATTAATATTTGTCAGATTTATGATTAGTTATCTGTATCAAGTGAGTATTAAAACATTATTAAAGAATATAGTTTTGGTACTGTATTCTGTTGACATGAAAAAAATACAGGGTCTGTGCAGATAGGAAATTTATTCAACTAGTGCAATAATACATGATTGGTGATTGGTTTAGAATCGCACTGTGCGCTAATAGGGAAGAGCATGTTTCCTTAAAATTCTTCTATCTGCTATTGTAACAAATACTTTTGTTAAAATAGTGCACAAAGAAATTTCATACAAACAAACGGGATAGAGTTTCCGCTTTAAGCGCAATCGGCAAACTGGCCGCACATTGCGTTTGAAATTGCGCTGTTTTTCCGAAATGAAATGGTTCAAGTTTCCGTCCAAATTCATTTGTATAATCACAAACATAAATCTTCCATGAAACAGCTCAATCGGCCCACATAAAAGAATGCTATTGTTTATTTTTTCCTTGCATTAAAAAATATTAATGTATTTAAGAGTGGTAACGGGGTGCAGTTTGATTAATACAAGGTACAGCTAAAAATGTGTTTATCAAATCACTGATAATGACAAACAAAATCTATATTGAACCAACTAATTTCATTGGTGTACATTAGTCAGTTTGTTAGTAATTAAATATTTTTTGAATATTTAAGAATTTAAAAAATGTGCCTTATTAGTGCCTGTGTGCCGAAAAAATGAGCTTCATTTGAAGAGTCTCCTTGAACGTTTGCAAACGGATGCAATCGGTAGAAACTCGCCATGCTCCTTATTTCAAAGACAAGCTTATTTGTACTGCAAAAATGGCCACCATGCTCCACTCTTTGTATATGATTGGTCCTCTTGGAGGATAAGCCACACCCTGAAGTTTCACAGGAATGTATAACTGGAACCGCCCATCCCAAGGTCTCACTGACTTTGCAAATTGTAACTTGATCCATTTTGACTTCCTGAAGCGACAGAGGACAGAGCTCCCCAGAAGATAGCAAGGGTCAGCCAAAGTGCTTTACCCCAGGCCAAGTACATCCCTCCCCCAGCCAAAGTGCCTTACCCCGTGTCTCTCCCCCCCACCTGTGTCTCTCTTCCTCTCACCCGTGACTCTCCCTCCACCGAGCCTCTCTCTCCCCCCAGCCTCTCTCTTTCCCCCCAGCCTCACTCTCTCTCCCCCCAGTCTCTCTCTCTCCTCCCCCCAGTCTCGGCCCCCCACCACTGCTGTGCTCTTGGCCACCTATGCGCCCTCTCGGCACCACGGCCGCCACTCTGGGCCGCTCCACTTGGCACCAAGGCTACCGCTCTCGGCATCAAGGCCACCACTCACGGTCCCCCGAGAGGGGTCGGGGTCGGAGTGGCAGCCTAGCGAGTCGAGGTAGAGAGTCGGGGGTGGGGGGGAGTCGGGGCCTAGGAGTCCCTGGGGAATCAGCGGCGGAAGACAGACGGGGATTTAGCGGAGTCTCGGGCCTCAAGTCCTGCTTCTCAACACCACGTGGATGGAATGATTCGATGCTGGGAGGGGATGGGGGTGCGAAGCTGGACAGGGGGTGGAACTTGTCGCAAGTCTGTCAAAAAAAGTGCAGTACAAATAGTTACTACCTTATTTCAATCTGGGGGCATGGCCAATCCTGTAGGCGGGGCCGGCTTCCAGTACAATGTTCCTTAAACCAACGTTAAAGATCGATAAAACTTGCTTTATGCTTGACTTAACTTGCATTTAAAATTCCACATTCTTTTGCACTGGTTTAGCTGATTTAAGTCGAATTACACTGATCAACGCAAACTAACAGAAACTCGACTACATGTAGGGCCAAAAATTGCGGCTTCCTGCGGGCGGATGCCTCCGACTGAAAAATGTTTTACGAAAATACCTGGTGGTCCTGGAGGAACGTAGACTTGTGCTCCAAGGCCTAGCTGCGCAATCAGCATAGGGACCCACGTATTCCAGGAGCGTATGTGCAGCCTGGGATCACGTGGGTCGGACAATCAATAAAAATGGTGTATCCCCATTCACAGTAATGGTGAGTTCTGTTTGTACTGTTTTCACATTTCTATGAATGGGGATGCCACAAAAACGCAAACATTTTAAATAAATAAGAAAAACACTTCACATATTTAAAATTAAGTGAAATTGAGTTTAATTAAATGTTTTAGACAAAAAAATTATTTTTTTGAATTTTTTTTAACATGTTTTAATAGGGGTAAAAATAAACTTACCTTCATGGACAGGGTTTTTAATATAGAATTTATTGATAAAGTATTATTTTTCTATCTTTTAAAACTCTTACGCAGGTACCAGGCGTGAGTTTGAAGGATATTCGCTGGGCAAGAGTTGGGCATATAACCCAAATCTCCGCCCGCGAAGGCCCTTCTCCTGGGAATGTGTTGGAACTGTCAAAAGAAATGTTCACAGTTATCAATTTAGGTGCATGTGCATGGTGCGCCGGGAATCGGCACTGACGGGGCCCCTATGAGTGCGTCCGCATATCATACGCACCCATAGAAACTGGGATTTTTGGCCTGTAGTGTTCATTACTAGTATTTCAATTCAATTTCAATAGATTGGGCTAACCAAACTGGCAGCAATACGGTGGAGGAGGACTTCCTGGAGTGTATTTGGGATGGTTTTCTGGACCAATATGTCGAGGAACTAACGAGAGAGCTGGCCATCCTACACTGGGTGTTGGGTAATGAGAAAGGACTAATTAGCAATCTTGTTGTGCGAGGCCCCTTTGGGCAAGAGTGATCATAATATAGTAGAATTCTTTATTAAGATGGAGAGTGACAGAGTTAATTCAGAGACTAGGGTTCTGAACTTAAAGAAAGGTAACTTCGATGGTATGAGACATGAATTGGCTAGAATAGACTGGCAAATGATACTTAAAGGGTCGACGGTGGATAGGCAATGGCAACCATTTAAAGATCACATGGATGAACTTCAACAATTGTACATCCCTGCCTAGAGTAAAAATAAAACGGGGAAGGTGGCTCAACTGTGGCTAACAAGGGAAATTAAGGATAGTGTTAAAGCCAAGGAAGAGGCATATAAATTGGCCAGAAAAAGCAGCAAACCTGACGACTGGGAGAAATTTAGAATTCAGCAGAGGAGGACAAAGGGTTTAATTAGGAGGGGGGAAATAGAGTATGAGAGTAAGTTTGCCGGGAACATAAAAACTGACTGCAACAGCTTCTATAGTTATGTGAAGAGAAAAAGATTAGTGAAGACAAATGTAGGTCCCTTGCAGTCAGATTCAGGTGAATTTATAACAAAGAAATGGCAGATTAGTTGAACAAATACTTTGGTTCTGTCTTCAGGAAGGAAGACACAAATAACCTTCCGGAAATACTGTGGAGATCACTAATGAAAGTGTCCCATCCCTTTTTGGGTACCACTACCCGATTACCCGACAGAAGGCCGTCTGCCTGTATAGACATTTCATCTTTCGTGAGAGGCTCGGGAGGTGCATGGTGGAGCGGCCTATAAAAGGCCCAACGCGTCGCTGAGGCTCTGGAGTTCATGAGAGGCGTGCTGGTGCAGCTGCAGCAGTGAAAGAAGGCAAAATAGAAGCAGAAAGAAATCGAAAGGTGACGTCACAGCCAAGGGG
Source organism: Pristiophorus japonicus (assembly GCF_044704955.1). Taxonomy (NCBI): domain Eukaryota; kingdom Metazoa; phylum Chordata; class Chondrichthyes; family Pristiophoridae; genus Pristiophorus; species Pristiophorus japonicus. The sequence goes on along the minus strand of NC_091981.1, from coordinate 159,813,834 downwards.
GTAAGTGATTGGCTGGTGATTGGTGAGTAGTTTTTCGTTTTCTTTTCTATATCAGTAAGTAACCTTTAGCATTGTTGTTGCCAATTTAAGTTAATCTAAGGGTTAAGTCATGGCAGGAGAGCTCGGACACGTGTTATGTTCCTCCTGTACTATGTGGGAAGTCAGGGATGCTTTCGGTGTCCCTGACGACTGCATATGCGGAAAGTGTATCCTCCTCCAGCTCCTGATGGACCGCATTATGGAACTGGAGCTGCGGGTGGATTCACTCTGGAGCATCCATGATGCTGAGGATGCCGTGAATAGCACGTTTAGTGAGTTGGTCATAACGCAGGTAAAGGTTACACAGACAGATAGGGAATGGGTGACCAACAGGAAGGGCAGTGGAAGGAAGGTAGTGCAGGGGTCCCCTGCGGTCATCCCCCTGCAAAACAGATACACTGCTTTGAGTACTGTTGAGGGGCATGACTCATCAGGGGGGAGCAGCAGCAGCCAAGTTCATGGCACCGTGGCTGGCGCTGCTGCACAGGAGGGCAGGAAAAAGAGTGGGAGAGCGATAGTGATAGGGGACTTAATGGTAAGGGGAATAGATAGGCATTTCTGCGGCCGCAACCGAGACTCCAGGATAGTATGTTGCCTCCCTGGTGCAAGGGTCAAGGATGTCTCAGAGCGGGTGCAAGACATTCTGAAAAGGGAGGGTGAACAGCCAGTTGTCGTGGTACATATAGGGACCAAATAGGGACCTACGAGATGAATTTAATGAGCTAGGAGTTCAATTAAAAAGTAGGACCTTAAAGGTAGTAACCTCAGGATTGCTACCGGTGCCACGTGCTAGTCAGAGTAGGAATCGCAGGATAGCTCAGATGAATACGTGGTTTGAGCAGTGGTGCAGAAGGGAGGGATTCAAATTCCTGGGGCATTGGAACCGGTTCTGGGGGAGGTGGGACCAGTACATACAGCACGGTCTGCACCTGGGCAGGACTGGAACCAATGTCCTAGGGGGAGTGTTTGCTATTGCTGTTGGGGAGGAGTTAAACTAATATGGCAGGGGGATGGGAACCTTTGCAGGGAGACAGAGGGAAATAAAATGGAGTCAGAAACAAAAGATAGAAAGGAGAATAGTAAAAGTGGAGGGCAGAGAAACCGAAGGCAAAAAACAAAAAGGGCCACATTACACCAAAATTCTAAAGGGGCAAAGTGTGTTAGAAAGACAAGCCTGAAGGCTCTGTGCCTCAATGCGAGGAGTATTCAGAATAAGGTGGACGAATTAACTGTGCAGATAGCAGTTAACGGGTATGATGTAATTGGCATGACGGAGACAGGTCTCCAGGGTGACCAAGGCTGGGAACTCAACATCCAAGGGTATTCAGCATTTAGGAGGGATAGACAGAAAGGAAAAGGAGGCGGGGTGGCGTTGCTGGTTAAAGACGAAATTAATGCAATAGTAAGGAGGGACATTAGTCTGAATGATGTGGAATTGGTATGGGTGGAGCTGCGGAATTCCAAAGGGCAGAAACGCTAGTGGGAGTTGTGTAGCAGACCACCAAACAGTAGTAGTGAGGCTGGGGACAGCATCAAACAAGAAATAAGGGATGTGTGCAATAAAGGTACAGCAGTTATCATGGGTGACTTTAATCTACATATTGATTGGGCGAACCAAACTGGTAGCAATGCGGTGGAGGAGGATTTTCTGGAGTGTATTAGGGATGGTTTTCTAGACCAATATGTCAAGGAACCAACTAAAGAGCTGGCTATCCTAGACTGGGTGATGTGTAATGAGAAGGGACTAATTAGCAATCTTGTTGTTCGAGGCCCCTTGGGGTAGAGTGACCATAATATGGTAGAATTCTTTATTAAGATGGAGAGTGACACAGTTAATTCAGAAACTAGGGTCCTGAACTTAAGGAAAGGTAACTTCGACAGTATGAGGCTTGAATTGGCTAGAATAGACTGGCAAAGGATACTTAAAGGGTTGATGGTGGATAGGCAATGGCAAACATTTAAAGGTCACATGGATGAACTTCAGCAATTGTACATCCCTATCTGGAATAAAAATAAAACGTGGAAGGTGGCTCAACCATGGCTAACAAGGGAAATTAAGGATAGTGTTAAAGCCAAGGAAGAGGCATGTAATTTGGCTAGAAAAAGCAACAAACCTGAGGACTGGGAGAAATTTAGAATTCAACAGAGGAAGACTAAGAGTTTAATTAAGAGGGGAAAAGAGAGTACGAGAGGAAGCTTGCTGGGAACATAAAAACTGACTGCAAAAGCTTCTATAAATATGTGAAGAGAAAAAGATTAGTGAAGACAAACGTAGGTCCCTTGCAGTCAGATTCAGGTGAATTTATAATGGGGAATAAAGAAATGGCAGACCAATTGAACAAATACTTTGGTTCTGTCTTCACAAAGGAAGACACAAATAACCTACCGATTGTACTCGGGGACAGTAGGTCGAGTGAGAAGGAGGTACTGAAGGATACCCTTATTAGGCAGGAAATTGTGTTTGGGAAATTGATGGGATTGAAGGCCGATAAACCCCCGGGGCCTGATACTCTGCATCCCAGAGTACTTAAGGAAGTAGCCCTAGAAATAGTGTATGCATTGGTGATCATTTTCCAACAGTCTATTGAATCTGGGTCAGTTCCTATGGACTGGAGGGTAGCTAATGTAACACCACTTTTTAAAAAAGGAGGGAGAGAGAAAACGGGTTATAGACCAGTTAGCCTGACATCAGTAGTGGGGAAAATGTTGGAATCAATCATTAAGGATGAAATAGTAGCGCATTTGGAAAGCAGTGACAGGATCGGACCAAGTCAGCATGGATTTATGAAAGGGAAATCATGCTTGACGAATCTTCTGGAATTTTTTGAGGATGGAACCAGCAGAGTGGACAAGGAAGAACCAGTGGATGTGGTGTATTTGGACTTTCAAAAGACTTTTGACAAGGTCCCGCACAAGAGATTGGTGTGCAAAATCAAAGCGCATGGTACTGGGGGTAATGTACTGACGTGGATAGAGAACTGGTTGGCAGACAGGGAGCAGAGAGTTGGGATAAACGGGTCATTTTCAGAATGGCAGGCAGTGACTAGTGGCATGCCGCAGGGCTCAGTGCTGAGACCCCTGCTCTTTACAATATACATTAACGATTTAGATGAAGGAATTGAGTGTAATATCTCCGTTTGCGGATGACACTAAACTAGGTGGCAATTTGAGCTGTGAGGAGGACGCTAAGAGGCTGCAGGGTGACTTGGACAGGTTTGGTGAGTGGGCATATGCATGGCAGATGCAGGACAATGTGGATAAATGTGAGGTTATCCATTTTGGGGGCAAAAACACGAAGGCAGAATATTATCTGGATGGCGGCAGATTAGAAAAGGGGGAGGTGCAACGAGACCTGGGTGTCATGGTTCATCAGTCACTGAAAGTGGGCATGCAGGTACAGCAGACAGTGAAGAAGGCAAATGGTATGTTGGCCATCATAGCTAGAGGATTTGAGTATAGGAGCAGTAAGGTCTTACTGCAGTTGTACAGGGCCTTAGTAAGGCCTCACCTGGAATATTGTGTACAGTTTTGGTCTCCTAATCTGAGGAAGGATGTTCTTGCTATTGAGGGAGTGCAGCGAAACTTCACCAAACTGATTCCAGGGATGGCTGGACTGTCATATGAGGAGAGACTGAATCGACTGGGCCTGTATTCACTGTAGTTTAGAAGGATGAGAGAGGATCTCATACAAACTTATAAGATTCTGATGGGACTGGACAGATTAGATGCAGGAAGAATGTTCCCGATGTTGGGGAAATCCAGAACCAGGGGACATAGTCTTAGGATAAGGGGTAGGCCATTTCGGACTGAGATGAGGAGAAACTTCTTCACTCAGAGAGTTGTGAACCTGTGGAATTCCCTGCTGCAGAGAGTTGTTGATGCCAGTTCATTGGATATATTCAAGAGGGAGTTAGATATGACCCTTACGGCTAAAGGGATCAAGGGATATGGAGAGAAAGCAGGAAAGGGGTACTGAGGGAATGATCAGCCATGATCTTATTGAGTGGCGGTGCAGACTCGAAGGGCCGAATGGCCTACTCCTGCACCTATTTTCTATGTTTCTATGTTTCTATCTTTGTGCCGCTGGTATGGCTTTATCTCTTCCTGCATTTCTAATGGGACACTGGACCAGCTCCTGTGAAGCACACAGTTTTTTTACTAAGGACAGTATGGAGTCCTGGCTCATCCAGGTTCTAATCTGTCGGGTGGTAACGGGTGATTGCTCACTCTCGAATGCTTCCATTACCATGACTAAATCTGCGAGCTGTGTCATTTCCACCCCCGTGGTGGGCAATGGCAGCCTACTGAGAGCATCGGCACAGTACACAGATGGCGTAGTTGTATGCGGACAACGTGAGTGCCCACCTCTGGATGCGGGCCAATGCATTCATATTTATCCCCTTACTTTCAGAAAAGAGGGATATCAATGGCTTATGGTCAGTTTCTATTTCAAATTTGAGCCCAAACAGATATTGATGCATTTTCTTTACCCCATAAACACACACTAAGGCTTCTTTTTCAATCATGCTATAGGCCCTCTCAGACTTAGACAGACTTCTGGATGCATAAGTAACCGGTTATAATTTCCCGGATTCATTAGCTTGTTGAAATAACATCACATGCTAGTACCAAAAGCTTACATGGATCATACAACACAAGCAATTTGTTTGAGCATAACAGTTTTCTAGCTTTTACAAAGGCATTTTCTTGGCTTTTACCTCATACCCATTCGTTTCCTTTATGCAGTATGGCGTGCAGTGGTTCTAACAGTATGCTGAGACCTGGTAAGAAGTTACCAAAGTAGTTCAGGAGTCCTAGAAACGACCGCAGCTCCGTCACCTTCTGTGGCCTTGGTTCTCGATTGCCTCCGTCTTCGAATCGATGGGCCTGGTGCCGCCCTCCGCGATTCTTCTCCCCAGGAACTCCACTTCAGGCGCCAGGAAAACGTACTTAGAGCATTTTAACCTGAGCCCCACGTGGTTAAGCCAACTAAGAGCCTCCTCCAGGTTCTGCAGGTAACCAAGATGTCATCCTGGAAGACCAGGATGCACGAGACCGACTTCAGTAATCTTTCCATGTTTCTCTGGAAAATCGCCGCAGCTGATCAAATCCCAAACGGGCATCTGTTGTAAATGAAGAGCCCTTTGTGCATGTTAATGCAGGTGAGGCCCTTCAATCATTCCTCTAGCTCCTGCGTCATATAGGCCGAGGTCAAGTCCAGCTTCATGAACATCTTTCCTTCCACCAGCGTCGCAAAAAGGTCATCTGGTTTTGGTAGCAGGTATTGATCCTGCACGGAGAAACGATTGATAGTTACTTTGTGATCACCACGGTGCTGTCTCCCTTGAGGACTGGAACAATGGACTGGCCCACTTGTTGAATTCAATTGGCGAAATGATGCCCTCTCATTGCAGCCGGTCCAGCCCGATCTCCATCTTCTCCCTCATCATGTACGGTACCGCTCTCGCCTTGTGATGGATGGGTCGCCCTCCCGAAATTAGGTGGATCTGCACTTTTGCTCCTTGGCACTTGGAACTCCGATGCCTGGTTGAATAGCGAGGGAAACTTGTTTAAGACCTGGGCACACGAAGTGTCATCGACGGACGAGAGCGCTCGGACGTTGAGCCAGTTCCAGTGTATCTTTCCCAGCCAGCTCCTGCCGAGCAGTGTGGGGCCATTGCCCGGTACCATCCAGAGTGGTAGCTTGTGCACCGCTCCATCATAGGAAACCTTTACAGTAGTACTGCCGATTATAGGAAATCAGTTCTTTTGGGTACGTTCTCAGTTTAGGGCGAATGAGAGTCAGGACTGGCCTTGAGGCCTTGCTGCACCACAATTTATCGAAAGTCTTTTTGCTCATAATGGACTGGCTCGCGCCCGTGTCCAGCACCATTGACACCGGGAGTCCATTTATTTCAACCTTCAGCATTATCGGCGGACACTTTGTGGTAAATGTGTGCACCCCAGATACCTCTGCCTCCTCGGCCTGAGGCTCTGGTTCGCTGTGATCCACTGTGGATCTGTCCTCCTCTGCAACATGGTGGTTAGCAGGGTTTGCAGTTCGCCTGCACATACCTTGGAGGTGTCCCATTGTTCCACAGACTTGCAAACGGATCCTTCGAAGCAGCATGAATGGAAACGATGATCACCCCCGCAACGCCAACAAGGTGTTAATGGCCTTGTATTCGCCACCCTTGATGGTGGACTCTGAGACATGTGCGGACGTGTAGCTGCAGGCATGTGAGGCCTGTCCTGTACGTTGTGATTCAAAAACAACATTAATTTTTTCACAGTACTTGTAGCAACATTCGTGTGCTAAGAGATTTGCTTAGTATTCTCACTGGTGGCAATGAACGCCTGGGCGATCGCTATGGCTTTACTCGAGGTTGGGGTCTCTACAGTCAAAAGCTTGCGGAGTATCACTTCATGGCCAATGCCAAGTACAAAGAAGTCTCTGAGCATGTGCTCCAAATGTCCTTCAAATTCGCAAAGTCCTGCAAGGCGTCTTAGCTCGGCGACATAGCTCACCACTTCCTGGCCTTCAGACCTTTTGAACGTGTAGAACCGGTTCTTCGCCATCAGGATGCTTTCCTTCAGGTTAAGATGCTCCTGGACCAGTATGCACAAAACATCATACGATTTCTCTGTGGGTTTGGAACAAGCAGATTTTTCATGAGGCCATACGTTGGTGCCCTGCAAACGGTGAGGAGAATCGCCCTTCGTTTGGCAGCGTTCGCTTCTCCTTCCAGCTCGTTGGCCACGAAGTATTAGTCGAGTCACTCCACGAAGGTTTCCCAAACATCTCCCTCTGAAAATTTCTCCGGGGTGTCCACTGTTCTCTGCATCGTTGCAGTGGGGTTCGTCATCTGTATCTTGTCACCAGTTGTTACATATGAAGAAAGAGTCTGACCAGATACTGTGAGCTCAAAGTAAAGTGTGATCTTAGTCTTTTATTGCAGGTCTCCAGAGTGCCTCTCCAGCCTGTGAGGCCTCCTTAAGTACAGATGCTCCCAAGGGATTGTGGGATCCCTTGGGATTCCAGGGGGTGAGCCCTCTGGTGGTTAAATAAGGTATTTACAGGTTTACATATATAACAGTGAAGATAAGAAACATAGTTGGGCAAAGGACCTGAAAGACACTTGCATACAAGTTTCATTAAAATGAAAGCCTAGTTATCCTGATTCAATTTTGTGTTAAAAAAACATTTCGTCTCATAATACTCCTGTGAAGCATCTTGGAAAGTTTTACTACGTTAAAGGTAAAGTGACTATTTGTACTAATGATTTTCTCGTCCTTGTCCGTCTGGGTCCTCCTCCCAACTCCGCCCCCCACCTGAAACTAGAACTGGAAGTGGGGCCCGGAACCGGGTGTGGAGCTCCGCAATTGGCCACATTGATCCTGACCAGTACCAATAGACACATCCATAATAGAAACAGAAAATACTGGAAATACTCAGCATCTGTGAAGAGAGAAACAGAGTTAACATTTCAGATCAATGACCCTTCATCAGAACTGGAAAAAGTTAGAGATGTAATTGTGATGTATGTAACTATGTAATACTTGCCACCAGAGGGCGCGACTGTTGGAGTCCTAATGGTCACCTGCACAAACGTGCAGGGCCAGTATGAAAGGATGGCTGCCATGTTGTTTAGGCACTCTGGAGTTGTAATAAGGAAGACTAAGGTCACACTAAGTTTAGCTCACAGTACTCAGCCTTGTGGAGTTCATCTATACACAATTGGCGACGAGTAACAGAATACAAACCTTCACGCAACCATGGCTGCAGTTGGAATATTAGAGAGATTAGGGTGATGATTGGGATTCCTTCGTTGAGCGTCTTGACCAGTACTTCATGGCCAACGAGCTGGAAGGAGACACTAACGCGGCCAAGCGCAGGGCGCTTCTCCTCACTGTCTGTGGGCCTAAAATATACAGCCTTATCAAGAATCTGCTGGCACCGACAAAACCAACAGAGAAGGAATATGTAGAGTTGTGCACGCTGGTTCGGGACCACCTCAGGCCGAAGGAAAGTATCCTCATGGCCAGATATCGTTTTTACATGCACCATTGCTCTGGGGGCCAGGACATGATGGATTATGTCGCAGACCTGAGACGCCTCGTGGGACCTTGCGATTTTGGAGCTGCGTTGGGGGAAATGCTGCGGGACTTTTTCATGCTAGGCATCAGCCACAAGGTCATTCTTCGAAAGCTGCTGGCTACTGAAACCCTAGACCTGAACAGGGCCATCGCGATCGCCCAGGCATGCATGTCCACGGACGATAACATCAAACAGCTATCTTCTCAACATCGAAGCTCACCGGCAAGTACTGTGCTAGCAGGCCGAACTGCATATGGCAGGGCCTATAAGTCTGTGGCTGCAAGACCTGGGATGACTCAGAGTCGGCCATCGGGGATGAATGTGAATCCATTAGCACAGTGTTGGCACTGTGGGAGTAATCATCGGGCCCATCAATGTCGATTCAAGCATTATGTGTGCAAAGGCTGCGCAACGATGGGGCACCTCCAGTGAATGTGCAAACGTGCTGCGACATACCACGTAGCAGAGGATGATCGATCCGGTGCAGATCACACAGCACAGGCAACTCAACCCGAGGAAGAAGTGTATGGGGTACATAACTTCACCATCAAGAGCCCTCCTATAATGCTGAAAGTCAAATTAAATGGAGTTCCAGTATTCATGGAGTTGGACACGGGGCGAGTCAGTCAATAATGAGCCAGAAGGCTTTTGAGAAACTGTGGGGCAATAAAGCACAAAGGCCCAAACTGAGCCCGATTAATGCAAAGCTGCGTACCTACACCAAAGAGCTCATACCAGTCATTTGGCAGTGAAGGCTTCGTATGATGGAGCTGCGCATGACCTATCATTGTGGATTGTTCCAGGCAATGGGCCAACGCTGTTCGGCAGAAGCTGGCTAGAAAAGATTAGATGGAATTGGAACGACATCAAAGCACTAGCTTCAATGGATGAGGCCTCGTGTACTCAAGTGCTGAGCAAGTTTCCCTCACTATTCGAACCAGGCATCGGCAACTTCACAGGCACCAAGGTACAGATCCATCTAGGCCCCGATGCAGGTCGGTCCATCACAAGGCTCAGGCGGTTCCATACATGATGAGGGAGAAAGTCGAAATCAAACTGGACAGATTCCAACGCGAAGGAATCACATCGCCAGTCGAGTTCAACGAGTAGGTCAGTCCAATTGTTCCGGTGTTGAAAAGCGATGGCACGGTCAGAATCTGCGGAGACTACAAGGTAACAATTAACCGAGTCTCACTACAGGACCAGTACCCGCTGCTCAAGGTGGATGACCTGTTCATAACGTTAGCGGGGGAGGAAGTTGTTCACCAAGTTGGACCTAACCTCCACCTACATGACACAGGAGCTGGCTGAATCTTCGAAAAAACTGACGTGCATCAGCACACACAAAGGGCTGTTTATATACCACAGATGCCCTTTCGGGATTCGCTCGGCTGCAGCCATTTTCCAGAGAAATATGGAGAGTTTGCTGAAATCTGTTCCGTGCACCGTTGTGTTTCAAGACGACATCCTGATCACTGGTCGTGGCACCATCGAACATCTACACAACCTGGAAGAGGTTCTATGTCGCCTAGACAGAGTAGGACTCAGGCTAAAACACTTCGAGTGTAAGTTCCTGGCGCCAGCAGTCGAATTTTTGGGGAGAAAGACTGCAGCAGACGGCATCAGGCCCACAGACTCAAAGACAGAGGCCATCAAGAATGCACCCAGACCACAGAATGTGACGGGGCTGCGTTTGTTCCTGAGGCTCCTCAACTATTTCGGTAACTTTCTACCCAGGTTGAGCACATTGTTAGAGCTTTTGCACATGTTGCACATTGATGTTATCGACCCTGTGTTTGTCCAGAATTATGGTCATGGTCCCAAGTGGGTTGCTGGCACTGTTTTGGCCAAGGAAGGGAATAGGGTGTTTATAATCAAACTGTTAAATGGCCAAACGTGTAGAAAGCATTTAGATCAGACCAAATTGCAATTTACTGATAACCAGGAATGACTTGAAGAGGACATCATCATCATCGATCCACCAACACACACCCAACCAGCAATCGACCTCGCTGTCAATCACGAGGATGAACCAACCGTTCCGGACAGTCTGATCAGACCAGCCACGGTGCAGTGCAGCAATGGTCCGGCCAACTCACACTTAGACGATCAACCAGGGAGCGAAGGGCTCCGGATCGCCTCAACTTGTAAATAACTTGTACGGAAGACTTTGGGGAGGGAGTGATGTTATGTATGTAACTATGTAATACTTGCCACCAGAGGGCGCGACTAATGGAGTCCTAATGGTCACCTGCACACACGTGCAGGGCCAGTATAAAAGGTTGGCTGAGATGTCGTTTAGGCACTCTGGAGTTGGAATAAAGAAGACTAAGGTCACATTAAGTTTAGCTCAGCCTCGTGGAGTTTTTCTATACACAACAGTAACAGGTTTTTAAGCACGTGTAGGGCAGGAAAAGGGGGAGGGGGAAGTACAAAAAGGAAGGTCTGTGATGGGGTGGAAAGCAGAAGAGATTACGACACAAAAGGGCTGATGGTGCAAGGTAAAAGGAGACAGTAATGGGGCAAATTAAGAAACAAAAGTTAGTTATGGATAAGGACAAGCATAGGCCTGGAATAAAAGTTCCAAATGGGAGAAAAGCTAACTTTGCTAAGTTGAGGAATGATTTGGCCACAGTGGAATGGAAACAGCTACTTGTGGGTAAATCAGTGTCGGAACAGTGGGAGGCATTCCAGGAAGAGATCCAGAAGGTTCAGGCCAAACATGTGCCCTTAAAGAAAAAGGGTGGGAATACCAATTCTAGAGCCCCCTGAATGTCTAGGGACTTACAGTGGAGGATAAAGAAAAAAAGGGATGCTTATGTCATATACCGACAACAAAATCTTTGAAGAATATAGAAAGTTAAGAGGTAAAATAAAAAAGGATATTAGGAATGCTAAGAGAGAGCATGAAAATTTCTTGGCTAGTAAAATTAAGGAAAACCCAAAGAAGTTCTACAAATATATTAAGAGCAAGAGGGCAACTAAAGAAATGATAGGGCCTATTAGAGACCATTTTGTTAAGGGAAGATCATGTTTGTCTAACTTGATTGAATTTTTTGAGAAGGTAACCAAGAGGGTCGATGAGGGTAGTGTGTACGATGTAGTGTATATGGACTTTAGCAAAGCTTTTGATAAGGTCCCACATGGCAGACTGGTCACAAAGGTTAAAGCCCATGGGATCCAGGCAAAGTGACTAGTTGGATCCAAAATTGGCTTAGAGGTAGGAAGTAAAGGGTAATAGTTGATGGATGTTTTTGTGACTGGAAGGATGGTTCCAGTGGAGTTCCACAGGCCTCAGTGTCCCTTGCTTTTTGTGGTATACATCAATGATTTAGATTTTAATATAGGGAGTACGATTAAGAAGTTTGCAGATGACACTAAAATTGTGGTTGATAATGAAGAAGAAAGTCATGGACTGCAGGAGGTTATCAATCTACTGGTCAGGTGGGCAGAGCAGTGGCAAATGGAATTTAATTCTGAGAATTGTGAGGTAATGCACTTAGGGAGGGCTAATAAGAAAATGGTATACACATTAAGCGGTAAGCCACTTAATAGTGTAGATGAACAAAGGGTCATTGGAGTGCTTGTCCACAGATTCCTGAAAGTAGCAGGCCAGGTGGATAAGGTGGTTAAGAAGGTATACGGAATGCTTGCCTTTATTGGCCGAGGCATAGAATATAAGAGCAGGGAGGTTATGCTTAAATTGTATAATACTCTGGTGAGGCCATAGCTGAAATACTGCGTGCAGTTCTGGTCGCCGTATTATAGGAAGGACATGATTGCACTAGAGAGGGTGCAGAGGAGATTTACTAGGATGCTGCCTGGAATGGAGAATCTTAGCTATGAGGACAGATTGGATAGTCTGGGTTTGTTCTCATTGGAACAGAGGAGGTTGAGATGAGACCTCATTGAGGTGTATAAAATTTTGAGGGGCCTAGAGATAATGGATAGCAAGGGCCTACTTCCATTGGTGGAGGGGTCTATTACGAGGGGACATAGTTTTAAGGTGGTTGGTGGAAGGTTCAGAGGGGATTTGAGGGGTGGCTTCTTCACGCAGAGTGTTGTGAGGGTCTGGAACTCACTGCCTGGAAGGGTGGTGGATGCAGAAACGCTCACCACATTTAAAAGGTGCTTGGATGGGCACTTAAAGTGCCGTAACCTGTAGGGTTACGGACCTAGAGCTGGTAACTGGGATTAGGCTGGATAACCTCTTTTTGGCTGGCGCAGATACGATGGTAAGTACTAAAGGGAATCGAATACAGCCAAGGTGATTTCCTGCTCTAGTTTTGATCGTTGGATGGGTCGGAGAGGAATTTTCCCAGATTTTTTTAACCCAATTGGCCTGGGTTTTTATCTGGTTTTTGCCTCTCCCAGTAGATCACATGGCTCCGGTTGAGGTGGAGTCTAGAATGTTTCAGTGTATGGGATGTTGCAGTTGAGTGGGGCGGACTGGTTGGGCTGGGTGCTCTTTATCTTTCCGCCATTATTCATTTTTCATAGGTTTATATGTAACCTTCAGGGCTGCTGACCCACAGCCATGTGGCTCTTTGTCAGCCAGCCTGGACAAGATGGGCCGAAATGCTCTCCTTCTGCTCTGTAAATTTCTATGTTTCCATAAGATGAGTCTAGATAGGATGTAAATGAAAATGGCAGAATCATCAACAGCTGCCATGGGAAAGAGAGACAAACCGAAAAAAAGAAATAAAATAGGGCAAGGGGTTATGGTCTGAAATTGTTGAACTCGATGTTGAGTCCAGAAGGCTAAATGAAAGAGGAGGTGCTGTTCCTTGAGCTTATGTTGAGCTTCATTGGAACAGTGCAAGAAGCCGAGGATGGAGAGGTCAGAGTGGGAGTGAAGCGGAGAATTAAAGTGACAGGCGACCATAAAGTCAGGGTCACACTTACGGACTGAATGAAGGTGTTCCACATAGTGGTCACCCAATCTGCATTTGGTCTCCCCAATGTAGAGGAGGCTACATCGTGAGCAGCAAATACAGTATACTAAATTGAAAGAAGTACAAGTAAATTGCTGTTTCACCTGGATGGAGTGTTGGGGTCCTGGGCAGTGGGATGGGAGGAGGTAAAAAGGCGGGTGCTGCATCTCCTGTGCTTGCACAACAAGGTACCATGGGGAAGGGGAGAGGGTGTGGAGGGGTGATTGAGGGTGTCACGGAGGGAGTGGTCCCTTTGGAATGCTGAAATGGAAGGGGAGGGAAAGATGTGTTTGATGGTGGGATCATGCTTGAGGTGGTGGAAATGGTGGAGGATGATCCGTTGAACATGGAAGCTAGTGGGGTGAAAGGTGAGGACAAGGGGAACCCTATCGTGGTTCTAGGAGGGCCATGAAAGGGGTGAGAGCAGAAGTGCAGGAAATAGAACGGACATGGTCGAGGGCCCTGTCAACCACCGTAGATGGGAATCCTCGATTGAGGAAAAAGGAAGACATATTGGAAGCACTAGTTTGGTAGGTGGCGTTGCCAGAGCAGATGCGATGGAGACGGAGAAACTGGGAGAATGGAATGGAGTCCTTACAGGAAGTGGGGTTGGAGGACGTGTAGGCCACATAGCTGTGGGAGTCAGTGGGCTTAGAGTGAATGTGATACGTGGCAGATGAAATCTAACGCAGAAAAGTGCGAAGTGATACATTTTGGTAGAAATAATGAGGAGAGGAAATATAAAATGAAGGGTACAATCCTAAAGGGGGTGTATAAATAGAGCGACCTGGGGATATATGTTTACAAATCGTTGAAGGTGGCAGGGCAAATTGAGAAAGCGGTTAAAAAAGCTTACGGGATCCTGGGCTTCATGAATAGAGGTATAGAGTACAGAAGCATGGAAATTATGATGAACCTGTATAAAACACTGGTTTGGTTTCAATGGGAGTATTGTGTCCAATTCTGGACACTGCACATTGGGAAGGATATGCAGGCTGTGGCGAGGGTGCAGAAAAGATTTACAAGTATTATTCCAGGGATTAGGGACTTCAGTTTCGTGGATAGACTGGAGAAGCTGGAGTTGTTCTCCTTAGAGCAGAGACGGTTGAGAAAAGATTTGATACAGGTGTTCAAAATCATGAGGGGTTTAGTCAGAATAGATAGAGAAATTTTTTTCCCATTGGCGGAATGGTCAAGAAGCAGAATTAAGATGATTGGCAAAAGAACCAAAGGCAACATGACAAAAACCTTTTTACACAGCGAGTGGTTAGGATCTGGAATGCACTGCCTGAAAGGATGGTGGAGGCAGACTCAATCACTGCTTTCAAAAGGGAGTTGGATAAGTACCTGAAAGAAAACAAATTGTGGGGCTATGGGGAAAGGGTGGGGGATTGGGACGAGCTGAGGTGCTCTTGCAGAGAGCCGGTGTGGGCTCGACGTGCCGAATGGCCTTCTTCCGTGCTGTAACCATTCTATGATTCTATGATTTAAGGGGCCTACATCCTGTTTTGTGCATCCGCTCGGGATGTCTAAAAAAGGGCCCTACAAATTTAACAGTGGAATCAGTGTCGGCGCAGATTGGGTACAGGCAGTCACACTGCTAATTTGGTATGCTCTGCACCTGCTTTAACCTGAAAAAATGGCACAATGTATACCAATTTTTACCTCTAAATCTTGTGTGCAATACTGTGGGGAATCTGTAGCCAGGACCTTAAGCATCACTTCATGAAAGTCACAACACAGGGGAAAGGGTTCCTAAACACAACTTTAGTAACAGAACCATTGATTGAATATTTTCATGCAAAACAATTAGTAAAGTATAAAGGAAAGTATATTCTCTTGCAACAGAATAGAGGATTATGGCAACTCGATATATTCATTCTATACTGTAATTATATCCAATGATTTCTCTTGTCTTACTTTGTTATTCTTTTTCTATCCCATTTTCTTTCTCTCTACCCCTATTTGACCACTCTTTCCTATCGTTATGCCTCCTTTTATTTCTCCTCTTTTGGGTACTCTGTCTTCCCAAATCCCTACCACAATAGAGAAACATAGAAAATAGGTGCAGGAGTAGGCCATTCGGCCCTTCGAGCCTGCACCACCATTCAATATGATCATGGCTGATCCTGCAACTTCAGTACCCGATTCCTGCTTTCTCTCCATACCCCTTGATCCCTTTAGCCGTAAGGGCCACATCAAACTCCCTTTTGAATATATCTAACGAACTGGACTCAACAACTTTCTGTGGTAGAGAATTCCACAGGTTCACAATTCTTTGAGTGAAGAAGTTTCTCCTCATCTCGGTCCTAAATGGCTTACCCCTTATCCTTAGACTGTGATCTCTGGTTCTGGACTTCCCCAACATCGGGAACATTCTTCCTGCATCTAACCTGTCCAATCCCATCAGAATTTTATATGCTTCTATGAGATCCCCTCATTCTTCTAAACTCCAGTGAATATAGAAACATAGAAACATAGAAAATAGGTGCAGGAGCCGGCCATTCGGCCCTTCTAGCCTGCACCGCCATTCAATGAGTTCATGGCTGAACATGCAACTTCAGTACCCCATTCCTGCTTTCTCACCATACCCCTTGATCCCCTTAGTAGTAAGGACTACATCTAACTCCTTTTTGAATATATTTAGTGAATTGGCCTCAACAACTTTCTGTGGTAGAGAATTCCACAGGTTCACCACTCTCTGGGTGAAGAAGTTCCTCCTCATCTCGGTCCTAAATGGCTTACCCCTTATCCTTAGACTGTGACCCCTGGTTCTGGACTTCCCCAACATTGGGAACATTCTTCCTGCATCCAACCTGTCTAAACCCATCAGAATTTTAAATGTTTCTATGAGGTCCCCTCTCATTCTTCTGAACTCCAGTGAATACAAGCCCAGTTGATCCAGTCTTTCTTGATAGGTCAGTCCCGCCATCCCGGGAATCAGTCTGGTGAACCTTCGCTGCACTCCCTCAATAGCAAGAATGTCCTTCCTCAGGTTAGGAGACCAAAACTGTACACAATACTCCAGGTGTGGCCTCACCAATGCCCTGTATAACTGTAGCAACACCTCCCTGCCCCTGTACTCAAATCCCCTCGCTATGAAGGCCAACATGCCATTTGCTTTCTTAACCGCCTGCTGTACCTGCATGCCAACCTTCAATGACTGATGTTCCATGACACCCAGGTCTCGTTGCACCTCCCCTTTTCCTAATCTGTCACCATTCAGATAATAGTCTGTCTCTCTGTTTTTACCACCAAAGTGGATAACCTCACATTTATCCACATTATACTTCATCTGCCATGTATTTGCCCACTCACCTAACCTATCCAAGTCACTCTGCAGCCTCATAGCATCCTCCTCACAGCTCACACTGTCACCTAACTTAGTGTCATCCGCAAATTTGGAGATACTACATTTAATCCCCTCATCTAAATCAGTAATGTACAGTGTAAACAGCTGGGGCCCCAGCACAGAACCTTGCGGTATCCCACTAGTCACCGCCTGCCATTCTGAAAAGTACCCATTTACTCCTACTCTTTGCTTCCTGTCTGACAACCAGTTCTCAATCCATGTCAGCACACTACCCCCAATCCCATGTGCTTTAACTTTGCACATTAATCTTTGTGTGGGACCTTGTCGAAAGCCTTCTGAAAGTCCAAATATACCACATCAACTGGTTCTCCCTTGTCCACTCTACTGGAAACATCCTCAAAAAATTCTAGAAGATTTGTCAAGCATGATTTCCCTTTCACAAATCCATGCTGACTTGGACCTATCATGTCACCTCTTTCCAAATGCGCTGCTATGACATCCTTAATAATTGATTCCATCATTTTACCCACTACCGATGTCAGGCTGACCGGTCTATAATTCCCTGTTTTCTCTCTCCCTCCTTTTTTAAAAAGTGGGGTTACATTGGCTACCCTCCACTCGATAGGAACTGATCCAGAGTCAATGGAATGTTGGAAAATGACTGTTAATGCATCCGCTATTTCCAAGGCCACCTCCTTAAGTACTCTGGGATGCAGTCCATCAGGCCCTGGGGATTTATCGGCCTTCAATTCCATTAATTTCCCCAACACAATTTCCCGACTAATAAAGATTTCCCTCAGTTCCTCCTCCTTACTAGACCCTCTGACCTCTCTTATATCCGGAAGGTTGTTAATGTCCTCCTTAGTGAATACCGAACCAAAGTACTTGTTCAATTGGACCGCCATTTCTTTGTTCCCCGTTATGACTTCCCCTGATTCTGACTGCAGGGGACCTACATTTGTTTTTACTAACCTTTTTCTCTTTACATATCTATAGAAACTTTTGCAATCCGTCTTAATGTTCCCTGCAAGCTTCTTCTCGTACTCCATTTTCCCTGCCCTAATCAAACCCTTTGCCCTCCTCTGCTGAGTTCTAAATTTCTCCCAGTCTCCAGGTTCACTGCTATTTCTGGCCAATTTGTATGCCACTTCCTTGGCTTTAATACTATCCCTGATTTCCCTTGATAGCCACGGTTGAGCCACCTTCCCTTTTTTATTTTTACGACAGACAGGAATGTACAATTGTTGTAGTTCATCCATGCGGTCTCTAAATGTCTGCCATTGCCCATCCACAGTCAACCCCTTAAGTATCAATCACCAATCAATCCTAGCCAATTCACGCCTCATACCTTCAAAGTTACCCTTCTTTAAGTTCTGGACCTTGGTCTCTGAATTAACTGTTTCATTCTCCATCCTAATGCAGAATTCCACCATATTATGGTCACTCTTCCCCAAGGGGCCTCGCACAATGAGATTGCTAATTAATCCTCTCTCATTACACAACACCCAGTCTAAGATGGCCTCCCCCCTAGTTGGTTCCTCGACATATTGGTCTAGAAAACCATCCCTTATGCACTCCAGGAAATCCTCCTCCACCGTATTGCTTCCAGTTTGGTTAACCCAATCTATGTGCATATTAAAGTCACCCATTATAACTGCTGCACCCTTATTGCATGCACCCCTAATTTCCTGTTTGATGCCCTCCCCAACATCACTACTACTGTTTGGAGGTCTGTACACAACTCCCAATAACGTTTTTTGCCCTTTGGTGTTCTGCAGTTTTACCCATATAGGGCCCAAGTTTCCACACGATAAAAAACGGGCGCCCCTCCAAGCTGGGTGCCCGTTTTTCGCGCCTAAAACGGCGGCGGAAAAAAAACGCGCGATTCTGGAGCGGCCTGCAGCTCCATGTCTGCTTGGCGCGGTGCCCAGGGGGGCGGAGCCTACCATCGCCCCGATTTTGTAAGTGGGAGGGGGTGGGTACCATTTAAATTAGTTTTTTTCCTGCCGACAACCCTGCGCGTGCGCGTTGGAGCGTTCGAGCACACGCAGTGTGAAGGAAACATTGGCACTCGGCCATTTTTGTAGTTCTTTGTAGCTGTTTAATTTTTGAACATTTTTTAATAAAAGCACATTGCCATCAGCACATCAGCACTGAGGCTTCTTGCAGCCTTCTCACTGTCTCCTTCCCCCCCCTGCCATCGGGAACAAACAGCTGCCTCCTCCCCCCCCGCGGGAACGAACGGCTGCCTCAACTTGTGAGGCTGACTGCAGCATTCTCCCTGGCTGAAGCACTTTCACACAGGTAGGAAGATGGTTTATTTAATCTTTTCTTTGCTTATAAATTTTTATTCAGTTTGGATTTATTTGTATAATATTTGTATAAGTATAAATAAGGATTTATTGTAGAATTTAATGACTTCCCTTCCCCCCCTCCCCCACCTCGTTCTGGACGCCTAATTTGTAACCTGCACCTGATTTTTTAATGTGTAGAACAGGTTTTTTCAGTTCTACAAAAATCTTCACTTGCTCCATTCTAAGTTAGTTTGGAGTACGTTTTCACTGTGGAAACTTTGAAATCAGGCGTCAGTGGCCGGACACGCCCCCTTTTGAAGAAAAAATTCTGTTCCAAAGTGAAACTGTTCTAACTGCCTAGAACTGCAGAAAAAAAAATGTGGAGAATTGCGATTTCTAAGATAGTCCGTTCTCCACCAGTTGCTCCTAAAAATCAGGCGCAAATCATGTGGAAACTTGGGCCCATAGATTCCACATCATCCAAGCTCATGTCTTTCCTAACTATTGCATTAATCTCCTCTTTAACCAGCAATGCTACCCCACCTCCTTTTCCTTTTATTCTATCCTTCCTGAATGTTGAATACCCTTGGATGTTGAGTTCCCAGCCCTGATCATCCTGGAACCATGACTCCGTAATCCCAATCACATCATATTTGTTAACATCTATTTGCACAGTTAATTCATCCACCTTATTACGGATACTCCTTGCATTAAGACACAAAGCCTTCAGGCTTGTTTTTTTAACACCCTTTGTCCTTTTAGAATTTTGCTGTACAGTGGCCCTTTTTGTTTTTTGTCTTGGGTTTCTCTGCCCTCCACTTTTCCTCATCTCCTTTCTGTCTTTTGTTTTTGTTTCCTTTTTGTTTCCCTCTGTCTCCCTGCATTGGTTCCCATCCCCCTGCCATATTAGTTTAACTCCTCCCCAACAGCACTAGCAAACACTCCCCCGAGGACATTGGTTCCGGTCCTGCCCAGGTGCAGACCGTCCGATTTGTACTGGTCCCACCTCCCCCAGAACCGGATCCAATGCCCCAGGAATTTGAATCCCTCCCTGCTGCACCACTGTTCAAGCCACGTATTCATCTGCGCTATCCTGCGATTCTTACTCTGACTAGCACGTGGCACTGGTAGCAATCCTGAGATTACTACTTTTGAGATCCTATTTTTTAATTTAGCTCCTAGCTCCTTAAGTTCGTTTCGTAGGACCTCATCCCTTTTTTTACCTATGTCTTTGGTACCAATGAGCACCACGACAACTGGCTGTTCTCCTTCCCTTTTTAGAATGTCCTGCATCCGCTCCGAGACATCCTTGACCCTTAATAATCAACATAATTAAAAACTGATTATCTGGTCATTTTCACCTTGCTATGTGTGGGAGCTTGCTGTGTGCAAATTGGCTGCCGTGTTTCCCACATTACAACAGTGACTACACTCCAAAAGTACTTCATTGGCTGTAAATCACTTTGAGATGTCCGGTGGTGGGAAAAGACGCTATATAAAGGCAAGCCCTTCGTTTCAATCAATCCCATATACTTGAACAATGGAAGAAATAATAGAAGACTAATGGAAAGTGAAGATCAGGGAGCTTATTTTTGCTTCTCTCCATCACTATTCATTGACAGATTTACACCCCGACAGCTGGACAGCGACAATTCCACAAACATAGGATGTGCTCAATTGCTTTTCAAGTTAAAGATTACATTTTGAAAACGCTCAATAGGAAATAGATTGCCACAATACACGACAAGTCTCATCAATTGCTCCGGGGAAGCTGGATGGCTCTTTAGTTCATGTGGCCAGACTCCATTCAATAAGCGACATGTATCCAGATACCATTCCTTACACTTGCCTACCCTCAGACAAGGACTCCAGATCCATCGTGCACTACAGTTCCGGGTTTTCACTCGGGGGGGGACACAAAAAAAGAGTAAGAAGATGTTGTCGTTCCAAGTTATCGCAGTGTGATGTATGTCAGATGCATTAAGAGTCCAGCCCAGTGTCCCCCCAGTAATAAGAACATAAGAAATAGGAGCAGGAGTTGGCCACCCGGCCCCTCGAGCCTGCTCCACCACTCAACAAGACCATGACCGATCTGATCACGGACCCAGCCCCACCTCCCCGCCCGCTCCCCACAACCCCCCCACTCCCCCACTGCTCGAATATCAGTCTATCTCCCCCTTAAATATACTCAATGACCCAGCCTCCACAGCTCCCCGGGGCAGAAATCTGGGTAAGCCTAGTCAATCCAGTCTTTCTTCATATGTCAGTCCTGCCATCCCGGGAATCAGTCTGGTGAACCTTCGCTGCACTCCCTCAATAGCAAGAATGTCCTTCCTCAGATTAGGAGACCAAAACTGTACACAATATTCAAGGTGTGGCCTCACCAAGGCCTTGTACAACTGCAGTAAGACCTCCCTGCTCTTATACTCAATGCCTCTCGCTATGAAGGCCAACATGCCATTTGCTTTCTTCACCGCCTGCTGTACCTGCATGCTAACTTTCAATGACTGATGTACCACGACACCCAGATCTCGACGCACCTCCCCTTTTCCTAATCTGTCATTATTCAGATAATATTCTGCCTTCCTAGTTTTGCCACTAAAGTGGATAACCTCACATTTATCTACATTATCTGCCATGCATTTGCCCACTCACCTAACCTGTCCAATTCACCCTGCAGCCTCTTAGCATCCTCCTCACAGCTCACAGTGCCACCCAGCTCAGTGTCATCTGCAAACTTGGAGATATTACATTCAATTCCTTTGTCTAAATCATTAATATATATTGTAAATAGCTGGGGTCCCAGCACTGAATCTTGCGGTACCCCACTAGTCACTGCCTGCCATTTCCGCAAAGCCGCCTTGACAATCCACCTCTCACCTCACTCGGCTAAGGATGCCGAGGCTGTGTAACGCCCGCCCCCCACCCCCCCGCCCCGCCCCGCCCCACCCCCTTCTTCCAGGTTACTCTTTTGCTGCTGTGCCATGGTTGGCTCCCTCTTAGATAAGCCTACAGCTTCCCTCTGTGCCTCTCTTGGCATCCTCTGAAGGGCCCGTCGTGGTGCTCATCTTTGCCTCCTCGTGAGCAGCAACCCCGATTGTCCCATCCTACTCTTTTGCTGACCTTCCAGCCCAGCACATCTGCTGGGGGCTAATCCTGCCAATCTCCACCCCGTCCCACTCCTCCCAGTGCTGACCCTGTGGACTCTGGCAATGGGTCAGCCATCACCGACCCTCTCCACATCACCCTCCAGTATGTCTGTTTGCTTGTGAACAAGGCCTTTACCATCCATGAGCTTATCGTGGACAATTGCATCGACATCAAGGCCTTGACGAAAACCTGGCTGAGAGATGATGATAGCTTACTCCAAAATGAAGCCTCCCCGCCTGGCTATACCTTTCACCACTTGCCCCTCCCAGACCACCGTAATGGCGGTGTGGCTCTCATCACCAAATCACACCTTGGTCTGTCTACCCCTCCGGCACTTGCTCCTCCTTTGAACATCTCATCTTGTTTAACCTCTCACCTCTCATTTAAAACTTGCGACCTCTACTGCCCACCCAAGTACGATAGAAATGTTCTCACCGAGATATCTTCACTGCTTTCCTCCCTCAGCCTCTGCACTGAGCAACTTTTCATTCTTGGTGATTTCAACCTCCATCTCAATTCATCATGCTCTCTCTCCTCGAGTTACATAGAAACATAGAAACATAAAAAATAGGCCCCTCGAGCCTGCTCCACCATTCAATAAGATCATGGCTGATCATTCCCTCAGTACCCCTTTCCTGCTTTCTCTCCAAACCCCTTGATCCTTTTAGCTGTAAGGGCCATATCTAACTCCCTCTTCAATATATCCAATAAACTGGCATCAACAACTCTCTGCGGCAGGGAATTCCACATGTTAACAACTCTCTAAGTGAAGAAGTTTCTCCTCATCTCGGTCCTAAATGGCCAACACCTTATTCTAAGATGTGTCCCCTGGTTGTGGACTTCCCCATCATCGGAAACATTCTTCCCGCATCTAACCTGTCCAGTAGTGTCAAAATCTTATATGTTTCTATGAGATCCCCTCTCATCCTTCTAAACTCCAGTGTATAAAGGCCCAGTTAATCCAGTCTCTCCTCATATGTCAGTCCCGCCAACCGGGAATCAGCCTGGTGAACTTTTGCTGCACTCCCTCAATAGCAAGAACGTCCTTCCTCAGATTAGGAGACCAAAATGGAACACAATATTCCAGGTGAGGCCTCACCAAGGCCCTGTACAACTGCAGTAAGACCTCCCTGCTCCTATATTCAAATCCCCTAGCTATGAAGGCCAACATACCATTTGCCTTCTTCACCGCCTGCTGTACCTGCATGCCAACTTTCAATGACTGATGAATCATGACACCCAGGTCTCGTTGCACCTCCCCCTTTCCTAATCTGACGCCATTCAGCTAATATTCTGCCTGTGTTTTTGCCCCCAAAGTGGATAACTTCACATTTATCCACATTATACTGCATCTGCCATGCATTTGCCCACTCACCTAATCTGTCCTGCAGCCTTTTAGCATCCTCCTCACAGCTCACACCACCACTCAGTTTAGTGTCATCTGCAAAATTGGAGATATTACACTCAATTCCTTCATCAAAATCATTAATGTATATTGTATATGATCTTGTTGAATGGCGGAGCAGGCTCGAGGGGCTAGATGGCCTACTCCTGTTCCTAATTCTTATGTTCTTATGTTCTTATGTTCTTATGTAAAATGCTGGGGTCCCAGCACTGAACCCTGCGGCACCCCAATAGTCACTGCCTGCCATTCTGAAAAGGACCCGTTTATCCGACACTCTGCTTCCTGTCTGCCAACCAGTTCTCTATCCACGTCAGTACTTTACCCCCAATACCATGTGCTTTGATTTTGCACACCAATCTCTTGTGTGGGACCTTGTCAAAAGCCTTTTGAAAGTCCAAATACACCACATCCACTGGTTCTCCCTTGTCCACTCTACTAGTTACATCCTCAAAAAATTCCAGAAGATTTGTCAAACATGATTTCCCTTTCATAAATCCATGCTGACTTGGACCGATCCTGTCACTGCTTTCCAAATGCGCTGCTATTTCATCTTTAATAATTGATCCCAACATTTTCCCCACTACTGATGTCAGGTGAACCGATCTATAATTACCCGTTTTCTCTCTCCCTCCGTTTTTAACCAGTGGTGTTACATTAGCTACCCTCCAGTCCATAGGAACTGATCCAGAGTCGATAGACTGTTGGAAAATGATCACCAATGCATCCACTATTTCTATGGCCACTTTCTTAAGTACTCTGGGATGCAGACTATCAGGCCCCGGGGATTTAACGGCCTTCAATCCCATCAATTTCCCTAACACAATTTCCCGCTTTATAAGGATGTCCTTCAGTTTCTCCTTCTCACTAGACTCTCGGTCCCCTAGTATTTCCGGAAGGTTATTTGTGTCTTCCTTCGTGAAAACAGAACCAAAGTATTTGTTTAACTGATTCGCCATTTCTTTGTTCGCCATTATAAATTCACCTGAATCTGACTGCAATGGACCTACATTTGTTTTCACTAATCTTTTTCTTTTCACTTATCTATAGAAGTTTTGCAGTCAGATTTTATGTTCCCATCAAGATTCCTCTCATACTCTATTTTCCCCCTCCTAATTAAACCCTTTGTCCTCCTCTGCTTAATTACAAAATTCTCCCAGTCCTCAGGTTTGCTGCTTTTTCTGGCCAATTTATATGCCTCTTCCTTGGATTTAACATTATCCTTAATATCCCTTGTTAGCCACAGTTGAGCCACCTTCCCCATTTTATTTTTACTCCAGATAGGGATGCACAATTGTTGAAGATCATCCATGTGATCTTTAAATGTTTTCCATTGCCTGTCCACCATCAACCCTTTAAGTATCACTCGCCAGTCTATTCTAGCCAATTCACGTCTCATACCATTGAAGGTACCTTTCCCCAAATTCAGGACCCTAGTTTCTGAATTAACTGTGTCACTCTCCATCTTAATAAAGAATTCTACCATATTATGATCACTCTTCCCCAAGGGGCCTCGCACAATAAGATTGTTAATTAGTCCTTTCTCATTACACATCACCCAGTCTAACATGGCCAGTCCTCTAGTTGGTTCCTCAACATATTGGTCTAGAAAGCCATTGCGAATACACTGCAGGAAATCCTCCTCCACCGCATTGCTACCAGTTTGGTTAGCCCAGTCAATATGTAGATTGATGTCGCCCACGATAACTGCTGTACCTTTATTGCACGCATCCCTTATTTCTTGTTTGATGCTGTCCCCATCCTCATTGCTACTGTTTCGTGGTCTGTACACAACTCCCACTAGCGTTTTCTGCCCTTTGGTATTCCGTAGCTCCACCGATACAGATTCCACATCATCCAAGCTAATGTCCTTCCTTACTATTGCGTTCATTTCCTCTTTAACCAGCAACGCCACGCCACCTCCTTTTCCTTTCTGTCGATCCTTCCTAAATGTTGAATACCCCTGGATGTTGAGTTCCCAGCCTTGGTCACCCTGGAGCCTTGTATCCGTGATGCTAATTACATCATATCCGTTAACTGCTATCTGCGCAGTTAATTCGTCCACCTTATTCCGAATACTCCTCGCATTGAGGCACAGAGCCTTCAGACTTGTCTTTTTAACACCCTTTGCCTTTTAGGATTTTGCTGTAAAGTGGCCCTTTTTGCTTTTTGCCTTGGGTTTCTCTGCCCTCCACCTTTACTTTTCTTCTTTCTATCTTTTGCTTCTGTCCCCATTCTACTACCCTCTGTCTCCCTGCATAGG
Organism: Pristiophorus japonicus; assembly: GCF_044704955.1. Taxonomy (NCBI): domain Eukaryota; kingdom Metazoa; phylum Chordata; class Chondrichthyes; family Pristiophoridae; genus Pristiophorus; species Pristiophorus japonicus. Next base: position 159,788,341 of record NC_091981.1, on the reverse strand, counting down.
TTCCCATCCCCCTACCATATCGGTTTAACCCCTCCCCAACAGCACTAGCAAACACTCTCTCTAGCACATTGGTTCCGGTCCTGCCTAGGTGCAGACCGTCTGGTTTTAACTGGTCCCACCTCCCCCAGAACCGGTTCCAATGTCCCAGTAATTTGAATCCCTCCCTTCTGCACCACTCCTTAAGCCACATATTCATCTGAGCTATCCTGCGATTCCTACTCTGACTAGTACGTGGCACTGGTAGTAATCCTGAGATTACTACTTTTGAGGTCCTATTTTTAAATTTAGCTCCTAGCTCCCTAAATTTGTCTTGTAGGACCTCATCCCGTTTTTTACCTATATCGTTGGTATCTATATGCACCACGACAACTGGCTGTTTACTCTCCCTTTTCAAAATGTCCTGCACCCGCTCCGTAACATCCTTGACCCTTGCACCAGGGAGGCAACATACCATCCTGGAGTCTCGTTTGCTAATGCAACAATGTCTATCTATTCCCCTTACAATAGAACCCCCTACCACTATTGCTCTCCCACCCTTTTTCCTGCCCTCCTGTGCAACAGAGCCACCCACGGTGCCATGGACTTGGCTGCTGCTGCCCTCCCCTGATGAGTCATCCCCCTCAACAGTACCCAAAGCGGTGTATCTGTTTTGCAGGTGGATGACCGCAGGGGACCCCTGCACTACCTTCCTTCCACTGCTCTTCCTGTTGTTCATCCATCCCCTATCTGGCTGTGTAACCTTTACCTGCGATAAGATCAACTCATTAAACGTGCTATTCACAACATCCTCAGCATCGCACATGCTCCAGAGTGAAACCACCCGCAGTGCTGCAATACAGTCTGTCAGGAGCTGCAGTCGGAACATTTCCCGCACTGCTCGGACACTGGAAGCGTTCCTGACTTCCTACATAGTACAGGAGGAGCATAACACGTGTCTGAGCTCTCCTGCCATGACTTAACCCCTAGATTAACTTAATTGGGCAACAATAATGCTAAAGGTTACTTACTGATAAAGAAAAGAAAAAGAAAAAAACTACTCACCAATCACCAGCCAATCACTTACCCACTTGGCTGTGACGTTACCTTTCGATTTCTTTCCACTGCTTTTTTGCCTTCTCTCCCTGCTGCAGCTGCACCAGCTGGGCCTTTATAGGCCGCTCCGACATCCCCAAACACCCGTCTCTCCGACTGCCGCTACCTCTCGACTGCTGCTGGGCCTTTATAGGCCGCTCCGACGTCCCCGAACCTCTTGCTGTGGTGTCACTCTTGGTTTCCTTTTCCTCCCAGGTCGGGGAGTCAGCACTGGTGGGGAAAGCAAGACAGAGCAACACCTCCCGCTCCCACTTGCCCGAATTCTCCCACTTACTAAACTCTTACCTTTGCACTCTGACCTGCCGCTGCACTCGTGGGAGTTCACTTCCCTCCTATCCTTCCTTAATCTCTCCTTTCATGTAAACTCCCCAACCCATATTCATGGCCTCACCCTCGATCTTGCTATCTTTCGTGGCCTCAGTACTCCCATTGTGTCAATCACAGATAAGGCAATCACTGATCACTTCCTTGTATCGCTCTCCATCCACATCCCCCTTCCGCCACCCCACCCCAACCCTACTTCCTTCTCTTGTTTTACTGAGGAGTCCCTCCCACATCATGTTGATGGAGTGAGGGCACGAAGGGAGTTTCTCTTCCCTGTGGATGGCAGGAAGAGGCCGCCCCAACAGACTAAATCAGCGTGGCTTAATATAGCCGAAGAGATTACAGCGAATTCAATAGTGTCTCTTGCAACTGGGTACAGTACAGGAAAAGGTTTAATGATCTTCTAAGATCAGGAAAAGTAAGTATAAACCTACACTTACCTTGATGCTGCCATGCCTGTCCTTACATCCCCATCACTGTGCATTGCCAACCATACTCCTGCACAACGTTACTCCGCCCAAGATCCCTTAGACCTTCATCCATCCGTCTCTCTATTTACATTATAAGGTCCCCGGGCAAGAACCTTCATTTTTGCACTTGTCGCCCAAAAATGGGTGATATTTCCGGCGTGGGCGGTAAAAAAGGGTTTTCAGATCGCCGGCTTCTCGCCCATTCTCAAACTACTTAGGGCTAGAATCTCCACTTTTGTGCTTATCGCCCAAAAATGGGCGTTATTTACGGCATGGGTGGTAAAAAAAAGTTTTCGGATCGCCGGCTTCTCGCCCATTCTCAAAACACCTAGTTTACATTTTTGAAAATGGACGTTGCTGTGCGTAATATCAAATGGGCGGTAGCGTTAAATTTTTTTGACCTTCTGTCGTAAAGTGTGGCCAAACTTAGCAATGGCGTGGCAACGCTCGATTCCCATGATTCTGGAGGTCAAGGGTCACCATAACATGCGCAGAAGAGGAGACAGAGAGAGAGGGAGCTCAGAGACACTGAAGGCGTGGCTGGGTCGGGTGTGGCTGCTTTGGGAGGAAGGAGGGAGACTTTAGAGCTTCACAGCAAATAGGCAAACAAAAAGTAGCTGTTACCAGCCACATATTTGACCGAATTTGGCCTATAGTGGAGGGAGAGGAGGAGGCATCACAGCACGCTGTGGAGACTGATGCTGGAGAGGGCAGTGAGCTGGGAGAGGAACACATTGGAGGCCACAAAAGAGCCAGGAGGTTCTCGGACAAGGTAAATGCTTCCCTCCTGCAGGAGGTCAAGTCACACTGGGTGATTTGACACAGGGAGGGTGTGGGAAGACCACCCCAAAGGCCTACTAGAGGATATGGACCGGGATAGCAGAGGTGGTCTCGCCGGCAACCAACGAGGTGTGTGAGGGCAACCAATGCCACAAACCATGGAATGACATTGTGGGATCTGCAAGAGTAAGTATTACATTGATTTACATGTACTTATGTATTTATATAATTTGATTTTTAACCATTCATGAGTGACTATTAGCAGATGTGAGGTCTTGTACTTTTACCGGGAATGTTTTACTCAAAGCCTGCGGTCACGGTGTAAGTCTTTAGGGAAAAAATTATAATAATCATAATAATCATGAGTACATCTGTTGGTTATGTGTTGTATCAGTCTCTGTGACAGTACCTAGCAATGATATCACGCAATGATCTCATGCCATATCGTCCTGTCACCTTTTACAGAAGAAGCTATCGATGATGAGGTTTGTGCAGAGGCGAATGGGTGTGAGGCCACCAGTCCCTAGCGACATCACAGAGATGGAGGAGTGATTGCTAGCACCAGTGGGGAAGCACCCCCGGACAGCCACGGATGTATCTGCCGACCCTGAAGTGATGCCACGTGAGTAAAGCTTACACCATTGCGTGATGTAAAGTCAACAGATGCCACAACAACTCATACCCGAACAATCATATATGATAGATGATTTCTAACAGTGCCATAGAAATAATGTTGGCCTAATGAAAATCATTGCAATGCACAATGTGTTGATGGTCATGAAATGTAATGTTTGCAATGATTTTGAGAGCGGTGGTGCTTTTGTCGTGCATATGCTGTGTGTAGCGCTGGACTCACCTTGTCACCCTAGCACTCCTTCTCCTCTAATAACCTAATTTGTGTCTTGCAGTTCAGCTAGCTGCGCGACCCCAAACAAGGCCACAGAGGCCAGAAGGTGGGGGCATGGGGCAGGGTTCTGTGGATGATCCTACTACATCTGATGCTGAGGAGCTCTCATTGTCGCCCGTCAATCTGCTGGGTATGTTCTCGACGGATGAGAACGCGGACTTCAAAGAATCTACATCGCCACGCTCCAGAACCCTTTCCACCCCAAGGCCATCTAGTGGTCCTCCCATCATTCCCGTCTCCACTCTGAAGGTGCCAGCCCCAAGCACCTCTCCACAGGGCACCCCATTGTCCCCAGGACGGTGCCAACCCTATGGAGGCCTCATGGACACGGCAGGTCTGTTCCACGGGCGCGACATAGAAATATAGAAACATAGAAAATAGGTGCAGGAGCAGGCCATTCGGCCCCTTGAGCCCACACCGCCATTCAATATGATTATGGCTGGTCATGCAACTTCAGTATCTCACTCCCGTCTTCTCTTCATACCCCGCTGATCCACTTAGCCATAAGGGCCACATCTAACTTCCTCTTGAATATATCCAATGAATTGGACTCAACAATTTTTTGTGGCAGAGAATTCCACAGGTTCACCACTCTCTGGGTGAAAATGTTCCTCATCATCTCGGTCCTTATCCTTAGACTGTGATCCCTGGTTCTGGACTTCCGCAACATCGGGAACATTCTTCCTGCATCTAACCTGTCCAGTCCCGTCATAATTTTATATGTTTCTATGAGATCCCCTCTCATTCTTCTGAATTCCAGTGAGTATAAGCCTAGCCGATCCAGTCTTTCTTCATATGTCAGTCCTGCCATCCCGGGAATTAGTCTGGCGAGCCTTCGCTGCACTCCTTCAATAGCAAGCACATCCTTCCTCAGATTAGGAGACCAAAACTGTACACAGTACTTAAGGTGTGGTCTCACCAAGGCTCTGGAGAACTGTAGTAAGACCTCCCTGCTCCGATACTCAAATCGTCTCCCTATGAAGGCCAGCATGCCATTTGCTTTCTTTACTGCCTGCTGTACCTGCATGCCTACCTTCAATGACTGATGTGCCATGACACCCAGGTCTCGTTGCACCTCCCCTTTTACTAATCTGTTACCATTCAGATAATAATCTGCCTTCCTGTTTTTGCCACCAAAGTGGATAACCTGACATTTATCCACATTATACTGGATCTGCCATGCATTTCCCCATTCACCTAACCTGTCCAAGTCACCCTGCAGCCTTTTAGTATCCTCCTCACAGCTCACACTGCCATCCAGTTTAGCGTCATTTGCAAATTTGGAGATATTACATTCAATTCCTTCACCTAAATCATTAATGTATATTGTAAATAGCTGGGGTCCTAGCACTGAACCTTGCGGTACCTCACTAGTCACTGCCTGCCATTCTGAAAAGGACCCATTTATTCCCACTCTTTGCTTCCTGTCTGCCAATCAGTTCTCTATCCACATCAATACATTACCCCCAATAACATGTGCCTTAATTTTGTACACTAATCTCTTGTGTGGGACCTTGTCAAATGCCATTTGAAAGTCCAAATACACCACATCCACTGGTTTTCTCTTATCCACTCTATTAGTTACATCCTCAAAAAACTCTAGAAGATTTGTCAAGCTTGATTTCCCTTTCATAAATCCATGCTAACTTGGACCGATCCTGTCACTGCTTTCCAAATGCGCTGCTATTACCATCTTTAATAATTGATTCCAGCATTTTCCCCACCGATGTCAGGCTAACTGGTCTATAATTCCCTGTTTTTTCTCTCCCTTCTTTTTAAAAAAGTGGGGTTACATTAGCTACCCTCCAATCCATAGGAACTGATCCAGAGTCCATGGAATGTTGGAAAATGACCACCAATGCATCTACTATTTCTAGAGCCACTTCCTTTAGTACTCTGGGATGCAGACTATCAGGCCTTGGGGATTTATCGACCTTCAGTCCCATCAGTTTCCCTAACACCATTTCCTGACTAATATAGATTTCCTTCAGTTCCTCCTTCCCGCTAGACCCTCGGTCCCCTAGTATTTTCGGGAGGTTATTCGTGTCTTCCTTAGTGGAGACAGAACCAAAGTATTTGTTCAATTGGTCTGCCATTTCCTTGTTCCCCATTATGAATTCACCTGATTCTGACTGCAACGGACCTAGATTAGTTTTCACTAATCTTTTTCTCTTCACATATCTATAAAAGCTTTTGCAGTCAGTTTTTATATTCCCTGCAAGCTTACTCTCATACTCTATTTTCCCCCTCCTAGTTAAACCGTTAATCCTCCTCTGTTGAATTCTAAATTTCTCCCAGTCCTCAGGTTTGCTGCTTTTTCTGGCCAATTTATATGCCTCTTCCTTGGATTTAACATGACCCCTAATTTCCCTTGTTAGCAATGGTTGAGCCACCTTTCCTGTTTTATTTTTAGGACAGACAGGGATGTACAATAGTTGTAATTTATCTATGTGGTCTTTAAATATCTGCCATTGCCTATCCATCGTCAACCCTTTAAATATCATTCGCCAGTCTATTCTAGCAAAATCACGTCTCATACCATTGGAGTTTCCTTTCTTTAAGTTCAAGACCCTAGTCTCTGAATTAACTGTGTCGCTCTCCATCTTAATGAAAAATTCTACCGCTCTTCCCCAAGGGGCCACGCACGACCACATTGCTAATTAATCCTCTCGTTACACAAGACTCAGTCTAGGATGACCTGCTCTCTAATTGGTCCTCGACATATTTGTCTAGAAAACCATCCCTTATACACTCCAGGAAATCCTTCTCCACAGTATTGCTACCAGTTTAGTTAGCCCAAGCAATATGTAGGTTAAAGTCACCCATGATAACTGCTGTACCCTTATTGCACGCATTCCTAATTTCCTGTTTGATGCCATCCCCAACCTCCCTACTACTGTTTGGTGGTCTGTACACAACTCCCACTAACGTTTTCTGCCCTTTGGTGTTTTGCAGCTCTACCCATATAGATTCCACATCATCCACGCTAATATCCTTCCTTACTATTGTGTTAACCTCCTCTTTAACCATGAACACTACCCCACCTCCTTTTCCTTCCTGTCTATCCTTCCTGAATATTGAATACCCCTGGATGTTGAGTTCCCAACTTTGGTCACCCTGGAGCCATGCCTCTGTGATGCCAATTACATCATACCCATTAACTGCTATCTGCGCAGTTAATTCATCCACCTTATTACGAATGCACCTCGCATTGAGACTCAGAACCTTCAAGCTTGTTTTTTTTAACACTCTTTGTCCTTTTAGAATTATGTTGTATTGTGGCCCTTGTTGATTTTTGCTGTTGATTTCTCTGCCCTCCACTGTTGTTTTTCTCCTTCCTATCTTTTGCTTCTGCCCCTTTTTACTTTGCTCTGCCTCCCTGCATAGGTTCTCATTCCCTTGCCATATTAGTTTAACCCCTCCCCAACAGCACTAACAAACACTCCCTCTAGGACATCGATAATGGTCCTGCCCAAATGCAGACCGTCTAGCTTGTACTGGTCCCACCTCCCCCAGAACCGGTTCCAATGCCCCAGGAATTTGAATCCCTCCTCCTTGCAGCATTCCACAAGCCACGTATTCATCTGAATTATCCTGCAATTCCTACTCTGACAAGCACGTGGCATTGGTAGGAATCCTGAGATTACTACCTTTGAGGTCCTACTTTTTAATTTAACTCCTAGCTCCCTAAATTCAGCTTGTAGGACCTCAATCCATTTTTTACCTATATCATTGGTACCTATATGCACCACGGCAGTTGGCTGTTCACCCTCCTCCTCCAGAATGCGCTGCAGCGGCTCTGAGACATCCTTGACCCTTGAACCAGGGAGGCAACATACCATCCTGGAGTCTCGTTTGCGGCTGCAGCAACGTCTATCTATCCCCCTTACAATAGAATCCCCTAACGCTATAGCTCTCCCACTCTTTTTCCTGCCTTCCTGCGCAGCAGAGCCACCATGGTGCCATGAACTTGGCTGCTGCTGCCTTCCCCTGATGAGTCATCTCCCCCAACAGTACACAAAACGGTGTATCTGTTTTGGAGGGAGATGACCACAGGGGGCCCCTGCACTACCTTCCTTCTACTGCTCTGCCTGATGGTCACCCAATCCCTATCTGCCTGTGTAACCTTTACCTGCGGTGTGACCAACTCACTAAATGCGCTATTCATGACATCCTCAGCATCGCGGATGCTCCAGATTGAGTTCATGCACAGCTCCAATGCCGCAATCTTGTCTGTCACGAGCTGCAGCTGGATACACTTCCTGCACACATAGTAGTCAGGGACACTGGAAGCGTCCCTGATTTCCCACATAGCACAGGAGGAGTATGACATGGGTCTGGGCTCTCCTGCCATGACGTAACCCTTAAATGACTTAATTTGGCTCACGCGTCCTTTATCTCCCGCTTCGATCGGCTGCTGCTCTCGCGGTGTTTGTGTCCTGGCTCCTGCTCATGCTCCCTTTATCTCCCGCTCCGATCGGCTGTTGCTCTCGCGGATATGACAGCGAAGAGATGGAAGAGTTGTCCAGGAGGACTGTAGACATTGGCGACCAGCTCATCGAAACATTGGGGGGCATATCCCGACACCTGACCACCATGACTGAGTATATTATGTGCATGGCGGAGGCCTTGGATGCGATAAGCAGGAACACTACAGGCACAGGCCTCTCAGTGGTCCCCAAGCACGGCACTCCACCCCTAGGTTCCGCACCAACGTAATCGAATGACAGATGAGAACAAGGACCAAGATCCTGCTTCTGCATCAGAGAATGTTGCCCGCTCGGCACCCATCGCTCCCATACCCATCCAACCAACGCATATGCCTTCATCCACCCCAATGAGGCACCACCTGAGGAGCTCCTCAGCCAGGCGCCGTGAAGCAAGGAGGGGGAGGGGTAGAGATGGGGAAAAAAAGGGGAGGGGGGAAGGAAAGTGAGGTGCATGTGCGCAGGTGATGGCTGTGTTATATCTCCATCTGGGTGTATGCAATTTGTTGCAATGTATGGGGGCTGGGGACTATGCTCCTACTTTGCCTTTGTATTCTGTGTTGCTGGACATGTTGAACATGTGATTTATGTCAATGGTGGGAAAAGTGGGATGTGGGCAGGGGTTGGGTGTTATTGGCTGTGATACTTATGATTTCAGACCATTGTTGGTATTAAATTTTTGTTATTGAACATAACCTTGTTGCGCATTGTCTCAGATAGCTGGACCGTTACACAATGGTGATTCCTTACCATGAAAGGGTTAAATACAACTTAACATCAATCAACATAAACTTTAACTGGCACTAATGTGATGGGCACCATTGATGTCTGAGCTGCGCATACACAGCAGTGTGCCAGCTTAGTCACTCACATCAGCGTTCTTTCAGGCAAATTTTTCACATATCAGCTCCTCACGTAAGAGTGGGATTAAACAAATGCCAGCCACGCCACTGGCGTTCATTCCGGTTAGTTCCACTTTTTGTGGGCGGTTTTTTGAGCGAGCGGTATTGTGGGTGATATGTGTGGGAGGTGGTGAAATTGAAGATGGGCGATCTCCATGGCCGCTAGTTTGGGTAAATATGCTCTTTACGACAAAAAACAGTCGCTGGGCGTTAATATTGAATCTCGGTGTTAATTCCGTGTGAGAAGTAATGCTGCGCGATATTATGGGCGTTGAATTCACCAATTCTGCTGATTCCGCCCCAAAAAAGTGGGCGGACGGTGATATTTGTTCTCAGCGTTAAGCCCATTGGGAAAATAACACTTGACGATAAGTCTCCTAAAAAAGCCCTTCAGTTTCCATTTTTACCAGAATGGGGAATATATAAGCCATTTAGGACCGAGATGCGGAGGAACTTCTTCACCCAGAGAGTGGTGAACCTGTGGAATTCTCTACCACAGAAAGTTGTTGAGGCCAATTCACTAAATATATTCAAAAAGGAGTTAGATGAGGTCCTTACTACTAGGGGGATCAAGGGGTATGGCGAGAAAGCAGGAATGGGGTACTGAAGTTGAATGTTCAGCCATGAACTCATTGAATGGCGGTGCAGGCTAGAAGGGCCGAATGGCCTACTCCTGCACCTATTTTCTATGTTTCTATGTTTCTATACATCATTTCAGCAGTAAAATGGGCGTTAATTGGGCATTAAGCGCGCAGAAAAAGTGAAGGTTCTAGCCACTAGTCTCCACTTTTGAAAATAGGCGTTACTGCGAGCGATATAAAATGGGCGATAGCGTTAAATTTTTTTCACCTTCTGCCGTAAAATGTGGCCGTCCTTAGCAACGGCATGGCAACGCTCGATTCCCGCGATTCTGGAGGTCAAGGGTCACCATGATATGCGCAGAAAAGGAGATAGAGAGAGAGGGTGCTCAGAGGGATTGAAGGCGTGGCTGGGTGCGTGGCTGCTTTGGGAGGAAGGAGGGAGATTTTAGAGCTTCACAGCAAATAGGCAAACAAAAAGTAGGTGTTACCAGCCACATATTTGACCGAATTTGGCCTATAATGGAGAGAGAGGAGGAGGTATCACAGCACGCTGTGGAGACTGATTCTGGAGAGGGCAGTGAGCTGGGAGAGGAGCACATTGGAGGGCGCAAAAGTGCCAGGAGGTTCTCAGACAAGGCAAATGCCTCCCTCCTGCAGAAGGTCGAGTTACGCTGGGTTGAATTGACACAGGGAGGGCGTGGGAAGCCCACCCCAAAGGCATACCAGAAAATATGGAATGAGATAGCAGAGGTGGTCTTGTCGGCAACCAATGAGGTGCGTGAGGGCAACCAGTGCCGCAAACGATGGAACAACCTTCTGGGATCCGCAAGAGTAAGTAATACATTGATTTATGTGTACTTATGTGTTTATATAATTTGATTTGTAACCGTCATGAGTGACTATCAGCAGATGTGAGGTTTTGCACTTTTACCGGGAATGTTTTACTCAAAGCCTGCGGTCACGGTGTACGTCTTTAGGTAAAGAATGATAATAATCATCATAATCATGATTACATCTGTCGGTTATGTGTTGTATCAGTCTCTGTGACAGTACCTAGCAATGATAGCATGCTATGCTCTCATGCCATGTCGTCCTGTCACCTTTTACAGAAGAAACTATCGACAATGAGGTCCATGCAGAGTCGAACAGGTGAGGGTCCTCCAGTCCCCAGTGACATCACGGACATGGAGGAGGGTGTGCTTGCACCCGTGGGGCACGGATGCATCTGCAGACCCTGAAGTAATGCCACGTGAGTAAAGCTTACACCATTGCATCATGTAAAGTCTATAGATGCCACACCCACTCATATCTGAACAATCATATATAATAGATGATTTCTAAAATTGTCATAGAAATAATGCTGGTCTAATGAAAATCATTGCAATGCACAATGTGTTGATGGTCATGAAATGTGATGGCTGTGATGATTTTGATAGCAGTGGTGCTTTTGTCATGCATATGCTGTGTGTAGCGCTGGACTCACCTTGTCACCCTAGCACCCACTTCTCCTCTAATAACCTCATTTGTGTTTTGCAACTCAGCCAGCAGCGCTGCCCCAAGCAAGACCACAGAGGCCAGAAGGTGGGGGCGCGGGGCAGGAGTCGGCAGACGATCGGACTACATCTGGTGCTGAGGAGCTCCGATTCTCACCCGTCAATCCGCTGGGTATGTTCTCGATGAATGAGTGCGCGGACTTCGAAGAACTTGCATTGCCACGCTCCAGAAGTCATTCCACCCCAAGGCCATCTAGTCGTCCTTCGGTCATTCCCGCCTCCACTCTGGAGGTACCGGCCCCAAGCACCTCGCCACAGGGAATCCCAACGTCCTCAGGACAGCGCCGACCCCACGGAGGCCTCATGGACGCAGCAGGTCTGTTCCATGAGCGTGACATGAGAGCGGAGAGATGGTACAGTTGTCCAGGAGGACTGTAGACATTGGTAACCGCTCAGCGAAGCATTGGGGGGCATATCCCGACAGCTGGCTACCATGACCAAGTACATTCCACGTGTGGCGAAGGCCCTGGATGCGATAGCCAGGAACACTGCTGGCACAGGCCTCTCAGTGGTCCCCGAGCACGGCACTCCACCCCTAGGTTCCGCACCACCACTGCGAACGACAGATGAGAGAAAGGACCAAGATCCTGCTTCTGCATCAGAGAATGTTGCCCCCTCGGCTCCCCCCGCTCCCATACCCATCCAACCAACGCATCTGCTTTCATCCCCCCCAATGTGGCACCACCTGAGGAGCTCCTCGGTCAGGCACCATGGAGCGAAGAGGGGAAGGGGTAGAGGTGGGGAGAAGAAGGGAAGGGTGGAAGGAATGTGAGGTGCATGTGTGTAGGTGATGGCTGTGTTATATCTCCATCTGGGTGTATGCGATTTGTTGCAATGTTTGGGGGCTGGGGACCACGCTCCTGCTTTGCCTTTGTATTCTGTGTTGCTGGACATGGTGAACATGTGATTTATGTCAATGATGCAAAAAGTGGGATGTGGGCAGAGGTTGGGTGTTATTGGCTGTGATACTTATGATTTCAGACCATATTAAATTTTTGTTATTGAACATAACCTTGTTGCACATTGTCTCAGATAGCTGGACCGTTACACAATGGTAATTCCTTACCATGAAAGGGTTAAATACAACTTAACATCAATCAACGTAAACTTTAACTGCCACCAAGGTGATGGGCACCATTGATGCCTGAGCTGCACATACACAGCAGTGTGTCAGCGTTGTCACTCACATCAGCGCTCTTTCAGGCAAATCTTTCAGCTCCACACGTAAGAGTGGGATTAAACAAATGCCAGCCACACCGCTGGCGTTCGTTCCGGTTAGTTCCACTTTTTGTGGGCGGTTTTTTGAGCGAGCGGTATTGTGGCCGATATGTGTGGGAGGTGGTGAAATTGAAGATGGGCGATCGCCATGGCCGCTAGTTTGCGTAAATATGCTTTTTACGACAAAAAACAGTCACCGGGCGTTAATATTGAATCTCGGCGTTACTTCCGTGCGAGAAGTAATGCTGGGCGATATTATGGGCGTTGAATTCACCCATTCTGCTGATTCCGTCCCAAAATACTGGGCGGGCGGTGATATTTGTTCTCGGCGTTAAGCCCATTGGGAAAATAACACTTGACGATAAGTCTCCTAAAAAAGCCCTTCAGTTTCCATTTTTACCAGAATGGGGGATATATCAGCGTTATACATCATTTCAGCAGTAAAATGGGCGTTAATTGGGCATTAAGCGTGCAGAAAAAGTGAAGGTTCTAGCCGTTAGTCTCCACTTTTGAAAATAGGCGTTACCGCGAGCTATATAAAATGGGCGGTAGCGTTAAATTTTTTTCACCTTCTGCCGTAAAGTGTGGCCATCCTTAGCAACGGCATGGCAACGCTCGATTCCCGCGATTCTGGAGGTCAAGGATCACCATGATATGCGCAGAAAAGGAGATAGAGAGAGAGGGTGCTCAGAGGGATTGAAGGCGTGGCTGGGTGCGTGGCTGCTTTGGGAGGAAGGAGGGAGATTTTAGAGCTTCACAGCAAGTAGGCAAACAAAAAGTAGGTGTTACCAGCCACATATTTGACCGAATTTGGCCGATAATGGAGAGAGAGGAGGAGGAATCACAGCACGCTGTGGAAACTGATTCTGGAGAGGGCAGTGAGCTGGGCGAGGAACAGATTTGAGGGCGCAAAAGAGCCAGGAGGTTGTCGGACGAGGCAAATGCCTCGCTCCTGCAGGAGGTCGAGTTACGCTGGGTTGATTTGACACAGGGAGGGCGTGGGAAGCCCACCCGAAAGGCATACCAGAAAATATGGAATGAGATAGCAGAGGTGGTCTTGTTGGCAACCAACGAGGTGCATGAGGGCAACCAGTGCCGCAAACGATGGAACGATCTTGTGAGATCCACAAGAGTAAGTAATACATTGATTTATGTGTACTTATGTGTTTATATAATTTGATTTGTAACCGTCATGAGTGACTATCAGCAGATGTGAGGTTTTGCAATTTTACTGGGAATGTTTTACTCAAAGCCTGCGGTCACGGTGTACGTCTTTAGGTAAAGAATGATAATAATCATCATAATCATGATTACATCTGTCGGTTATGTGTTGTATCAGTCTCTGTGACAGTACCTAGCAATGATAGCATGCTATGCTCTCATGCCATGTCGTCCTGTCACCTTTTACAAAAGAAACTATCGACAATGAGGTCCATGCAGAGTCGAACAGGTGGGGGTCCTCCAGTCCCCAGTGACATCACGGACATGGAGGAGGGTGTGCTTGCACCCGTGGAGCACGGACGCATCTGCAGACCCTGAAGTAATGCCACGTGAGTAAGGCTTACACCATTGAATCATGTAAAGTCTATAGATGCCACACCCACTCATATCTGAACAATCATATATAATAGATGATTTCTAAAATTGTCATAGAAATAATGCTGGTCTAATGAAAATCATTGCAATGCACAACGTGTTGATGGTCATGAAATGTGATGGCTGTGATGATTTTGATAGCAGTGGTGCTTTTGTCATGCATATGCTGTGTGTAGCGCTGGACTCACCTTGTCACCCTAGCACCCACTTCTCCTCTAATAACCTCATTTGTGTTTTGCAACTCAGCCAGCAGCGCCGTCCCAGGCAAGACCACAGAGCCAGAAGGTGGGGGCGCGGGGCAGGAGTCGGCAGACGATCGGACTACATCTGGTGCTGAGGAGCTCCGATTCTCACCCGTCAATCCGTTGGGTATGTTCTCGACGAATGAGTGCGCGAACTTCGAAGAACTTGCATTGCCACGCTCCAGAAGTCATTCCACCCCAAGGCCATCTAGTCGTCCTTCGGTCATTCCCGCCTCCACTCTGGAGGTACCGGCCCCAAGCACCTCGCCACAGGGAATCCCATCGTCCTCAGGACAGCGCCGACCCCACGGAGGCCTCTGTTCCACGAGCGCGACATGAGAGCGGAGAGATGATACAATTGTCCAGGAGGAATGTAGACATTGTAGAAGCATTGGGGAGCATATCCCGACAGCTGGCTACCATGACCGAGTACCTTCCGCGCATGGCGGAGTCCATGGGTGCGATAGCCAGGAACACTGCTGCCACAAGCCTCCCAGTCATCCCCGAGAGTGGCACTCCACCACTAGGTTCCGCACCACCACTGCGAACAACAGATGAGAGCAAGGACCAAGATCCTGCTTCCGCATCAGAGAACGTTTCCCCCTCGGCAGCCCCCGCTCCCGTACCCCTGCAACCACCACCTATGCCTTCATCCCCGCAATGAGGCACCGCCTGAGGAGCTCCTCGGCCAGGCACTGTGGAGCGAGGAGGGGAAGGGGTAGAGGTGGGGAGAAGAAGGGAAGGGTGGAAGGAAAGTGAGGTGCATGTGCACAGGTGATGGCTGTGTTATATCTGCATCTGTGTGTATGCAATTTGTTGCAATGTATGGGTGCTGGGGTCCACGCTCCTGCTTTGCCTTTGTATTCTGTGTTGCTGAACATGTGATTCATGTCAATCGTGGAGTTGACAGTTTGTGAAAAAGTGGGGTGTGGGCGGGGGTTGGGTGTTATTGGCTGTGATACTTATGATTTCAGACCAATGTTGGTATTAAATTTTTGTTATTGAACATAACCTTGTTGCGCATTGTCTCAGACAGTTGGACTGTTACACAATGGTGATTCCTTACCATGAAAGGGTTAAATACAAATTAACATCAATCAACGTAAACTTTAACTGGCACCAAGGTGATGGGCACTCATTGATGTCTGAACTGCACACCCACAGCAGTATGTCAGCGTTGTCACTCACATCAGCGCTCTTTCAAGCAAATCTTTCAGATATCAGCTCCTCACGTAAGAGTGGGATTTAACAAATGCCAGCCACACCGCTGGCGTTCGTTCCGGTTAGTTCCATGTTTTGTTGGGCGTTTTTTGAACGAGCGGTATTGTGGGCGATATGTGTGCGAGGTGATGAAATTGAAGCTAGGCGATCTCATGGCCACTAGTTTGGGTAAATTTGCTCTTTACAACAAAAAAGAATGGGCGGGCGTTAATATTGAATCTCGGCGTTAATTCCGTGCGGAAAGTAATGCTGGGCAATATTATGGCCGTTGATTTTGCCCGTTCTGCTGATTCCGCCTAAAAAAAGTGGGCGGGCGGTGATATTTTTTCCCGGAAAGTAACGCTCGGCGGTAAGTTTCTGAAAAATGCCCGTCAGTTTCCATTTTGTGGCTAAATGGGCAATACATGGGCGTTATACGTCATTTCAGCAGTAAAATGGGCATTAAGTGGGCGTTAAGCATGCAAAAAAAGTGGAGGTTCTAGCCCCCCATCTTAATTTCCACCCCTCCCACTCAGCATCATCGTTATGTAATGAAAGCAAGTAACAGCACAAAAGGAGGCAACTTGGTGTCGCCAAGCCATTCCATCAGTCTTCCTGTGAAGCTGTATGCCATTCCGTTAATGACAGCCATTTCATTAGTCTCTTTAAACTTTGTCTTCTTTGCCTCTTTGCAGGAAAAGATTGCCCACAATAAGAGGGAGTGGGAGAGAACGGGAGGAGGCCCTCAGTCGATCTTTCATTTGCC
Source organism: Pristiophorus japonicus (assembly GCF_044704955.1). Classification (NCBI taxonomy): domain Eukaryota; kingdom Metazoa; phylum Chordata; class Chondrichthyes; family Pristiophoridae; genus Pristiophorus; species Pristiophorus japonicus. Next base: position 159,772,223 of record NC_091981.1, on the reverse strand, counting down.
AAACCCGGAGGAGGCAGCACTCGATATTGCTGGTGTGGTGGAGGATCTGGAAGTGGGGGATGGAGAGAGAAGCTCAATAGAAGAAGCTGGTGACGCAATTATTATCCATACAGTTTCATGCCTTTCATCAGTCACTCATATCGGGTGTTATGTGATCAGAAAATTAATAGTGCTGATGATGAAAGGAAGGAAGTAGTCATTGATTGAATGGTTTATATTGCTGGTGTGGGATGATGCCAACATGTGGACGCCTGTGCCAGGCAAATGTGTGACATGCATAAAGTTACTGGAACCTGGCATTTATGAGGGCGTGACTGGCGTTACGAGCAGCAACGTTCTCACGCACTGGTCTTAATGGCAGTGCAGGCTCCTCCAGGTCTTCCTCTTCGGCATTGCCAAACACATTTTTCTGTTCCTCCTCCTCCTCTAATGAGAGTCTTCGCTCTGCGTAGACTTCATCATCTAGCACCAGTCATTGCTGCTGAGCAATGTTGTGCAGGGCGCTGCAGACCACAACTATTATGAATACCCTCGCTGGCGCATACTGAAGGACCCTCCAGATTTGTCCAGGCATCTGAACTGCATTTCAAACAACCTATAGTTTGCTCGATTATATTTCTCGTGGAGATGAGGCTCTGATTGTACCATCAGCCTCGTTTGCTGGCCAAGCAGCCAACCTGAAAGACTGGTTGGTGGTGCGAACAGCTGTGGGATGGTGGAGTGGCGCAGGATGTACGAATCATCGCAGCAGCCAGGGAACTTGGCACACACCGGGATGATGATTTTACTATGGTTACACACCAGCTGAACGTTTAAGAAGTGGAAACCCTTGTGGTTCACGTAAGTTCTCGGATTGTGATGGGGTGCCCTGATCGCTACATGTATGCAGTCAATCACTCCATGGACCAGTGGGAAGCCAGCCAGAGTGGCAATGCCAATGTGAGGAGGATGCTAAGAGGCTGCAGAGTGACTTGGACAGGTTAGGTGAGTGGGCAAATGCATGGCAGATGCAGTATAATGTAGATAAATGTGAAGTTATTATCATCTGAATGGTGACAGATTAGGAAAAGGGGAGGTGCAATGAGACCTGGGTGTCATGGTACATCATTCATTGAAAGTTGGCATGCAGGTACAGCAAGTGGTGAAGAAGGCAAATGGAATTTTGGCCTTCATAGCGAGAGGATTTGAGTATAGGAGCAGGGAGGTCTTACTGCAGTTGTACAGGGCCTTGATGAGGCCACACCTTGAATATTGTGTATAGTTTTGGTCTCCTAATTTGAGGAAGGACATTCTTGCTATTGAGGAGTGCAGCGAGGGTTCACCAGACTGATTCCCGGGATAGCAGGACTGAAATATGAAGAAAGACTGGATTGACTAGACTTATATTCACTGGAATTTAGAAGAATGAGAGGGGATCTCATAGAAACATATAAAATTCTGATGGGATTGGACAGGTTAGATGCAGGAAGAACATTCCCGATGTTGGGGAAGTCCAGAACCAGGGGTCACAGTCTAAGGATAAGGGGTAAGCCATTTAGGACCAAGATGAGGAGAAACTTCTTCACTCAGAGAGTGGTGAACCTGTGGAATTCTCTACCACAGAAAGTTGTTGAGGTCAGTTCGTTAGATATATTCAAAAGGGAGTTAGATGTGGCCCTTACGGCTAAAGGGATCAAGGGGTATGGAGAGAAAGCAGGAATGGGGTACTGAAGTTGCATGATTAGCCATGATCATATTGAATGGTGGTGCAGGCTTGAAGAGCTGAATGGCCTGCTCCTGCACCTATTTTCTATGTTTCTATGTTTCTATGTCCGCTCAGTCACACTGGCTTGATCAGTGGCAAACTTTATATAGTTGCCCAACTTGTTAAATAGGGCATCGATGACCTGTGTGATGCATCTGTGGGCGGCAGACTGGGAAATGCCACCAATGTCTGTGTCAGATGCCTGGAAGGAGCCTGAGGTGAAGAAGTTGAGGGCAAGAGTGATGTTGACAGCCACTGGAAATGGGTGTCCACCCATTCCTCTGGGCTGCAGATCTTCCTCCAGCAATGCGCCAAGGATGGTGACCAACTGATGCATTATCCTGAGTCTCCTTCAGCACTGCTGCTCCGTCATGTTCAGGTAGCTCATCCTCTACCTGTAGACCCTGTGCTGGGGGTAATGCCTCCGGTGTGGTGCATCCCTGTGCCATTGTCCTCTGCCCTGTGCAGCATGGGGTGGTTCAGGGGAAGGTTGGCGCTCTTGTCACTGCTGCTGCTGGTGTGGCTAGTCCTCATCACACTCTGAGGACCAAGATAAGAGGGCATAAATCGTGCCCATTGTGATTCTTGATATGCCAGATCCATTTGAGTTGACAGAAGCAATCTGTTAATGGTCAGAAATGTTCCTTCAAGAAGGTTACAGTGAAAAGAGAGTTCACTACTGTCATGTATTCAACCAGCATTGTAACCCATGTATAATCTGACCTAAGTTGTACACTGTGAGAACAATGACCACTAGGTGGTAAACTTGTGGGAGACACTCCTAACCTGGACCTTCAGAGAAAAAAGGGCAAGCTCCACCTACTTCCATCACTTGAGTGCTATGGAATAAAGGGCAGGTCACTGACTGACCTTCTCTCAAGCATGGGCCTCGTGTGCATTTATATTGTATAGTAAGGATGTATTAACTACAAACAATTCCAAAGTGTATGAAGCTGAAAAGACTCTTCCAAACATTGAAGGCTACAGCTTCTGAGATTGGAAAGTGAACAGCTGTGAAATGGTAGCTTTTATACCACTTTTTCAGCTCTCACCTATTTGAAAGCAATGGAAAGTCATTGAGAACCCGACACACTTACCTGGCATGTTCCCCAAGGGACGGCAAACTCATCAAAAAATTGGTGAAATGGTAAGTGCCTGGTTATAATCCTCTTAAATACCTTTAAACTAGCTTTTAAGTACCTTAATTGACCAGCTCGCTACTTGCTGTCGGGTCTGTGAGCCACAGGCAGACCTGACAGTTGAGAAGCTGACATGGGACGGGTTCAGAGCTGGCTTCCGCCTCGCTGTCAATCAGGGCCATTTTGACAGTGGGCCCGCCTCCAAACCCACACTCGCAGCGCTGGGAAGATTCTGGTCATCCTGTCCATGGAACCCATTTCCTGCTCGCACGACCCTATTTCCACCAAATTGCTGACCAGCCAACTTCCTGTCCTGGCTCCCATGTTAGTTGATATTGTTAACTGTTCTCACTCCTCAGGTACCGACCCCTCTCCTTCACATTTTCCCTCATTAACCCTCTCCTCAAAAAAACAACCTTTGACCCCTCCGTCCTTGCGAACTACCGCCCCATCTCCAACTTCCCTTTCCTCTCCAAAGTCCTTGAATGTGTTATCACCTCCCAAATCTGTGCCCATCTTTCCTGGAAGTCCATGTTTGAATCTTTTCAATCAGATTTCCGCCTTTGACACAATACTGAAACGGCTCTTATCAAAGTCACAAGTGACACCCTACATGACTGTGACAATGATAAACCATCTCTCCTTGCCCTTCTCAACCTGTCTGCAGCCTTTGACACGTTTGACCACTCCATCCTTCTCCAACACCTCTGCATCGTCGTCCAGCTGGGTGGGCCTGCCCGCTCCTGGTTCCATTCTTATCTATCTAATCGTAGCCAGAGAACCACCTGCAATGGCTTCTCTTCCCGCTCCACATCGTTACCTCTGGTGTCCCCCAAGGATGTAGTCTTGGCCCCCCTCCTATTTCTCATCGACATGCTGCCCCTTGGCAACATCATCTGAAAACACAGCATCAGCTTCCATACGTACGCTGTCGACACCCAGCTCTACCTCACCACCACTTCGTTCAACCTCTCCACTGTCCCTAAATTGTTAGATTGCTTGTCTGACATCCAGTATTGGATGAGTAAAAATTTCCTCCAACTAAATATTGTAAAGACCGAAGCCATTGTCTTCGGTCCCCACCACAAATTTCGTTCCCTAGCCACCGACTCCATCCCTCTCCCTAGCATCTGTCTGAGGCTGAACTAGACTGTTCGCAACCTTGGTGTCATATTTGACCCTGAAGTGAGCATCCGACCAGATATCCACGCCATAACTAAGACCGCCTATTTGCACCTCTGTAACATCGCCCGTCTCCACCCCTGCCTCAGCTCATCTGCTGCTGAAACCTTCATCCTTGCCTTTGTCTCCCCTAGACTCGACTATTCCAACACACTCCTGGTTGGCCTCCCATGTTCTATCCTATGTAAACTTGGGGTCATCCAAAACTCAACTGCCCGTGTCCTAACTCACACCAAGTCCCCTTTACCCATCACCCCTGGTTCCAGGTTAAGCAACACCTCAATTTTAAAATTCTCATCCTTGTTTTCAAATCTCTCCATGGCCTCACCCCTCCCTATCTCTGTAATCTCCTCAAGCCCCACAACACCCGAGATATCTGCATTCCTCTAACTCTGTCCTCTTGAGCATCCCTGATTATAATCATTCAACCATCAGTGACCGTGCCTTCAGCTGCTTAGGCCCGAAGCACTGGAATTCCCTCCGCAAACCTCTCCGCCTCTTTACCTCTTTTTCCTGCTTTAGGATGCTCCTTAAAAGCAACCTCTTTAACCAAGCTTTTGTCATCTGCCCTAATTTCCCCTTATGTGACACTTCTGTAAAGCGCCTTGGATCGTTTTACTACATTAAATGTGCTATACAAATACAAGTTGTTGTTTTTGTTTTGATTGACAGAATATTCTAGAGGGTTTAAATTAAAAGCAGCTAGCTTTTACCACAGTAATTCGAGTGTTCCATTGGAGATAACAGTGGTGATGAGAATAAAGGACAGCACATTGTAAAAGTATTTTATGTTGGATGTATTTGTCACAATTTTTTTTATCATGTCGGCATTACTTGGAATAATCGAGGAGTATTGAATAGGGTCGAGCTGGCGTGATTATGTAGGAAGACTTAATTTTCATTTTAAGGCATAATGCCCCTGAAATTCCGGTCGGAGGCTTCTTTCAGACAAATGCCTCCGACCGGAGAATTTTTCCAAAAGTACCTGGTGGTCCTGGAGGAGCGTGGAATTCCGGTGGGGTGGCCTTCTCTTCCCACGCTGTGAAGTGCGCTCCCATCCTCCAGCTTCCCACGCAGAAGATGCAGTCACATGTGACTGCTCAACCAATCTGTTATGTATGCAATAAAGGTACAAACTGAGTATTGTTTAGCTAAACAAGTTACAACCTTGGCTCTGCTTTATTATGGCCCAAAGTGCCTGACCCACAAAATGGCTGGTCTTTTATACCAGCGCAGCACCATGTGCGTGCTGCTCAGTGGCCTCCAACAATGACACCATCTGGTGGCTACAAACAGCATGGTGAGGCATTCTAGCCTGTCGCTGTTGGGGTTGTCCATGAGAGTCCTGACGTTCCAGGTCTCGAACTTCATGTTAATGGAGTGGAAGATGCCTGTGCGTGAGTTCTTTTAACGTGGGGTGGTCGTTGCACACCAGCTACCACACGGGCTTAGCTGAGCAAGGTCTTGATCCAGTGGCAAGAGGGTCCAAAACGACTGGAGACCAGGCACTGTTATATGGAGCTAGTTGGTCGTGCCAGCAGTGCCTCTCTGCCATACTTTAATGCCTCAGCGGGGATTCCGTCCGCACCGGTAACCTTGTTGTTTTTGAGCTGTCTTATGGCTTTTTCTACCTCGTGCAGTGTTGGGATCTCACTGACGTGGTGACGGGTAGCATGCTGTGGGATGGAGTCGAGAACACTCGAGTCAAAGGCAGAGTCTCGATTGAGGAGATCTTCAAAGTGCTCCTTCCAGCAGGCCCTGACTGCCTCGGTGTCCTTGATGAGTGTTTCCCCATTCTTGGCCAGCAGTGGGGTGGGGCCTTGGGTGTTTGGCCCACAGGTGGCCTTGACTGCAATGAAGAATCCTCACACATCATGGTTGTCGGCCAGCTGCTGTATTTCATGTGCTTTCTTCATCCGCCACCTGTTCTTTAGGTCCTGGGTTTTTTGTTGAACCTCAGCCTTGAGCCATCAGTAATGCTGTTTTGCTGCTCCCGCATTGGGTTGTTGTTTAAGGCTCAGAAATGCCTTGCGCATGCGATCTATTAGCTCTTGGATCTCCTGATCATTCTCATCAAACCAGTCCTGGTGCTTCCTGGTTGAGTAACCAAGTGTCTCTTTGCAGGCACTGGTTATGGAGGCCTGGAGAGCAGACCAAGCGCTGTGGGCATTCTGCGTCTCGGGATTTTTAAGGCACGCCAGGTTAGCTGTGAGGCACTGACTGTATAGGGCTCTCTTAGCTGGGTCTTTATGTGCTCCAGCATTGACTTTTTTGCAGCACTGTTTCTGCTGTCCCCTCTGCTTTGGAGCTATGTTAATGTCGATGATGGATTGGATTAGGCGGTGGTCCATCCAGCAGTTGTCAGCTCCTGTTATGGCATGGGTGATGTGCACATCCTTGCGATCCCTGGCTCTTATAATGACATAGTCAAGCAGGTGCCAGTGTTTGGAGCGAGCGTGTTGCCACAGTGCCTTGTATTTGTCCCTCTGGCGGAACAAGGTGTTGGTGATAACAAGTTCGTGCTCTAGACATTTTGTCAGGAGTAGGATGCCGCTGGAGTTGGCTTTCCCTACCCCCTCTCTGCCAAGCACACCCCCCCCCCCAGAGGTCTGTGTCCTTGCCAACCCTGGCATTGAAGTCACCGAGGAGGATCAGTTTGTCGCCCGCGGGGATGCAGGACAGGAATTTTGAGAGGTTGCCGTAAAAACCCTCTTTGGCCTCATCGAGTGTTGGGGCGTACGCACTGATGACTGTGGTGCACTGGTTCTGGGATAGGGTGAGTTGAAGAGTCATGAGGCGTTCATTAGTCCCATAGGGGGGGGTCTTTGAGGCGGTCAACCAGCTCGTTATTGATGGCGAAGCCGACTCCGTGGAGGTGGCATTCTTCTTCTGGTTTTCCTTTCCAGAAGAAGGTGTAACCTCCACCTTGTTCCTTGAACTGGCCTTCCCCTGCCCGCCAGGTCTCGCTTCGGGCGGCGATGTCAGTATCGAAGCTTCTCAGTTCCCGGGCAACTATGGCGGGAATTAATCTCAACCTCATCTCTATCGTCTGGAGGGAGGAGAGCATGCCGGGGGATCTCAGAGACACAGTAATCATGACCATCTTTAAAAAAGGGGACAAGTCTGACTGCGGCAACTACAGAGGGATTTCCCTGCTATCAGCCACTGGGAAAGTCGTCGCGGGAGTCCTCCTCAACCGCCTTCTCCCCGTGGCCGAGGAGCTCCTCCCGGAATCACAGTGTGGATTTCATCCCTTACGGGACACAACGGATATGATTTTTGCAGCGCAACAGCTACAGGAAAAATTCAGAGAACAGCGCCAGCCCTTATACATGGCCTTCTTTGACCTTACAACCGCGAGGGTCTATGGAGCGTCCTCCTCCGTTTCGGATGCCCCCAAAAGTTCGTCACCATCCTCCGCCTGCTCCACGACGACATGCAGGCCGTGATCCTTACCAACGGATCCATCACAGACCCAATCCACGTCCGGACTGGGGTCAAACAGGGCTGTGTCATTGCCCCAACCCTCTTCTCAATCTTTCTGGCCATCATGCCCCACCTCACAGTCAACAAGCTCCCCGCTGGAGTGGAACTAAACTACAGAACCAGTGGGAACCTGTTCAACCTGCGTCGTCTCCAGGCCAGATCCAAGACCACCCCAACCTCTGTCATCGAGCTACAGTACGTGGACGACGCCTGCATCTGCGCACATAGAGGCTGCACTACAGGACACTATCGACGCATTTACTGAGGCGTACGAAAGCATGGGCCTTGTGCGAAACATCCGTAAGACAAAGGTCCTCCACCGGCCTGTCCTCACCGCGCAGCACTGCCCCCCAGTCATCAAGATCCACGGCGCGGCCCTGGACACCGTGGACCACTTCCCATATCTCAGGAGCCTCCTATCAACAAGAGCAGGCATCGAAGACAAGATCCAACACCACCTCCAGTACGCCAGTGCATCCTTCGGCTGCCTGAAGAAAAGAGTGTTTGAAGACCAGGCCCTCCAAACTGCCACCAAGCTCAGGGTCTACAGGGCTGTAGTAATACCTGTCCTTCTGTATGGCTCAGAGACATGGACCATGTACAGTAGACATCTCAAGTTGCTGGAGAAATATCACCAACGATGTCTCCGCAAGATCCTGCAAATCTCCTGGGAGGACAGGCGCACCAACATCAGAGTCCTCACTCAGACTAACATCCCCAGAATTGAAGCACTGACCACACTCGATCAGCTCCGCTGGGCAGGCCACATAGTCTGCATGCCAGACACGAGACTCCCAAAGCAAGTGCTCTACTCGGAGCAGCTTTACGGCAAACGAGCCAAAGGTGGGCAGCGGAAATGCTACAAGGACACCCTGAAAGCCTCCTTGATAAAGTGCAACATCCCCACTGACACCTGGGAGTCCCTGGCCCAAGACCGCCCTAAGTGGAGGAAGTGCATCCGAAAGGGCGCTGAGCACCTCGAGTCTCAATGCCGAGAGCATGCAGAAATCAAGCGCAGACAGCGGAAAGAGCGTGTGGCGAACCAGTCCCATCCACCCCTTCCCTCAACAACTATCTGTCCCACCTGTGACAGAGTCTGTGGCTCTTATATTGGACTGTTCAGCCACCAAAGAACTCACTTCAGGAGTGGTAGCAAGTCTACCTCGATTGCCTATGATGATGATGAAAAACAGCATGTACATACATGACAATACCCTCCTCTGAGATCTTATCACAGTCTTTCACAGGTTAAGACGGTCCGATGCTTTACACTCCCGGGTTGACCGTCTCAGTTCGATTCCGGCCTTGGATGAATGTGTGGCGTCTGATGTGACTGGTGGCTGGATGGCTCACTTGTTGCAGGTGCCAGTGGCATGTCAGAAATTGCGAGTCCATTTTTATTGAACAAATCCGTGATGGAAATTCCGGGTTCACTGATGACCCTTGAGTCCACTGAAGGCTGCTGGTAGGTTGGTTGGTCATCGACGGTTTCTTCGTCCTACTGCTCTGGCTCGTCTGTGTGCCTCAGATTTGTTTGATCCATATGTTTCCTGCAAGTTTTCCCATTCTTGAGCTTAATAACAAATACTCTGTTGCCCTCTTTGGCCATGACCGTACCAGCGAACCATTTGGGACCCTGACCATAATTCAACACATATACAGGATCATTAGCAGAAATCTCACGTGACACAGTTGAACGATCGTGGTACCCTTCTTGAGTCTGTCTTCTGTATTCAACATGATTACTTAAACCCGGGTGTACAAGAGATAACTGGGTCTTAAGACCTTTTTTCATCATGAGTTCAGCAGGCGAGACCCCTGTGAGTATGTGGGGTCTTGTCCTGTAACTCAGCAGTATGCAAAACAAGCAGGCCTGCAGTGACTCTTGGGTTACTCTCCTCATGCTTTGCTTGATAATTTTACTGCACATTCCGCTTGCCCGTTGGACGCAGACTTGAATGGTGCTGACCTTATATGTTTTATGCCGTTAAGTTTTACAAACTCCTGAAACTCCTGACTGGTGAAGCACGACATATTGTCGCTCACCCCTATGTCAGGCAGACTATGTGTCGCGAACATGACATTGAGATTTTCTATGGTTGCCGTGGACGTACTGGATGACATGATTATGCATTCTATCCACTTCGAATAAGCATCCACCACCACTAAAAATAACTTGCCCAGGAAGGGTCCTGCAAAATCTACATGGATCCTGGACCAAGGTTTGGATGGCCATGACCACAGACTCAGCAGCGATTCCGCTGGTGCGTTGCTGAGTTGCATGCAGGTGTTGCACTGATGCACGCATGCTTCCAGCTCAGATTCAATTCCTGGCCACCAAACATGGGACCTGGCGATGGCCTTCATCATCACTATATCAGGATGTGTGCTGTGTAACTCACGCACAAAATTCTCTCTCCCTTTATTCGGCATTACAACTCGATTGCCCTACAATATACAATCTACTTGAATAGACAGTTCGTCCTTGCGACGAATGTACGGTTTGGCCTCCTCGCACATTTGCTTAGGTATGGCAGACCAATCCCCTTTGAGGATGCAACCCTTTACCACCGATAATATCGGGTCCTGGCTGGTCTAGGGCTTAACTTGTTGAACCATGACAGGGGCACATTCACTCTCAAAAGCATCCATGATTAACATTAAATCTGCCGGTTGTGGTTTTTCCACCTCCAGTGTGGGCAACGGCAACCAGCTCAAAGCATTGGCACAATTCTCTGTGCCAGGGCATTATCATAGGCAGATAATGTGAGCGCCCACCTTTGGATGCGGGATGAAGCGTTGGTATTGATACCTTTGCTTTCGGACAACAACGAAATGATCAGCTTGTGATCAGTCTCTAATTCAAACCTCAGACCGACCAGGTATTGATGCATCTTTTTAACACCATACACACATGTTAAAGGTTCTTTTTCTACCATACTATAGGCTCTTTCTGCTTTAAACAAACTTTTGGATGCATACGGGACAGGCTGAAATTTCCCCGACTCATTGGCTTGTTGTAATACGCAACCAATTCCATATGACGATGTGTCACAGGCCAAAACTAAACCTTTACATGGGTCATAATTTACCAGCAGCTTGTTTGAGGAAAGCAGATTGGTGGCTTTCTCGAAAGCTCTGTCTTGCAATGTACCCCACACCCAATTGTTGCCTTTTCTCAATAGCATGTGCAGCGGTTCAAGTAAGGTGCTCAATTTAGGTAGGAAGTTACCAAAGTCGTTGAGTAGACCCAGGAACGAACACAGCTCTGTCACGTTCTGCAACTTGGGTGCCTTTTTAATGGCTTTGGTTTTCACGTCAGTAGGTCTGATGCCATCAGCGGCGATTTTCCTCCCGAGGAATTCGACCTCCAGTGCCATGAAAACGCACTTCGAGCAGTAGTGGGGAAAATGTTGGAATCAATTATTAAAGATGTAACAGCAGCGCATTTGGAAAGCAGTAACAGGATCGGCCCAAGACAGCATGGATTTATGAAAGGGAAATCATGCTTGACAAATCTTCTAGAATTTTTTGAGGATGTAACTAGTAGAGGGGACAAGGGAGAACCAGTGGATGTGGTGTATTTGGACTTTCAAAAGGCTTTTGACAAGGTCCCCACAAGAGATTAGTGTGCAAAATTAAAGCACATGGTATTGGGGGTAATGTATTGACGTGGATAGAGAACTGGTTGGCAGACAGGAAGCAGAGAGTCGGGATAAACGGGTCCTTTTCAGAATGGCAGGCAGTGATTAGTGGGGTACCGCAAGGTTCAGTGCTCGGCCCCCAGCTATTTACAATATACATCAATGATTTGGACGAAGGAATTGAATGTAATATCTCCAAGTTTGCAGATGACACTAAGCTGGGTGGCAGTGTAAGCTGTGAGGAGGATGCTAAGAGGCTGCAGGGTGACTTGAACAGGTTAGGTGAGTAGGCAAATGCATGGTAGATGCAGTATAATGTAGATAAATGTGAGGTTATCCACTTTGGTGACAAAAACAGGGAGGCAGAATATTATCTGAATGGTGACAGATTCGGAAAAGCGGAGGTGCAAAGAGACCTGGGTGTCATGGAACATCAGTCATTGAAAGTTAATATGCAGGTACTGCAGGCGGTGAAGAAGGCAAATGGCATGTTGGCCTTCATCGCGAGAGGATTTGAGTATTGGAGCAGGGAGTACTTACTGCAGTTCTCCAGGACCTTGGTGAGGCAACACCTTGAATATTGTGTACAGTTTTAGTCTCCTAGTCTGAGGAAGGACGTTCTTGCTATTGAGGGAGTGCAGCGAAGGTTCACCAGACTGATTCCCGGGATGGCAGGACTGACATATGAAGAAAGAGTGGATCGACTAGACTTATATTCACTGGAATTTAGAAGAATGAGAGGGGATCTCATAGAAACATATAACATTCTGATGAGATTGGACAGGTTAGATGCAGGAAGAATGCTCTTGATGTTGGGGAAGCCCAGAACCAGGGGTCACAGTCTAAGGATAAGGGGTAAGCCATTTAGGACCGAGATGAGGAGAAACTTCTTCAATCAGAGAATGGTGAACCTGTGGAATTTTCTCCCACAGAAAGTTGTTGAGGCCAGTTCGTTAGATATATTCAAAAGGGAGTTAGATGTGGCCCTTACGGCTAAAGGGATCAAGGGGTATGGAGAGAAAGCAGGAATGGGGTACTGAAGTTGCATGATCAGCCATGATCATATTGAATGATGGTGCAGGCTCGAAGTGCTGAATGTCCTACTCCTGCACCTATTTTCTATGTTTCTATGTTTTTATGTTTAAGTCTGAGTCCCACTCTGTCCAAACGCAGTAGAACCTCTTCCAGTTTGTTCAGATGTTCCTTGGAGTCACGACCGGTGATCTGGATGTCATCTTGGAATTCAACGGTTCTGGGAATGGACTTCAGTAGACTTTCCATATTCCTCTGGAATATTGCTGCAGTTGTGCGAATTCCAAATGTGCACCTGTGGTAAATAAACAGTCATTTATGCATGTTAATGCATGTAAGTCTCTCCGACATCTCGACCAACGCCTGCGTCATATAGGTCGACGTCAAGTCCAGTTTTGTGAACAATTTCCCTCCGACTAGCATTGCAAACAAGCCATCAGCCTTCAGTAACGGTTATTGATCTTGTTTCAAAACCCTGTTGGTCGTAGCCTTGTAGTCTCCACAGATTCTGACTGTACCATCACTTTTCAGCACAGGAACAATGGGGCTGGCCCATACATTAAACTCGACCGGTGATATGATCCCTTCACGCTGGAGTCTGTCCAGTTTAATTTTGACCTTCTCCCTCATATACGGCACTGCCGAGCTTTATGATGGATGGGTCTTGCATCTGAGTCCACGTGGATCTGCAACTTGACTTCCGTGAAATTGCCGATATCCGGCTCAAACAGCGAGGGGAACTTGTTCAATACTTGGGCACATGTATCTTCCTCCGACAACAGCGTCTTTAAATCATACCAGTCGCATCTGATCTTCTCCAACCAGCTCCTGCCAAGCAGCATTAGGCCAGTGCCTGGAACAATCCATAGTGGTAACTCGTGAACCGCATCGTTATACGACACATTAATTTGTGCACTGCCAATTACCTTTATCAGTTCTTTGGTGTACGTGCGCAGCTTGGCGTTAACAGGGCTCAGCCTGGGCCTCGTAGTCTTAGTATCCCACAGCTTATTAAATGCCCTCTTGTTCATGATCGATTGACTCGCCCCTGTGTCCAGTTCCATCGATACCGGTATCGTGTTAAACTTCACATTAATCAAAATTGGTTTACTCTTGGTTATGAATGAGTACAGTCCATACATTTCCTCCTCTGGCATCTCAGATTGCGTATTCAGATCCATGCTAGTCTGACTCTCATCCTCCATGTGGTGTGTCGCAGCTCGCTTGCTCATCTGCGGACACTTGCGCTGGAGATGCCGCACTCTCAGACAGCCTTTGCAACTATATTGCTTAAATCGGCACTGCTATGATGCTGATGATTTCCCCCACAACGCCAACATGGAGAAGTCGGATACGTTCCCACTGGCGGACTTTGGGCAGCCACAGGTTTCGCGAATGAAACCGGATAGGCCCTGGCATGTGCCGCTCTGCCAAACGCTGAATCAATCGCATTTACAGTACGTGTCGAGGTTCGGTTCTTCACCGATATTTGCTTTAAACTCCTGTCCGTCCTCATACATGATTGAGCGATCTGGGTGGCCCTTTTTAAATTCAACTCCTTCACCGCCAGAAGTTTGCGCAGGATCACCTCGTGGTTGATACCGGTAACGAAGAAGTCCCACAGCTTGTCTGCCAACACCGTCCCGAGCTTGCGCGGTCCCGCTAGACGTCTCAGATCGGCAACAAATTCCGCCATGCTCTGGCCCTCCGATCGAACGTGTGTAGAAAACCTATACCTCGAGATGATGATGCTGTCGTCTGGCTTGAGGTGCTCCCATACCAATGTACATAACTCCTCGTACATTTTCTCTGTTGGATCACTAGGCATGAGTAGATTCTTTATCAGACCGTAGATCTTTGAACTGCACACAGTGAGGAACACGGCCTGGCACTGATCTGCATCATCAACCCCTTTCATTTTGTTGGCCACGAAGTACTGGTTCAAATGGCTCACAAAGTCTACCCAATCTTCTCCCTCCATGAAGCGCTCTAAAAATCCAATCGTGCTCATTTTACAGTCAAAGGTTCTTGTACTCTCGTCGCCAAATGTTATGTATGCAATAAAGATTCAAACTGAGTACTGTTTAACTAAGCAAGATACAACCTTGCTCTGCTTTATTTTGGCCCAAAGTGCCTGACTCACAAAATGGCTGGCCTTTTATACCAGAGCAGCACCATGTGCGTGCTGCTCATTGGCCTCCAACAATGACACCATCTGGTGGCTACAAACAGCATGTACATACATGACACAATCAGGTGCAGTATTCTCAATTAATAACAATGAGAACTCCGTATCTACAAGTTCTCATTGCTATTAATTGAGAAAAAAAACAAACACAAACACCAAATAAAAAACAAAAAACACACCTCACCTAATTAAAATTAATTGAAATTAAAGTTAATAAATAGCTCAAAGAAATTTTGTGTTTCCGAGTATTTGAAAAGTTTTCTTTAATTATGGTTTAAAATAAGTTTAACGTAGTGAGCAAGGTTTTTAAAAATAAAATGTGCTTTTAAATTTTATTTTTATGATTTAAATGTGTTTTAAAGCTCTTATGCCTGTAAAAGTAGGCTATGCGCCTGCTTTTATCAGGCGCAAGAGTTTTGAGGACATTTGCTGGGTAAGATATGGGTAAATACAGCAAATGTCCTCGCTCCCGATATGTGGATGATCTGTCAAGATGGAGCTTAACAGATCGGAAAAGCCGGTTTTCAGCGCATGCACGTTGTGCGCTGAAAATCGGCTTTCGCGATGCCTT